>NC_091794.1:56017129-56323425 GCF_041296235.1 Equus asinus
CACACTGTTTAGGGCAGAGCACAGAGTGAGAGAACCAAAAGAGAGAGAGAAACAAGAAGAAAACATATCAGAGGATAAACATGTAGCTCTCTGGCAAAAGTCATAAATATTTTACCTGGATTTCCATTCCATGAGGAAATTAGAGAAATAGAAAGGGCCAGAAGCAACATTTGATGAGGTAATGGCTGAATATTTTCCAAATTAATAAGAGATATCAGTATTACAAAACCATTATCCTAAAATATACATGAAATTAGACATTTAAGGTCAAACCTGAGTTGCTTTACCATCAAGACAGAGGTTTTCAAAAATTCTTTTAAAGAAATTGCTTCAAGAAAAGCAAACAATCTCAAGAAGGAATGACGAAAAAAGAGAAGAGTGAATGTGCTGATACTAACTAAAAATTGTCTTTCATAACAGCATTAAGTTTTTAAGAAAAACACTTAAATATTTGAAAGCAAAATTTTATGTCAGTAGGGATATATTCGAGATCAAGATTTCTCAATTATTTTTTTAGGGGACAAATACTGTGAATTAAAAAATAGAAAGAATATAATTCCAAAATAGTGGAAAAAACAGTGGAATGGGTGGAGAAAATAAATGAACAGCAGCAACAAAATCACATCATTTTTCAATTGCAAGAAACAGAAACAAGAAAGATAGAAAATATATAAATTAGCATGCAAAATGGTAGTGCATATAAAAGAGTAATCACAATAAATATAAATGGAATACAGTAACTTTTTAAAAGTCACAAATTTTTACGCTGTATCCATATTTATATTCCTGTCTATCTATACATATTCTTTAAAAGTCCATATAGTTTGCAAGAGAAGAACTTAAAGCACAAAAACACACAGATGTTGAAAGCAAAGGAATATTGAAAGTTGTATCAGGCAAATTCTGACCACAATATACATTTATCTATATCCATCCAATACATAATACACTTTAAGGAAAACGATATGGAGAAAAAGACACTATGTATTAACAAAAGTTGTAATTCATCTAGATGTCGAAACCTAAATTTAACAAAAAAGTCTTAAAGGAAAAACAGCAAAATTTAATTTAAATACAGGGAAAAATTGACAATTCCACCAACATAGTGGAGATTTCAGCATACTCACCCAATTCTTAATTGGTCAACATCGTTGATAAGCTTGATCTATTTGGTACATATTTGTCACTCATCAATTAGTTTCACTGCCCTTCCAGTGAATCTACTGAATGTTTAGAAAAGTACATGTGTACTCAGCAATAAAGCAAGCCTTAATAAACGTCCCACCTTTACTTTCTTATTTTACTGTCTTCTGTCAGCTATGAATTTTCCACACGTTCGAAAATCTGCCTTTGAGTTCTATGTTGTGGTCCAGCCATCTGTTTTCCCTCAGTTACACCAATGTTACAGCATTTTAATTACTATTACTTTATAATAAGCCTGGTAGGTGCAAGTTTCCTCTTTCTATTCTTTAAAATTGCCTTATATATTCTGGGCCCATACAGTTTTAAATAAATATTAGGTACACTTTACCACCACAAAAATGATTTTGGAATTATAATTAGTATTGCATGGGTTTTAGAGATTAATTAGAGGAATGTACATATTTTTATGAACATTACATTTTAATATTTATTCTGTCATTTTTTATCTTTCAGTGGTTATAAAATATTTTTAAATGTTTTTGCTAAGCTTTGTTGGATTTATTCTTAGGAACTTAATGTATTTTGTTGCCATTTCAAAAGAGATAATCCTTTTCACAATAACTATTTTTTCCTTATGTTTGTTGCTGGCACATAGCTCCAGAAACTCTGACTTCATATGCTGATTTGACTCAAGCACGCTTACTAAACTCCTTAGTCCTAAATTTGCCTGTAATTTCTCTTTTCTACTATACAGAAAGACATATGAGCTACAAAAAACAGCAACTTTTTTCCCTTCCATTACAATCTTACAGAATGAAAAATGTTGACAGCAACTTATTTTGTTATTTCTGACTTCAGGAGAAATATTTTTAGATCACCACCATTAAAGATGCTGTCTGGTTTAGGTTTTGGGTACTGTGTCAGTTTAAGAATGTTTCTCCCCAGCTTTAGTCCTCTAAGAGAAACTTTGTAATGAATGTTAATTTTCAGTGAAATTTTACATGTATTAAGATAAAAGTTGTGGGTTGTTTTCTACTCTAAATGATATGTGAGATATATAAATATCAAAATATATATATTTTTAAATGGCAGAACTTATTACATCTCTTAGGTAAGTCTAATGGGTAATGATTTTTTTATATATGATGATTTTGATTTGATCATGTTTTATTTATGAATTTTACATAAAATCATTGCTTATTTTGTAAAATTTTTGAGAAATGTCAAATTTTTTAATTTAATAGTTTATATAAATATTTGATTGTACGTGCAAAAAGTTCCTATTCACATGAGAAGATTCTCATCAAACCTTACAATATTTTTAATGGTCATCCTTCTCTTAAGATTTTCTATTTCTTATTGATTGATTTTGGTTATTTGTATTTTTAAAGAAATTGACCATTTCATGTATATTTTCTAATATTGTGGCACAAATTTTTCCTTTTCTATATTTTCTGTATCTTTTGTACCACCTTCTATTACTAACATTAATGTGTGTGGCCGTGTGTGTCTGTGTATGTGTGCATTTGTGTGTGCACACATCTTGGTTCTTGATTGTTTTGAAACATTGTTTTGAAAATTTCGTGTTTTTTTCCTCTCAGAGCACTAGTCCTTTGTTATACTGATTCCCTTTGTGACTTTTAAAAAAATTTTGTTTATATGAAGTCTTTAATATTTCTTTTCTCTCCTACTTGTCATGGATATAGCCTATGATATTTTCCTTCACTTCTAAAAGAAAGTTTAGGTAGTTTTTTAAAGTAAGTAGTTTTTGAAATCCATAAATGTAAGAGAATAAATTTTCATCTAAATTTATTAAATACCAATCTCTTGGCTTTCCTTTATATAGCTTTATTTTCATTTATTTTTCAATACTTTATAACGTCCATTATCATTTCTCTTTGACTCATAGATTATTTAGAAATTGTGTTTTTGTTTTTTTGCAATTTCCAAATGTTATTTGGTTTAGAATTTACTATTTATTTCTATATTATGTTCTGATAAGAGTATCTGGTCTAGATAATAAAATTTGTTGGTGTTGTCACTTGCCTGAATGCATAGCATGAAGTCATTTTTTTAAGTGTTCAACCTACGCCATAATAACATTATTTTCTTTAAGGGTTTGTAATTGGTTTTTGTATCTCTTAGCTCAAGAATTTCATATGCATTGTTCACCTCATCTATATTTGTATAATTGCTTTGTCTGCTCTGCAGCAATTTTACAGACAGTTTTGAAATCTCTCACAATGATGTGTTTGTGTTTACTTATTACATTTGGAGATTGTGCAGTTGGGTATGCTCAAGTTCACAATTGTTTACCTTTATGTTTTTCTTTTTCAATATTACATAATTACCATCTGTATCTTTTCATGCTTTTATAAAATATATTTTGTTTTATATTCATATTGTTTTCTAACTTTCTTTGTTTCATACTTAGGACATATTTAATTCTTCTTATTTTTTAATTAATTTTAGTCAAAGTTTTGGTGTGTCTATTGTCAACAGCAAAGAAGTGGATTTTTTGAATATTTTATATCCAATCTAAGATCTAGCTGTCTCTTTTAACAACAAGGTAGAATTATTTGCATTTATTATAATTAAATTTTTATTTGGAAATCTTTATTGTTATTTTATTTTGCCACGTTTTGCCATTTTTTCCACATTTCCTTCATTTATTTGACCTACATTATATTTCTTATCTTTCCACTTCTTTTCAGTTCTACTAGTTGATAAGTTAGACATTTTTCTTTTATTCTTTTAGTTTTTGTCCATATATTTTTAATATGCATACTTTACATAATTGTGCAAAAAATAATTTATATCTTTCTCGTGAAATATTATTAACCGTTTTTCAAATATTTATTTGAAATTTATGTTATTTGCTTGAATTCTGTATCTAAATCTACTGCTTATTTTTATTTTTTTTAATTATTTTTATTAGTCTTGAGAATTTTTTTAAAATAAATTGTGGATACAAGGCTTTACACCAATATATGCTTTGCAAATAATTTCCCCTAGTATGTTGTTTGTTTTTTCATTCACTTAATGGTGACTTTTCAAGAGTAAAAGTTTTTGATTTTGATAAGTTTCAAATTATATGATTTTTAAATTGATCATGCTTCCTAAAACCTGCTGTATTGATATATAATCACAAATAAAAATGGAATATAATTAAGGTACATAATTTAATGTATTGATATCCATTGTAAAATGATCACCACAAAATTTATTGTGCTTTTTAATATAATATTTAAAAATTATTTGTATTACCCAAGGTTTCGAAGATTTTTTCCTATATTGTCTTGCAGATATTTTGTGTTCTACAGCTATGTTTTGTCAAGACTTCGAAGGGTCAGAGATAATACACTACTTGCAACGTAACAAGGTAGCACGCTGCAGATCCATTTTGATATCAGGAAAAGCTAGAGAAGACAGAATGCATCAACTCTTATTTCGAACTTTCATTCTTTTTCTGACATCAGAAATATAGTTCATCCTACATATCAAATGTCAAGGTGATTTGACTTGTAATGATTATCAAATGGTAAACTATTTCTCATGGGAGAAAGACAAAGCCCTATCTTTCAGAAATGAAAGAAACAGTAATTCTCAAATCTCATCCTTAGATTTGAAGTCCACTCACAAGAACTACACATGATGGCCATCACTGAACTAAAGCACAAAACCAGAACAGAAGAAGCTACACGCCATTTTAACCAAAGCCTTGGGAATACCGACGTGAGCTTCCAAAAACTTACACTGACTGGAAACAGGCTTGGAGTAAGGCAAGTTTTAAGTCCATATGTTAGCATGGGAACTGAAAACAATAAACAGGGTAAGAGGTAGGCAAATCATTATGGAAAGTGGAACATCAAATATAGAGAAAACATACTCATCCAGCGATGAAAACTGGATATTTCTACTTTTAAAATTCTTAATAAATATTATTAACTTTGGCTTGATACTCATACACACATTATTTACTAAAAGATATAAGTGATAAGAGAGAAATATTTTATCCTAATTTTAAAATACAGTAATTTTAGACTTTTATTAATTGTGATATGTACATATATTGTTTTAAATAAGATCTTCCTCTAGTGTGCTTAGAAGTCTACTTATTTCTCTTTTGAATGTAACAGTAGTAGGCACAGCAATTGAAAAATAACCTGAAATAACTAATTTAATGACTGGAACCTAATCATGTATATGTGTGTATATATATATACACACACACACATATACATGTATGTGGCATGATACACATCTTAGGAGGTTAGATTGCAATATGACGGGCCTAAATGGTCTTTGGTTCTATTTCGTTTACTTCACCAAAGTTAAATTGTACAATTTCTCTTTAACTCTTCCAGAGAAAATCATACTTACCTGAATCTAAATATGTTTCATCGTACGTATTTTGGCAGCTGTAACAATGAAGTTATTAAGGAATCGGAATGTAACATCAAACAAAGAATATCCTGCTATTGTAGAAATATATGGGTTATTTTGTCATATATACCACATTATGGAAAGTGGAAGTATATATTAACACTTAAGAATGGCAGACCCTTCAGACAACTTTGCCCTTACCTACTACACCAAAATGAATTTATATAATGAAGAGGTATCCCTTCCTATTGGAACCTGCAAATATTATTTTCTATTTTTAGTGATAATTTTTTGGATGTACTACTTTTGAGGTTTGCATAATGTAACCTTACAACAGAAAGCAACACAAAGGTTGTTCAAATAACATCAACCTTTTCATTTATCCCAAAGGAACTTCTGGCTTTTACAGATATATCCATTTTTATAATTTGATTGTGTTAAAATATACTTAGGTTGCAGTCAACAGCACAACTCTCTTGACCACTTTAGTGAGATGATAAAAACACTGATTTGTGTCTATTACTCTACTTTCTAAGTATTCTCTTTCTTGCACAATAGGACACAAACTACAACGTGCATCATTTAACATGATAATCATATACAATTTCAGATAATGCCAGGTCAGTAAATCGCATCACAGTAAACTTTTCCTCTGTACGTCCCTATAGGTGAACCATAATGTAGTCCTTTCAAAATTCTGGAGGCATAGCTTTCTCTGTAGAGAAATATTCTCTCTTCATGAAACAGCTTCTGGCTTGCCACTGAGCCCTAGTAAATATTGAGTTGTTGGCCACATACTGGCAAGATACTACGTAATCAGAACTACCAAAAATGCACTAGGTGCTGTCTGACCCAAACAAGCCATATAGATAGGTATGCACAGCAGCACTCCATCATCAAATGGAAGTGATGTATACAAAATTGACCTCAAGCAGGACCCGAACACTCCAGTAAGTTGCACAAGCTAGTGGTTCCCCATGCCATAACCCTACTGACGCTAGCTTGCCTCTCTTCTCTCAACCCTGACTATGGCCTCATATGGATTTGACTGAGAAAGAAAATGCTGTGGGTCTTGTTCACGCATAGCTCTATCACAGCTTTTCCTGGGTGGCAGTAGAGGACACCGGTGAAAGGAAACTCCTGCAGTAGAATTAACTTTAAATAGTTCACCTGGTCATTAAATTTTCCAAGAAAGAGACATGACAAAAGGCACAGATCCACATTGTTTCATAGGTAGTGGATAGGATTCTGCTGGTTGGTAAGATCTGAAAGGAAGATGATTAGAAAATTAGTGATGAGGAGGTGTATTTGTATCTCATGTAAATGCTCACTCAAGATCAAATTCAATCTCTCCTTCAGCTTTGTTGTAAGGTATTGTTTATTTTGTGAGATACAATAACTGTTCAACATGGTTTTGTTTTCTTTTTGAAGTGTACTTTAGGGGAAATATTTTAAGGTTTTAATGAATTGTGTTGGGTGTAAAAGAAAACATCAAAAATAAATTACAGTCTTGGCACTATTGTATCCCTTTATATAGGTGAATAAGTGTTGTTGTATACTTTATACTACATAAAATTAATCACCTTGATCATTGTAGAAATATGACTGATGTATGTGTCATTGGGAATAAAAAAACTTGTAAAATGTATGGTGTTTAGGACTTCCTCTTCCAGGCACAATGTATGACACATGCATATATATAAATATATATATGACTTGCATATATAGAGATATACATAGATCTACTGTGGTCTTTAATCCTTTACAGAAAGGAAACAAAAGTGAGACCTATCATTTCCCCAGCTTTTGTGCCTATGAGAATTTTCAGGAATACACTACCACACTTTAGGGACAGAGGTCAGAGTTCAAGGAAGCTGAAGCACCAGAATTTGTGAAATTTGTGAGTAAGAGCACATGAGAGGCGGAAGCTCAGCATATAACGAGCTCCAGAAACCTGCAGGAGGGTCACTTTGACTCTTCGGCAGAATATTAAGCTGTGCATACATATTGTGAAACTCCATAGGGCTAGGCAAAGAGCAAGTACAGATTTTAGACAACATTCAAGACCTTTTATTTTCAATCTTAATAACCAGATAGAAAAGATAGGAAGAGATGTCCATTCTTTAGTTGTCACGCAGTTTCTTGCCCTAGCCACCCCATCTTTGTCTAGTGGGTTTTATAAATGACGTGGCTATAATGACGAGGATGGAGATTTTCCATAGGCTAAACAAGCCCATTCAAGAAAGTTCTCCTGCTACAATCCCTGCTTAGTCAGCAGAGATCAGCACTCACCCCTGGATATGGCACCATCCGGCAGAAAGATGAGTCAGATGTTGGGGAGCAGGTGGAATCACTTTCATCGCAGAAGTGGCAGTACTTCCTGGAGTTCAAGGTACCTCTCACTGGAGTAGATACTTAGTCTATATTTTAGTTTTCCTTTCCTGACTACAGTGCTTCTACAGAAACAACCAC
This sequence comes from Equus asinus, assembly GCF_041296235.1. Taxonomy (NCBI): domain Eukaryota; kingdom Metazoa; phylum Chordata; class Mammalia; order Perissodactyla; family Equidae; genus Equus; species Equus asinus. Next base: position 56,025,131 of record NC_091794.1, read on the forward strand.
TAAAGTTATGCAGAATGTCTTCTTCACCATGATGCTTACTTCTAAAGAAGGAATTAATATTGGAGAAATAAAGCATGGTATAGTGTTTATCCTTTGGAAATACAGGTATTACAAGATCCAGTCTGACTTCACATGCTTATTTGTGTCTGAATACAAGAGAAGACTGACTTCCTGGTTCAAAAAGAGGGGGCAAAAGGGTGAATTCTCCCTTATTAACCTTTTTATTCTATTCAAGCCTTCAATGGATTGGATGAGGCCCAGTCACATTAGGGAGGGCAATCTGCTTTACTTATACTAATTCAAATATTAATCTTATCTAGAAACACCCTCATAAACACACCCAGAATAATATTTAACCAAATTACTGGGCACCTCGTGGCCCAGTCAAGTTGACACATAAAATTAACCATCATACCATCATTCTGAAGAAGATGGCCTGACATAATGGTGGAATGGCCTGTGGAAGATTGAATGTTGGCACCAGCAGGATGGCAACGTCTTCCTGGACTACTGTAACACATTCCAGGCTATGGTTGCTAAATAAAAGACCAATAGAGCATGCTGTTTTTTTTTACAGCCGAATCCATGGATCTGGGAATCTAAGGATAGAAATAGCAATGACTGCTCACTATTACCTCTAGAAATCTCAGAGTGCAGGACCTAATCACCTGCAGGACCTAATCACCTCCCAAATGCTCCACAATCTAATACATCACATTGGGCTTAGATTTCAAAATATGAAATTTGAGACCAAACATTCAGATCATAAAAGTACATATCTTAGCTTTATTAATTATTTTTTGTAGAATGCTGTTTATCAAGTAGAAGTTTCCTCCTAGTCCTAGTTTGATGAGAATTTTTATCAGGAATGGGAATTACTTTCTGTCATATGCTTTTTTCTGCAAGTTGATATGCTCATATTTTTTTCCATTATTGTGTTAATAAGATAAATTCCACTGATTATGAATGGTAAACCCATCTCACATTCTTCAGATGAAGGCTTCTCTTCATGATATATTTTCTTTTTCATATATACTTGTGTTCAACCTGCTTAAATTGTATTAAATATTGTATATCTATGTTTAAGAGGGATGTTTTCCTGTAATTTATTTTCTAATTTCTTTATAGAATTTAAGCATTAGAATTTTGCTGGCTCCATAGAATGAGCTGTGCAGTGTTCTTTATTTTCTGAAAAGTTGTGTGCAAAATTGTTAACTTTTCTTTCTTGAATATGTCATAAAATTCACCAGTAAAACTATCTGGGCCTGGAGTTTTCTTTATGTGAATGTTTTGTTTTTGTTATGAATTCCATTTCCTTAATACAGCTGTTAAGATATTCCATTTATTTTTTGTCAATTTGAGTCAATTGTATTTTTAAAAGAATGTGTAATATATCTAAGTTGTTGTTTACTTTCTGAAATGTTATGCATAATATTCCATAGTTAGCATTTTAAGTTTTGTAGAATTTGTAATGAGAAAGTCTCTTCTGTTCCTAGTGTTAATAGTTTATGCTCTCATTTTTCTGGATAATCCTAAATAGAGGATGATTAATTTCACTGACATTTTCAAAAACAACAATTACGTTTTCTGTTCATTTTGACAATGTATATAAAAAAGTTCTAGAGGTGTTACTTCCCTCTAAAGATACTCACCTTTCCTCTGCAGACAAATCGAGCAATGACTAATTACCTGAATTCAACCAGGGACTGTGCTAAATAGGGGCTGTGTTGCATCCTAGCAAAAGTCAGTGTACCTTTGTTCCCTTAAGGATTTTCACCTGAGAACCTGGTATAATCTTTGAGGTTCTTCCCTTTGGCATGACTTGAATTCTATTCTCTTTTCATCCAAAGCAAAGATCTCTCTGCTCTTCTTCTCCAAGGTTTCTGATGAGCTTTGTTGCTTCCTGACCAGTTCAATCCTAGTATTCAACTAAAGTTCTTAAGGTGAAAACTGTGGTTAAAAACGAACTGAGGTCTGCCAAATGCTCTTTCAATTTCTCTCATCACCATTGCTGATCTTACACGGGTCGCAATGTCCTTAAATTCTTCCCCCTGCCTATAGTCAGTTTTCTTAAATTGTCATCATAGGAAAAGCATCTGCAGAGAAACTGCTCCTGTCTCAAGTCCCACTTTCTTCTTTGCCTTAGCTCCTCTAGTTATCATTGCCTCATTAATCTTCTCTGTCTTCAAGCAGATAATGTCTGTATTTTTCTGTTTTCTCCCTGTTAATCCATGTGTCACACCAGTTGACATACAGCTACTTCAACAAACCCATAACTCAGAGGTTAAAAATATCTACATTTTTAACAAATTGAGTACTTTTTAAAATTTGCATTGGACAAAAGAAGAGAATAAATATAAAAATTTACTCTGATTTGTATTTATATATATTTATATTTTTTTATCCATTTGATCTGAAAATTTTCCAGTGTTTGAAACCCTTATCTTAAGGCATAAAATCATCAGTTTTAAAATTTATTCTATGTTATATATTTGAATTTTTTCCTTTAATAAGTATATGAGAGGGTAAGTCAATTTAATTTTGTCCTAAACCTTCACTATTTTCTAAATATGTTCTTATTTTGAAGTCTATGTTTAGTTTCTTTACGACTGTGTGTCTGCATCTTCCTCACGTATTTCTTTTTCTTTTAGACAAGAAGAGCAATTAGTTAATTTTTGTCCTCTCCTTTTCACAGACTATGTCTTTCATTAGAGTTATTCTGTTTTTTCCCTGTTATTCAGTTTTCACTTTTGGAAGTCAAATATTTTCTTTAAAAAGGAACACTAATTTAATTTGTTGCCTGACTTGAGCTCAACTTTGAGTTCCACCAGAGTTACTCTGATTAACACATTGCGAGTCTCACAGAGTTCTGGTCTTCACTGATGCTACATTTAAATTAGAGAGCACAGCCATAATTGGACATATGCTGACATGGATCAATAGACACATTCTTGCTATTCTATGCACAAGGTACATTTTTCTTAAAAAAATAAAACTGATACAATTTTTAAGTTAATTTTCAGTAGAAAAAATATGAATGTAAATATCATTTAGTAATTAGTCTATATATTTAAATGTATATTGCTTAAAATTGCTTATATTAAATCACAATTAGATACCCGGAAAACATTCATAATTTAAAAACTTGTCTCAGGAAAAATAAAAGTGGTAAACAGCTTAAATGTATTCCTAACATAATCAACCTACCACAATTACATATTTGAAGATTTAGGAAATAAAACAGTAGAGATGTATATTAGCAAATTGTCCATTTTGGTTTCCTCCTCTTCCAAAGTAACCGCATTCTATGACTGACCACTTGAGTGGGGATTTTGTCACATTCAAAGGTATACTAAAAGACAGAATAATACAAACAACTGTACAACCTTACTGGGTCAAGGCGTCATAGCTTCTATTTTCAGGTGGCAAATCTATTACTAAACTGATCTGCAGTTACTTCCTTCTTATAATACACATTTTATAGCCAATTAACATTGAGTACATAGCAATACACAGTATTTTATTTCAACTTGTGGATGATATCCCTGATACTCTAATATATCAAAACTCAGAATTGTACCATGAAGCCCACAAAAGTAACTTACAGAAAATATTGTCAAATAACATATAAGTTGCAAAAGTTTCAAATATTTATGAAATTCTAAACTTGTTTTGAATGTATATTTTACATTACATATTTTAATTATCTTATTTTCACACATCCCTAATGTATATTAATTTTCTACTGTGTAGTGCACAATAGGAAGCATTATGCGAAGAAATAAAAATGATATATAAACAACACTTAGGTGTTTGTGAAATTTTAACATTTAGATAGTCAATATTTAGATTAATTACTCCAGTGACTCCATACCAAAAAAAAAACAAAACAAAAAAACCTTGAAAAACTGAACCAATGCTAAAAATAGGAAATGACCATGTATTATATATAGAAAATCAGTCTCAGTAAACTGGGCAGAAATGTTTACCGCATTTGATGGGGTTCAGGAAACACTACCTCAAAATATAGCACCTTGGCATATTGAATATTTCAGGCTGAAGGAATTTGTGAAACAGCAGGTGCAGGAAGGAGCTTCTGACCTTCCCCTGAAGCAGGTCCTAGGACCCTCAGGAGAGATGGCCTCGGAGGAGATCCCTACCTCCGAAGACAGTCCCCGAGAGAACTCTGGACACACAGACCCTGCTGTTCCCTCAGGTTGCTGCACTTAGTTCACACTCTTCTTGTCTTACACATTTTTCTTTTCCATGACTTTCCACTTCTCATCAAACCTGGCATAAAAACTCTCTGGTCCAACTGTTTCTTCAGGTCTTCATTTCCTTGTGAAGGCTCCAGTGTCATGTAAATCTCAATAAGCAATAAATATGTATGCCTTTCTCTTGTTAACCTGTCCTTTTGTACAGGGGTCCCAGCTAAGAACTACGCAAAACAGTTAAGGGACATTTTTTCTCTTGTAGTTGGAATAATAAAATGATTCTGAAAACCAAGTGCAATTACAAATACTTTGAATTATTTTTAATAGTGCTCCTGCAATTTTTCTCATAGGTTAGCAAAGGGCATATTTATAATTCTTGCCTCTGTAATTCTGTGTTGTACCTGAGGCACAGATAGCATTTATTTAATCATGGTTTTTCTGACATTCGACACTGCTGTAATCGGGGGAGTAAATTTAGAACTCGATTAAGAAAAAAAAGCATAGAAGGATATTTTCTGTATTGCTTTAATCTCCCTGAGAATCACTTTACCTGAATCTCTTTGGCTTGATGCCGTTAGTCTACTTTACCAGAAAGAGACCTATGAAATGCATTGTTGAACTTACTATAACAATCCAGTTCAGATTGTTTACTGTATCACACAGTGTTCACTACAAGAGTTCTCGGGAGAAATTTCTCTCTCAGCTTAGGACCAAGCATATTATTTTTCTATGGAACATCTGGTTTGCTTTTATCTTAAGTGCACTATAAATAAACACAGTGATAATGTTCTCCTGTTTGCATCGACTGTTGAAAAGCTTAGCGCTAAAATTGTTACACTCTTTGAACAAGTGTATTGGAATTAATAGCATATATTCAATGTTCCCATCTCTCTCCTAGTTTCACCTTGCTTCTTTTTTCTCCTTGACTTTGCTTAAAAATATTTATTCATTGTAAAAATATAGTTTTTGCAAGTAGTCTTAAATATTTTACTGTGAATTCAGTGAGGAATTATGTGAGCAGCCTTATAGCTAAAGGTCTGAAATGCAGAGAAAAGAGAAATGTGGAAGATTTTAGTCTAATTTTAACAAACTTTTCTTCATAACCAGCTGCGTTTTAAAAGACAATGAATGTTAAATTTTCTCAAGAAAAGGAGTTTAATTGAATAGTTGGCTTCAAATGGCTGTTTTTATATTACAACTTGGGCATTTGAAAAAATCTGCCAGCAGCAGAGCAACAGCAGCTTGGTACAAATACGATGTCGTATTTTTTGTTTGTTTATTTTAATTTCGTATAATATTCCTCATAAAGCCTTCACCACATGTGATTCTGGCATATGGACTAGAGGATTTATCTGTGCTTCAGGCCAGAAGGAAAGAGGAAGAAGACTGCTGTGAAGTTTAGCACAAACAGAAATAATGAAAGTTAGGATGTGAACCAAGGCCAAAATGCAAGACAGAGATTATAATATCAGACAGTTTTAAATTGCAGGGGCCTCAAAAGCTCTCACATATGTCTTGGGTTTTCTCATATGTAAAGTGAATGTGAGTATGTAAACCATGGAGCACAATGAGAGACACAGAGCATTTAATACATGTCCTTGTCCCCCCCCCCCCCCCGGTTTGTTCTTACCCTTGATTCACAGTACTGACTCTCTGAATGTATTCTCTAGAGATTTTTAAAAATTACTAATGTCTGCCCCTATTTACAGGCAAAAATCTCTCACTTGGTGGAGTCTAGGAATCTGCAATCTTAAAGCTTTTCATGTGATTCTATTTCTATTCTATCCAGTCGTTATTTTCTCAAATGGCCTTATGAGGCATCTGTAAAAGGGTTTAGCATTTGATACAACTTTTGAGTCTGAATATCCATTGAACAAGCCTGTGAATGTGAGCATACCAGCATATTTAGCTCAGGATAGAGTTCAGACAGACTAGCATCATTTGAGCAATAGGATACTTCAATGATTTGATGGCTATTTTGAGTGGACATGAAGATGGGGCCTCTTAGGGAGAGTGTGAGCCCCTTCTTGCCATCCATTTCTTCTCCTTCCAGGCTTTCACTACCTATAATTTTCCTAAACCAATGCATATGAATATCACGAATGATTTCTTTGCTGTCAAATTAAATACTTTTGCTCATTATCTCAATCTCAGAATCATTTGGCACAATCAAGCACCCTTCCTTTTCACAAGGATTTCTCCACTTTTGCTTCTGGCAAAACCACAATCTCCTAGTTTTCCTCCTACTTCACTGGCTATTTCTCCTGAGTCACTTTTGCTGGAATGTTCTTATTTTTCTGACCACCCAAATATTGAATGCTCCAGGGTTCAATGCTCTCTGACCTCTTCTCTTCCTTATTTTAACTCACTCTGAGGGGATCTCATCCAGCTACATAATCTTAAATGCCATGTCTATTCTGACGACTCACAAATTTCTACGTTCAGCCATGGCATTTCCCCTGAATGCAAACTCACATTTCAAAGTCACTCCTTTCTGTCTCCTCTTGAATGTCTCATAGGCATCTCATACCTGATATGTCCAAAATCAAACTCCTGGTCTCCTCCTCCAAACTTGCTTCTTCTGGTGTTTATTAAATTAATGATTGCCATGTCCAATTTCCTCAGGTCAAAAAACTTGGAGCCATCCTGAATTCCTCTCTTTCTCCCGCATTCCATATACTAAATGTTATCAAACCCTGTCATAACTGTCTCTAAATTAATTCCAAAGTTAACTACTTTGCATCAACTCCATCTTAGACCAATCTACCATCATATCTTACTTGGATTAATGCCAGAGTCTCCAGATGAATCTTTTCTTGTCCCTTATTAGACTGTATCTGGTGATCACTTTAAAATGGAAATTCATTCATGCCTTTCCCCTTGCAAGCAGGGGAAAAGCCTCCAAATGTTTCCCAATCATTTAGAATAACATTCCCAATGCTTACCATGGAATAGAAGGCCTCGCATTATCTGCTATGCATAGCTGTCTCTTGGCGTTCATCTCCTAAGGCATGCCCTGCGGTCATGGAGCTCTAGCTGCTCTGACTCCTGCCATCCCGTATCTTTCCAAAACGTTTACTCCCACTCGGCATCCACCATTCTCATTGCCTGGAACACTCCTTCCATATGTATCTACCTGATTGCTCATTCACCTCCTTTGGATCACTGCTCAGAAGTCACTTTCTCAGAGAGGCCTGCCTTGATTCCCATATCATGTTCAATCTCCTTACCCTGCTTAAAGCTTTTTTTTCTTTTTTTGAGGAAGATTAGCTCTGAGCTAACTGCTGCCAATCCTCCTCTTTTTGCTGAGGAAGCCTGGCCCTGAGCTAACATCCATGCCCACCTTCCTCTACTTTGTATGTGGGACGCCTACCACAGCATGGTGTGCCAAGCAGTGCCATGTCCGCACCCGGGATCCAAATCGGCGCACCCGGGATCCAAACCGGCAAACTCGGGCCGCCGAGAAGCAGAACATGCACATTTAACCGCTGTGCCACTGGGTCAGCCCTTAAAGTATCTTTACAGGCCTTGTCTAGGGGTATTTTGTTATATAAGTACGCTTATTTATTTATTTATTTTTCTTTTCCCTTGACCTCCCCACTAGAATGTAAGATCCATAAAATCAAAGAGTTTGTTTGCTGCTTGCTTTATGCTCAACATTAAGAACAATTCTTGGCATATAACAGGCATTTAATAACTATTTTATTTGCTGAAAGACTGTATGTAAGAATGACATCTGTTTTCTGATGCTTCCATGGTTGAAATAACACACTTATTAGGATTTCATGCTGTCTGCTCTGATCCTCTAGCTTGAGCTATAGCACACTGCTATGTCATAACACAAACTCTCCAGTTCTGTTTGGAGCAAGCAGCTTCAAGAGCAAATGTTGACATTTTTCAAGTTTATTAAACTTTCAATTTAATTTTTTCCCATTGTTTGGCTTCTTTTATATTTCCTTTCCTTTTTAATTTTTAAATTATTAAACTTAAGGTTTATTTTTATGGATTTTAGAAATGTCTTTATCTAATGAAGAAATATTGTTTACATCTTTACGTGTGTGTGTTTACCTGTGACTTGTGCGGCTGATGCCACTGATGGCCATGCCCAAGTTTCACAAGCGTGAGAAATGCAGCAGTTCATTTTGTACGAAATTATTTACAAGGATACATTACAGCTCAAATTATCTATTAGAGATGTGACATCTTTACTGTCTAAAAACTCTTAATTTTCTTTCTCTCAGCTTTTAAAATAAATTCAGGGTACATTTAACTTTGTAACAAAACTAAGGCTTTATGAGACATTTTTCTGTTCTTTATTTTTTTGATGGGTATGGACTGTCAAACACTGTTGTAATTTAAAGTGATTTTTATTTTTGGCAATATAAATATAAACTCTTGCTGAGAATATTCAAATGCCTTCCTCTGAACATAATTAACATGGCAAGTGAGATTTAAAATAACAATAATAAAATAGAAGTCATGAAACCAAGTAATCAGAAAACTCTCCAACCCTGTCTGCATTAGCATTTTTCAATGTTCAAGTTTCTTGCCATACAAACCATTTTATTTTAGCTGTTCATGTTTTAAGATTATAATACAACAGAGGGTTAGTATAATTATGTTTCACTCTTCTGTCTAATAATGTACAGACACTTCCTCGTTTACGGTGAAAGGATTTTCCTGGTAGAATATTGCGTTAGCAGAGCTATGGCAAAAATCAAGCCCAAAAATCAATTTCACATCAATTCTGTTTTTCTTTCATGAGATTAGATAATTAAAAGATGAAAAATAAATTGTCTTTCCAACGCTTCACTCAGAAATCCATTCCCTGGAATGCCACATGTCACAGCTAATATTCTGATGACACCAATCTCAGCAAAAAGCAAACTTAGCATTTTAAGTTTATGGTTCTCATCCCACTTCATCTGTAGCTATGTCCTAACTCCACTCTGCATACTACTGTCCAACATATAGTTTAGTTCAAATAGTTGCTATACCATGAAACTCCTTCAAAGTATTACAAATAATAGAGAGCTGTTGGGATTAATAATTGTTTTACCTATTTTAAAAGATTGAGATAGTTTTACTAAACATATAAAAAATTCAAAGAGAGAAAGAAGATAGCATCTTTGTGACACCATTCCTATTTTGCTATATAAATCTGGTGTCTAAATTCTAACTTAACTGAATCAGCAAATTGACATCTCAAGTCTATCCTTGATTATCACTTTTGTTTCTTTATGTCTCTGGAAATTCAGAGAATTATTTAGACATGCAAGTGATTCATAGATCACTTTCTTAAACCTATTTGCTTTACAAATGCAGGAATGGGGGTTTTGTATTTAACCATTCATGCATGAGGACAGTATCAGAGTGCAAGCTAGAATTCAGGCTGATAAATGGCTATTCTTCTACAAAAGGGAACTTTTTATATTCCAGGACAGCTTATTCTACCAATGAGCAGCTCTATTCAATGAAAAGCTCTGTGGTAAATTCAGGCATGTCTTTAGTATCATGTGCCAATCACTCCTGAACCACACGTGAGCCATGCGGGAGCCACCACGTGTCACCCAGGAGCGAACCACGTGTGTGCCATGCTTGAACCACATGTCAGCCATGCCCAAACCACGTGTGAGCCACACCTGTGTCACGTGTGAGCCACGCCTTAGAGATGCTTGAGCCACGAGGGATTCAGGCCTGAATCACGTAGTCTTGTCCAGGGGAAACTGAACATTTTCTGTTACCACATTTGCACAATGATCTTTCCAACATTTATAGACCTTTCTTATGTCTCCTCTCATTCTTTTTTTCTCCAAAGTACACACATCCAGGCTTTTAACTGTTTTCCGTAAAATGATTTCATCATTTAGGTCCCACAATTTTTTCACGTCTTCTCTAAATCAAATTATTTCTTCTGTCCCACTTTCTCTCTCATCTCTTTTTGAGGCTGAAATTACCTGTACGTTAGACTATCCCACTGATCATTAAAGCTTTTTGACTTCCTTTTTTTTCCTCTCTGTGCTTCAGCTTCAATGATTTCTATTACCCTGACCTCAAATTTACTAATTATTTCTATGGGATGTCCAATGTGCTCTTAAAGCTGTATAGTATTTTCTTTTTATTTCAGATATTTTGTTTTCCAGTTTGAATATTTCCATTTGATTCCTTTTTACTCTTTCCTAATTTTACATGAAATTCCCCATTTCTTCATCTATTATTTCCTACTTTTCATATAGACTCTTAAGTTGATTTTGTAGTTATTTCAACACTTGTTCAATTTGTGGGTCTGTTTTCATAGACTGATCTATTCTTTTGATCCTGGATTACATTTTCTTCTTATTTTCATCTCTAGTAGTTTTTAAGCGTATGCTGCATGATAAGTTATAACGTGATACCTGGATTTGTACATTGTCAAGACTCAACGCCACACTGCATTGGGAAGCAGCTGAAGCCTCCGCTCAGGTCTTTAAGCTCTCCAGTTGTGATTTTCTCCCTCTGCGGCCTTGGACTCTTGTCTGCAGTTCTGGAGTCAATCAAAGATCTAAGGGAATTTATATTTGGATCTTTTTTGGCTTCTCCATCTGTGGCTCTCTCATATTCAAATGTCCCTTTCATTTTCCAGTCTCTCTTAAAGTCCTGTATTTCTCAGGCTAATAACACTAACTTTCTGCTTGTGTTCTACCCTTTAGAGACTGAGAAACAGCCTCAGAAGAAAATCTGCGTAAATGAGGATCTCACCCAATGTAAGTACTTTCATTCAAGGGTTAAATTTCCTCTAATACCTGCCTGCTTTTGGTCCCTCTTCAATACCTTTAAATAACATTTTTTATATTTGCCCAAGAATTGGTAGTATTTTCTGCAGGAGGGTTCTTTTGATATAAAGCTACTCTGCCATTACTGGAACAAACTCTGTAATTTCTAGCTGTGTGATTGTGGGAAAGTTTAGTGAATAAAATACATGTTTTTTTCCCCCATCTTTAAATCACGGATGTTAAATATATCTACTCCCTAAGGATGTCATGACAATCAACTGTGGACATTAATGCAAAGCACTGAAAAGCAAGATTGTGAGCATTTTACTGTTATCTGCACTATGGGAGCATCTCACACAAAAACTCTCAGGGCTAGTATTCTTAGGTTAGCAATAAAAGAAATCAAACCTATTTTTCTTGATTTGGGAGTCACTTTTTGATTGCAAACTTTCCAGAATTCTACTCTATTTTTATATGATAAAGAAAATTATTCAATTCCTGCCACTAGAATATTATTTTAAAAGAGAAATAAAAGAGCTAATACATAAGAGCTTTATTTTATACTGCTTTACCCTGAAGAATAGTCTAGGTTATGCACGGTAAATTAGCATCTATTTAGGAAGATGTTCACAGGTCGATCTGCTATAATTTTTACTTGTCATCTCTTGAGATGAAAAACAGGAAGCACCCCATGGAATATTTCACATACATCCTTTGGTTCTCTTTCGGTGAAACTTTCATTAAAAATAATTAAGTAAATAATAATCAAATAAAAATCACTTAGAACTTGATACCAATCTTACATATGTGCATATATACGGAAATGCATAGGCACGCAAACACACAATGGCCTTATAGTTATTTGAAAGCCTCTAATATTGAAGTGGTAGAAACACTAACTGGGTATGAATATATTGTTGAGTCTGGTCTTATTATACAGAGTTTTTCCTCTTCTCTTTTAGCTCATTTTCCCATTGCCTGGCATCTCTTCTGAAACCTTGTTGAACCAGACTAAAATGTTTCAGGGTCAAATAGCAAAACCAGAAATATTTATTTGTAAAATTGTTCACTATCAATTATTTTTAAATTAAGCAACTTCAACTTTTTTTAAACTTCAACTAGATTTATTTATTAGTTTTGTGGAGAATCTTAGAGAAAGTCATCAAATGTGGTTTGAAACCTCTAGAACCGACATATAAATATTTTCTTTCTAATAGAAAAGATAAGATCAACAATTATCACTGTGGTTCTCAGTAGGTCAATTTCACTGATCCTTTCTCTGAAATAAAAAAAAAAGTCTTCATATGTTCACTGAGGAAGAAAAAGAAATAAGCAAATAATTTTTTGCTTAAAGTTTTTTGGCTTACATTATTATTTTACATTCTTTAAATTTTTTTTGTGAGGAAGATTGGCCCTGAGCTAACATCTGTTGCCAATCTTCCTCTTTTTTCTTTTTTCCCCAAAGCCCCAGCACATAGTTGTATATCCCAGTTGTAGGTCCTTCCAGTTCTTCTATGTGGGATGCCACCCCAGCATGGCCTGACGAGTAGTGTGCAGGTCCGTGCCCGAGATCAAAAAGGGGGAACCTTGGGCCGCCGAGGCAGAGTGCGTGAACCCAACCACCACGTCACTGGGCTGGCCCCGTTTTCACACTTTTTGATGCATATAAATAAATTAGGGAGCACCTAATAACCTGCAGTATCCTGACAGATTCCTCAGTGTGACTAAATGAAAATAATAATAACAATATTGGTTGATAGATAATGACATAAAGATGAAGGCTAGAGAGGGAATGGTGTCTGCAGGTTTGACAGACCCTAAGGCACTGACTATTTGACGTGGTCCCTGATTTATATGCCAGCTGTTTAGAGTCTCACTGGAATAGTTGGGTCTCTTTTGCTTGGGTTTTACATAAGCACAGTTTAATAGATACACAATTTCTTTTACACTGAACATTAGTGGAGAATATTTTGATTACATTAATATATACACAACCGTGTGGTTAAGTCATTTTATTTAGCGTTATCAAACATCAGACATTATCTTCATGCCCAAAATCCAGGCTCTTTTGCTTGTTTACTTATTCCTAGTCTAACACTCTCTTGTTCTGTTTCATTTGAGCCGAAGTAGCAGTTACATTCTGAAGCTAAATGTTATGGTTTAAGAACGTATTTATGAGGGGCTGGCCCCGTGACCGAGTGGTTAAGTTCGCGCGCTCCGCTGCAGGCGGCCCAGTGTTTCGTTGGTTCGAATCCTGGGTGCGGACATGGCACTGCTCATCAGACCACGCTGAGGCAGCGTCCCACATGCGACAACTAGAAGGACCCACAATGAAGAATATACAACTATGTACTGGGGGGCTTTGTCGAGAAAAAGGAAAAAATAAAATCTTTAAAAAAAAAAAAAGCACACATTTATGAGATGCTTTTGTACTTTTCAAAATGAATGTTTTGTTTTAACTTTTTATCCTTTCTATAGACTATAATCTACTCCTAAGAGTTATGGAGCTTTTGGTGCAAAAGCATTTAGTTCCTTGTTGAATTTAGACTGCAGTCTTTAATGCGATACACACATTGTCTTTAATCTGTTTATTGTTTTCAGTAGACCCTCTGAATCTTTCTGGTCTTCAACCTTTCACTTCCATAACTCATAATGGCCTTTTTGCATTTCTATATACTTAAAAATTCTACCAATTGCTGAAAGACCAAGCCATTTCTAAGAGGAAAATTTCTCAGGGATCTTCATTCCTTGTCCAATTACAATAAATCACTCTGTCTGTTATAGTATCCTCTGTTTTTTAATATAGTTAGTTAATTGTCTGTTCTCCCACAGTGAGAGTGAAGCGGAGACCAAAATGGTGTGGGCTCAAGCCCAGCAATGCCAGGGAGTGGGCCTGGCCTCGCCAAAAGCTTCGTTTCAGACTTCCAGCCGCCAGGACTCTGGGAGGACAAGCTTCTGTTGTTTTAAGCTACCAAGTTTGTCGTGATTTGTTAAGACAGCCTCAGGAACAGATCCACATCCCCGTTAACACATTGGCTCCTGAAATAGGGGCAGGCCCCTTGGCATCGCGGTTAAGTGAGCATGTTCCGCTTCGGCTGCCCCGGGTTCCACAGTTCGGATCCCGGGTGCAGACATGGCACTGCTTGGCAAGCCATGCTGTGGCAGGCATCCCACATATACAGTAGAAGAAGATAAATGTGGATGTTAGCTCAGGGCCAGTCTTCCTCAGCAAAAAGAGGTGGATTGGCAGCAGATGTTAGCTCAGGGCTAATCTTCCTAAGGGGGGGAAAAAAAACTGGTTCCTGAAATATAAAAACTATATCCTTTTTATCAGCTTCTTTTCTGCAACACAACACAGTGCTAAGTGTATAATATACTTTCATTAAAATGTATAATTTCTTTGTTAAAACATTACTTTTCTATAATGACATAACAGCTATTTATAGCACTTCTTATTACATTCTATAACATTTAAAATAACTTCCTTTCCAGGGATACAAACATATATTGCACATCATGACTAATAATATTTTTTCTGGGCTTCTGCAATATTTTTATTCATTGTGAAATAGCATAAGTGACTATATGGCATCATTTGTATTATTTACATTACATCAGAGTGAGAAAAATTTCTCAATACTGATGTTCCTTGAATTTATCATGATCCTTTGAGAGGCTCAAATCAGTTATTAACATACAATCTTTAACAGGTGAGAAATGTTAATGCAATCGATTTTCTTAAGCAACATTTAATTATTTTATGCAACTAATGTTAGGCTTGAGGATTTCCATTTGTGATTGTCATGCTTCGAAAAAGGAAAGAAAAACTGCAATAATGTGTATTTGTTCATTATTATTGCAAGCTAATTCTAGTTGCTAAATAATATTTTGCTGAGTGTGAGTAGTGTTTTACCTGCCAGATTTTTTTGTTTTTTAAACACTTTGCTTTCCAATGTTTTACACAATGTGGCCACTCTAACCTTCAAAATACTTTCCAGACATGCATATTTTCATAACTCTTTGAATATCTTTTTATTTATAATCTCACTCGAGCCAAGCATGGGACTGTAATGGAAACATGAAACTGACTATAATAGGGAATCAGAGGTCCCTGAAATTCAAATGCTGATAATCATCTTGCTTCCAAAGATTGCGCAATTTATAATCGTTTCAAATCACTTAAACTAGTATCACCTGTAATACAATACAGAGTATTTCTAAAAGTTTTAAAAGTGAGAGCTTTTCTTATGAATTGCATTCTCATCATGCTCAGAAAAATTTAAGAAGTATTTATCGTTACTGATTAATATGTATCTTAAGAGTAATTACTTGTGTTGATGAGGTTGTGCACTTTTAAAACATGTTTTAGCCAATTAAATTTAAGAGCCTCAGCTGAAATTCAACTAAGTCTCATGAGTTTGTTTCATAAACAATGTGCTAACTTTATCTTTATTGATTTATTTCTTTTTGTTACCCTTCTAATTTTATATCAAATCTATTCAAAAATGCTAACAAAATATTAGAAAATAATTATGTTTTGCTGGAAGACTAATATTTATAAATTGAAATTTCTTATAAAAAATCAGAAAGACTAAACCATAAAACACTTTGCAAAGCACATTTTTGAGGGTTGCATATATCACGTTTGTGTTTGGAGGCGTTCTTCCTGAAGCAGCTGCAGGAATGATTTCTTAAGTCATTCCTCTGCAGACCCTTAACTTCTCCCACTAGGGAATTTATCAACTTAGTGCTGATACTTACATATTAACTCACACCGCACAATGTGACTAACTGCATGCTGATACTGATCACTAGAGGAAACACTTATATGATGCTTACAATGTGCAGGGTTCTGTTCTAAGATCTTTTCATATATCAATCCATTGACTTCCCCAAGCAATCCTATCAGGTGGATACTTTTTATTATTCTCTATTTTATACATGAGGCACAGAGTTTAAGAAATGTACCCAGATATGGAATTAAAAACTCAGCAAATTGGGCTTCAGAAAATGTAACTATTCTGCTATCCTACCTCTCTGCAAAAATAAACCATCAACGAAAACCATCAAGGCCAAATTTAAGTTGATTTAAACTTAAAAACCAAAACAAAAATACATTACAGCTATTATCCTAGAAGAATACAATGCAACAATTCTCACTGATCTTCCTGGGGTGTGTATATAAAAATCCTTCCTTTCCTGAAAATGCCTTCTCCAGAGATGCTTTCCTATTGCTATGCTTTCTTCCAGACCATTCTTTCTGACATTTCCTCCACCACGAGTTTCTACAAGTCTAAATTTTATCTTATCCCATGGCATTCTAATTTTGCTGGTAAGGAATCTGTTTCTGTTCAGATTTCCAGAAGAAGGGATCCTGTAATTCTAAGTATCATATCACTATCATTTATGATTGAACTTATATACCATAAAAATTTTTCCAAATTTCTTCACCAAAATTATCTCTCTCTCTTAAGACCATGACGTAAATTTTTGTCTTATCCCTGTCCTGCTTAGGTTTAGTCGTTAGTTTCTGTAGCTCAGGTTATATCTATCCTTCCACGTCTACCAACTCAAACAACAATAGCTCCCTTACGTGAATATGTTTTATTCAAGGGCAAACAGCTTAAAATCCAGTGTATCGAACTCTCACAGAGAATTTAGCTATATTAATCAATTGGTTGGGCAACATTTCACTGCCAGTTTGGAAGAAGGCGATTTACAAAACTGGATTAAATTAATTTTTAAAAATAAATTATGACCGAGATATGTCACTCACTACACTTAGAGCCTACCTTTAAATATTTCCTTTTATCTGAAAGATATTCTCTGAATTAAGTTTCAAACTAAGATGCAACACTGCAGATGGTCTGGAATTTCCATTTTCTGAGAAAAAGAAAACCTTACTAACCAATAAAGTTACCACCATATATTTATTACTGTTAATTTGCTTGCGTACTTTGTAAAGTAGAGTAATTTTAAAAGCATATTAATGTAGTTAATTTGGGGTTATTTGCTATTATTCTTTCATGTATTTCAGTAAAAATAAGATATTTTTTAAAATATTAATAAAAAATAATACAAATGTATTTTGAAACGTGTGCATTTTGGAAGTAAACCTAGGAAGAATATTGACAAATCCAAGGGAGTCCATAAAAAAAGTAAAACAATAATAAAGGGCTTAGCAAAAGTGACAAGCTGACAATTTGACTTTCAAGTTTTCTTATTACACAGAAAAGCCAATTAAAATTCTCTTTCACACCTTTCACAAAATGATTTTCATTTACTTTAAATCAATGAAAACTACATGTAACCCCGGCTTTGAGCTGGTCTTCCAATGCAGAGACTTTCCCCACAGAGGACACATTTATATTTTCCCTTTCTCTCCCAATGAAGTTGCAGAGGATCAATAGCAGTTGCTAACTGTTTTGGCCCAGAGACTTTGTGATGGCCCATACTGTAGATCTGTAATAAAACTTTAAAACTATAGCTGTAGAAAGATAATATGGATGGTGATCAGCAATCTCAAAATATTTAGGAAGTCTATTAAATTGCTACAAAAAGTCTAATTTGCAGCTTTTTTTGGCACTGAATTTGCAACTTAGCACTATGAGAATGTTTCCACTTGGTCATCAGCTGAACTAAAGCACAAATAATTTGTACAGATTCCAAAGATGATAATTAAGCCTATTACAGTGATAACCCCCAGCATTTTTGTAGACTTCCTAGGCAGCAATAATAACCAGCTCATCGTCTTTTAATTAAAATGGTAGTCATTTTTGTTTTCTAAAAATAAAATTAGATCTCATTTTATTGTCAGTGCAATGCTGTATTTACTATATTAGACATTTTATTTTAGTTTTTATTTGACATTAGAACATTTTTTGTCTCTTGTGATCCATATTATTAAACTAAATATGAAATAATATAATGCCACAGTAATCAGTAAAACCTAGTACTGTATTTTTAAGGAGGCAGCTGGCTTTTGCAATACAATCATAACTGTTGTAATTTTATGTATTCTTCACAAACAGGAAAGATATTACTCTCTTGCAAAGTTTAAATGAGTAAATGAATCTGTAAAACAATATAATTGAATCAAGGCAATACTGTAAGTGAACGCTTTCATTGTATTTACTATTATAGCTTTTCTTTCTTAACATTATCATTTCTAAATTGACAAATTTGGTTTCTGAATATTTAAGTGCTGCCTGAAGACCAGTTGATGCTTCAGCCACTCTACAGGTGAGGGAGAGATCACTGGACCAGGATTACTGAACCCAGAACTTGCTTAGGGTATAAAAAATAGAGCAGATTAGGGGTAGTCTCTGAACCACGAAATAGAGTTTGGTTTTTTTAAAAAATACAAGATTTTACACATGTTAAATGTTTTGCTTCCTTGACAAAATTTCTTGAAGATTAAAGCAGTTTCATATTGTTTTTCATCAAATCCTCTCATTCTCATTGAAATCAAATGCATGATTGCAATCACTCCTCATTTTCTGTTTAACAATTGAAGTGGTAGAAGTTTAAAATAGTTTATTTCAGAAAGCTAACCACCATTAAATTTTCTCTTTTTATTACTATTTCCATTTTAAAACTGCAATATTCTTTTTTGTCTCATTTTTACATTCAGCATAGTTGGATACAAAATGGTAGACTGCATGAAAGAGAAATGGCAATTTAGCACGAACAATAATATTCCTTTATATTTATTATCCTGTGGTTCTTAGAGTCATTGAAATGGGGAGTTAGTGCAGCTCAGTTCTGTTCCATTAAATGACTTGTAGTAAGTTACATTAATTTTTGGTTTGTTTCTTTAACTGCAAAATAAAGAACTTACAATAAATGTTGTTATAATGCAATAGTTTATGTTTGCATTTTTGTATATAATAATGTATTTTTGATACTTTACATTGTAACTAATCATGAACGCAAAGGAGAAGTATCAGGTGGTATGCCTGATACCAATGGAATATGAACAAAAGGGATGTCTTGGTTTCTCTTTGTCCTCCCTCCACATGGGCAGAGGCAATGGACTCTGAGATGGTAGAGCTGCAGGATAGAAGGAACCCCAATGTGTGTGTGTGTATATATGTGTATACACCTATATGCATACATGTATGTGTATACACACATGTGCACATATGCATGAACACACACAACATACCGTATATATATGGTAACAGGTACTGATATATGAGCTCCATTATAGAGGCCCACATATGTGCTAAGACAAGATGAATTTAGCCATGTGAATATCTGGGAAACTAGAGTTTCGGGACAAGCCTCTGAGGGAGGAATTATCTTAGCATTTATCAGAAACCTAAAGAAGTCAGAGTGGTTGGAGCTGAGTGAGCAAGGATGGAGACAGGGAGGAGAGGGCAGAGGGTTGGGAAGGGCTGCATGAGACAGGGCTAAGTAAACCCTGTTGCAAGTGGATGAATTTGCTTCCACTGAAACAAGCAAAAAAATAAATAGCAAAAAAAATTTTTTGAGAGCTTTAAATAGGGAAGTGGTGACATAAATTTGTCTTACAAATGTCACTGTGGCTCCTGGAGAGTGGAGGACACAAGAGTGAAAGCAGATTAACCATCACACAGCTGCTCCAGAGTCCATGGTGACACCACAGTGTCCTTGGCAGACGGAGACACTCGATTGTGAGGATTGCAGGCTGTGATTAAGGGACACTGAATGCAGGGGAAGGAAATCTCCATAACATGGAGCATCGGCAATTGCATTTCTAATAGTAGGTGTTATATTCCTAGAAAAGATTCTTAGAATTTTTTCTTAAATCAGATTATACTCACAGTCAGAGATGGGACTGAAAGAAGATCATTATCTTAATATGGTAAAATTTTGTTCCACGAATGATCCCTACAATCTATAGTATTTCAAATACATTAACAGAGACTATCATTGGATATCCTGTAATTTTCTTCTGATAGACAAAAGTACTCAAAATTTTAGTTCTTAGACTTTTTTTTTTGTAAAGATTGGCACCGAGCTAACAACAGTTGCCGATCTTCTTTTTTTTTTTTTTTTCTGGTTTTTCTCCCCAAATCCCCCTAGTCCATAGTTGTATATTTTAATTGTGGGTCCTTCTAGTTGTGGCATGTGGATGCCGTCTCAACATGGCCTAATGAGCAGTGCCATGTCTGTGCCCAGGATCCGAAGTGGCGAAATGCTGGGCTGCTGAAGTGGAGAGCACAAGCTTAACCACTCGGCCACGGGGCTGGCCCCCTTAGAATTTTTTATATTCTTAAAAAATATTTATGACCCTAGATAGATTTTTTCTTTTTCGTATGTGCTATATCTATTTATATTCGCCATGTTAGAAATTTAAATGGGGAATTTAAAAATATTCATTAATTTATTTTAGAATAAAAATGAGCTCACCATATATTATCACAAAAACATATTATGTGAACATTAATTAAATATTCAAAAACCAAAATAATTAGAGGAGAGTGATATTGTTTTTCATTTTTCAAATCTCTGAAAAACTAACCTACTACAAGACAACAGGATTCTCGCTATCTATTTCAGCATTCGGTCAGTTGTAGTATGTGGTTTTGGTTGAAGTACGTGATGAAAATCTAGGCTCACACAGAAATATGTGAATATATATCTTTGATGCCATACCAGATTTTGACAGGCTGTAGCTTTTTGAAGATTAGTTGCATATGGAATCTGAAACCATATAAATTAACTTTTTGTACTATATGCTTCAATGCATTGACTTATCTTGCCCTTTGCGTCACTATCCATTTGTGATGTTCCAACATTACAGTCATTAGAGAAAATTGGTTCACTGAGTTATGCAGATATGCCAAATACTGACATATGTCTTTATATAATACCAAATAATACATTTGTTAATATTACCACCGGTTTTATCAACAAAGACTTTATTGGGAAGCTGTAAAAGTTTCCGTGGTAGATTAAGTTTTCCAAAATTCTAATATTTGGTTGAAAACTCAAATTTTATCATTCACAAGAAATACTATCATTTGTTTTCCTTGAAGAGACAAGTCCATTTCTTTACTTTTCAAGACAATGTCTGGAAAATATGCAAATTTGCATAACCATAGTTTATCTGTCAGAAGTTGTTTCTAGTTAAAATGATTTCCATAAAAAACAACTAATTCAGCTTGCAACTGAAAGAGTAACCACCCTGCCATCACACAGGGCTTTCCTAGCAAAAACCTTCATTCTTAGGCAGCAGAAGCACTTTATGAATAATTGACATTTCTTCACACAGCACGTTGAAAAACATGTACACTAGGGTCAAAATTTCATCAAATCAATACTACTTCATCAAGGACGTTGTTAAATGAAACCCACATTCTTTCACTGTAAGTTCACGGTGGTAAAAATATAATGAACACTAGTGCAATTTAGTACCACTCCTTAATTCATGCCAATGTGTCATAATTTTTATTCAAAATCGTTTGCAAATTTCACTGAAGGAAAATGCTTTTGTATTATTATGAACAATATTCTTTATTTCATTGACCTCCTGAAAGGGTCTTTGTGATACTCAGAAGTTCCTAGAGGGCACTTTGAAGACCACTGGGATAGCATAATCAAATTACATTATACAATTGCATATAAATAATTTTGTGATTCTGCTTGGAATTTATTAATTTTTCTCTATTATACTGAGGAATAGAAAGGCCCAGATCATTTTCAATCTCTGAGAAGCCTTCATCAGATGGATAGAGAACAAAGCACATCCAGGTTCATGCTCCCGGGGCTTGACTGAATTGAATGCACAAATATTCGAGTCTAGTCAACTTTCAGCCTTTAGATATTTCTTTAAGACCATAAATCATTCAGTCAGCCATCTTACCACGTCCTTACTTTAATACCCTGGCTAATAGGAGGGGAAGTATCAAAGGACCTAGTTGACGGGTAAGAATTTTTCTCCCAAGCTGTGGAAGTGATTTCTCACTTCTCCTGTGTTATTTTTTCACTTCAAAATCACAATCTATTGTTCATTTCTATGATTTAGTGGGAAAGTTAGGAAGGCATGCTGTGGGCTAAATTGTGTCCCCCTCCCTAATGCGTATGTTGATGTCCTAACCTCTTGTACCTCAGAACGTGACTGCATTTATAGATAGGGTCTTTAGAAAGGGAAATCAAGTTAAAATGAGGTTTTTAGAGTGGGTCGCTAATCTGTTATGACGGTTCTCCTTAGAAGAAGAGGAGACTAGGACACAAATACTCACAGAAGAAAGCCAGCTACAAACAAGGAGCGAGGCCCGAGAAGAAAACCATTCTGATGACACCTTAATTGTGGACTCCCAGCCTCCAAGACTGTGAAAAAAAAAAAAAATCTAGTTTTTAAGCCTCCCAGTTTGTGGCACTTTGTTATTGCAGCCCTTGCAAACTACTAAAATTCATTTGAAAACTAACTGATCCTAAAGGCAACTTAGGGCTGTTATATTTAGTTGACAAAAGGTATACCTGAGTTTTCTATTTTCATTGGCTCAATGTGTAAATACATCAACAATTGATATATACACACACAAAATCCCAACATAAATCCCTTTAAGGTCTCAGGTTTTTTAAAGGAGAAATACAAACAAACCAAGGTACCAACTTTTGACTCCATTATTATAGAAAATTCATAATTTAAGCAATAATTTTGAGGCTTTTTTCAACGCCCTATAACCTCATTTACTTGAAATGCTAATGGGCTTCAAGCAATTCTCCCTTCCTAAATATTTCAAATAAAATCATTGCAATGAGTTGTATTCCCTCTATACAGGAATGACTCTAAGCAATGAGAATGAGATGAAGATGAGTAAGAGTTGTCCTCTGCTATGAATTATTGTTCAAATTAGAAAGGCAGACATATATATATTAGTCAATCCAATACAGGGAAAAATCAGTCAATGGTAACTGTATTTAGAGTGTCAATCTACAGGAGGTCAGAGGATGCAGTATTTACAATTCACATGGCTTCTACACTATGTTCATCTTTATTGTTCGATATGTGAGGACATGGATGTTTAAAAAAAAAATCAGAATGATTTGGCTGCTCCTAGAGGTCATTCTAAATAAAGGTTATAATCTATTGTTTCATTACTCACAGCGTGAGGAGATTAACTGCTCCAATTTGAAAATCGAATACTCCAATGGAAATACCTTGAAAATTATAATTATAATTTTCAAGTACTAATTGTTCTATCCTCACAAAAGTTTTCACTATACCATTTTAAAGAATTGTAATTTTTCCCTAAGATAAACACAATTTTATTGGAGAGATGATTCTGAAGAATATTTCTAAACTCCTTTTTGAATTATCCTGGGGCTATGATTGACCATCTGTTTTAAAGAGCTAGTATGCTCCTTTGCTCCAATTATTTCGCTGATTGGGAATGCCTCACTCTTTTCAACTATTTTTTTTTAAGTTTAAGAAAGACTTTTCAATTAAATATAATCATAAATATTAATACCATGAAAAAACCTATTTCAAAGATAGAAGTTGCATCTACACCATAAACTGTTTTGTTCAATAACTCAATAGTTCTTCTTACTATATATCTATGTAAAGCCATCACAGAGAGTGAAATTATCAGATTTATGTTTGGAAAGATTACTTTGGTTATGGTATAGATCATGGGTTGCAGGAGATGCAGAATAGATGCAAAAAGAACAAGGAGTAGCTCTGACAGTAGTCCATGTGGAACCAAGTGGTAAACTTGACTGGAATGGATGACATTGGTATAGAAGAGAAGTAAGATATTTAGAAAGCAAAACTGACAGAGTTTGATTACTGATCAGTGGGAGGGAGAGTGAGTTTAGATTTGTGGCTAATATAATTGGTTGGGTGGTGGCACCATTATCTATAAAATAAACATTGGAAGAAAACAAAACAAATTAAGAATGTGAAGGCAGGATTTATGAATTTGGTGTTGGACATATTGAGCTAGAGTTAATTTTTAAAAATACAAGAAAAAGTGGCAAGTAGTCAGTTGAAGATATGAGGCCATGCTGGGTGTATACGTTTGAATTATCAGTTTGAGGTACATTGACACATGTATATGGATGAGGTTGCCCGAGGAGAGTATATATAATAGAATGGCAAGAATATACCCATGTTGATCCTTGAACAAACTTCACAGTTAATTGTTTACAACTTCCCTATTTACTCCAACTTAATTATATGAAAAAATTAGTGTATTGTCAAAACAATACATCTGCAAAGCAGGCAGAGAATGAGAGGCAAAAAAAAAAAGTAGGAGAAAAACTAGAGGACATTGTTCACAAACAAAAGTAAAAAAGTGTTTCAAAAAGTAGAAATTACAGGGGCCCGCCAGATGGTGCTGTAGTTAACTTCGTAAGTTCTGCTTTGGCGGCCTAGGGTTTACCAGTTCAGATCCTGGGTGCGGACCTACTCAAGACTTGGCAAGCCATGTTGTGGCAGGTGTCCCACATATAAAGTAGAGGAAGATGGGCACCAATGTTAGCTCAGGGCCAGTCCTCCTTAGCAAAAAGAGGAGGATTGGCAGCAGATGTTAGGTCAGGGCTAATCTTCCTCAAAAAAAAAAAAAAAAACCAGCAGAAATTGCAAAATTGAGTTAATTTCAAAAGATCAGTTTGATTTCAATAGACAGTCAATGAACACCAAGTTCCATGAGAATTCAAAGATGATAAGGAATGCTGCTTTCAGAGCAATTCATTACCTTTAATGACAAGATAACAAAATTGAATAACATTAATATAAAGAATGCATAACAACACATTACTATTTATATTTGATTTATTATGAAATAGTGTATATTAAATATTGTTAGTGATTTGAGAACAAAACAGAGAAAACTATCATTATTCTAAAAAATAAAAGACATGGTTTAGAGTCCTTTTTTATTGATAAATGAGTTGAAAAAAGAAATTGACCATTTTTAGGTCAGGGATGTGTCATGAAAAAGACAGAGACATGTAGTAGGGAGTCACAAATTCCTCCCATGCAGTTTTTGTAGTTCTTATTTATTCATTTGACTTTTTAAAAGCGGATAAATGTAAATGTTTGGAAGAGACAAAGGAAGAATATAATGATAAAAATGTAATTATTATTTTTTGTTGTTGTTGACAAAGACTGGCCCTGAGTTAACATCCGTGCCCATCTTCCTCTACTTTGTATGTGGGACGCCTACCACAGCATGGCTTGCCAAGTGGTGCCATGTCTGCACCCAGGATCCGAACGGGTGAACCCAGGGTTGCCCAAGCGGAAGGTGCAAATTTAACTGCTGCGCCACCTGGCCGGCCCCTAATTATTTTTATAACTACAAAATGATTCAGGGAACTGGGCACCTTTATTCCAGTGGCTCTTCCATCATTTCAGGCCACACAGTTTTCCACTGGACACAAGCAAGTAAGTGGTAGGATATGGAGAGTGGCCGAGACATTTTAAGGTCAGGCTTCGGAAGAGGCATATAGCACTTCTCTCGTTCCAGTGGCCAAAACTCAGAGAAATGTCCCACTAATAAATAAAGGGCAAAGAAATATAGTCTAGTTCTTTGCCCAGTATGAGGAGAAGCCCAAATGTCAGAGAATCCAAGCATTCTGTGTTTCAGTTCTTAATAGTAGTGGTTAATGATATCATACTGTTTTAGAAACATCAACTTAGCTCATCCTCAAAACACACCTATGAGATAAGCACTGTTATTATTACATTACCTAGAAAAGGACTCTGAGCTTCAGAGAGATTACATGATTACTTAAGGCACAGAGATTATAAGAAGTAGGGCTGAGACTAGAAAACAGTGTTTTCTGATGTCATAGCCAAGATCTTACACACTAAAATTCCGATAGAAACTGGCAAATAAATGGGGTAAATGGCAATTAATCAAAAATAAGTAACATGGTGATTTTAATTATGTATAGGATGTTCATATTTCATTTTTCGGTTTTAACTTTTCCTTTTGAAAAATTATGCCATAAAAATTAGAAATAACAGGACAGTGAATATTCACTTTTATAATAGAATATAGATTCAATAATGGTTCATATTTTACTATATTTACTTTACTATTGTCTTTCTTTTTTTCTCTTCAACTTGAATTTGTCTGACTCTTTGCATCATGGTTAAGTTTGGTGAAAAAATTTTGATCCATAAGTTTCATCTGTGTGCCCTTCTCAGTGTGTCACATCAAGAGTCACATGATATCAGTTGCTCTATTTTTGTGTTGTTAAATTTGGTCACTTAAGGTGATAAACTAGCTGTCTTTATTTGCATACATTTCCTTTTGTTCTTATTCTTCTTCTTGGACTTCTGCTTCCAACCGTCTTTTTTGTTGGTTCAAGGGCCTCCATTGTGGCAAACTTGTTATGTTCCTCTCCAACAATTACAAAGATATCTTTCTACCTTTATAGTTAAGAAGTAATCATTCAAGTGACACTTTGACTGTTTGAATATCTCGTTCCTAAAAACACTTTTCACCAAATTATTTTAGTATTTGTTGACGAGTTTTGCCTGAATCAATTATTACAGAGTAAAGTGCAGTGATTTTCTGATTCTCTCATTCTTTCTGAATTTTTTAGCTGACACTGTCCTATAAAGAAGAGTTTTTATTGTTGTTATTTTTCTTTTTTATCTAGTCTATACTTGCTTTGGAGTTTCAATACAGTTTCTTTCTTTCCTTTTTTCTTTTCTTCTTTCCTTCCTTCCTTCCTTTCCTCCCTCCTTCCTTCCTTCCTTCCTTCCTTCCTTTCTTTCTTTCTTTCTTTTTCTTTCTTCTGAGGAAGATTAGCCCTGAGCTAACATCTGTGCCAGTCTTCCTGCACTTTGTATGTGGGTCACTGCTACAGCATGGCTGACAAGCACTGTTGGTCTGCATTCAGGATCTGAACCCATGAACCCTGACCATTAAAGCAGAGCACACTGAACTTAACCACTATAATAGAGGGCTGGCCCCATAGTTTCTTTCTTTTATTATTCACTAGGTCACTAGTACCATGTTTGATGCTAAAAGTAATCCCAAATTTGCTAGTGGAAGCACCTTTTGATATGCTAAGGTGAGCTGTCTTGTAATCGTTGTTTTCTGAGGGAGTTGGAGGAGTAAGCCTACATTTGTTAAATTTGTGTTATGTGCTAGTTTGTTTGCATGCCCATTCAATCCTCATAATAATTAGATGGAATAGGTAGCATTGTAACAGCCATGTTATAAGATGAAGAAACCAATGCCCAGAGAGGTAAAGAGGCTTAGGCAAGGTTACATAGAAATTTGAGGCTGAATCAATCTGTCTCTTTTCCATTTTACCACAAACTCCAGCCAGGGAGCTCATACATTTTTTACAAAGCCCTGATGCTATTTGTGGAAATCCTGCCTCTGAATATTGATAAATTCTCTGTGAGAGACAGATTCAAGGATTACTCACATGTAGAAACATAGGGAAAAGCAGTTTTCTCTTTTACATCTTGTTACCAATAACAGTCTTTTAAAAACATACCTGCGTGCTGGTACGTGAAGAAGTGTTGTTTCTCCCTCATTCTTTTTCTCCCCTCCAGGTGAGAATACAATTATATGCTAGATCTTCTGTGTCTCATATCTCTTTTTTTAATAATTTGGCCTCCTCTGTGTACTTCACTTTTCATATTTTATATTTCAATGTTTTTCAGTTCACTGATCTCTTCTTTACCATGTAATCTTCTAATATACTCATTTATTGAGATTTTAATTCTAGTTATTGTATCTTTCCATGCTAATCTGAATTAGAGTCACATTGGTTGGAAGAATTCTACATCTTCATTTGCCTTCTCATATTTCCCTTTATGTTTTTGAACATATTAATCATATCAATATTAAAATCATTGTTAACTTCAATATCTGGATCATCTATAGGTCTGTTTCTAATGTGTGGTTGTGCATGCATGCGTGTGTGTACTGGTCTTTATTCTTTATCACATTGACCTGCTTCTTGGCGTGCTTATTTATCATTAAATGCTGTACATTTTTACTAAATGAAAGAAATGTGCAGCCTCTGGATGATGCTATTTTCCTCCGAGTTCACTTTTCCCCTTTACAATGGCATTGCACTGGTAGAGGGCGGGATGTTCTCCTGGGCCCCTTCCCCAGGCAAATCCTAAAATCCACTTCTTGTCTTCCTAGGTCTGTGAGACTGCCAAAAATTGCAGTCTGATTTTCAAAGGCTTTCTTCCTTCTCCTTCTTCTATTTCAATGCACAGCTTCAGCATTTGGCAAATGCCTTGAGAGGAAAAGGGGCACAGGTTCAGGGTTAGTTCTCACCCCATCCTTTTCACTGGAAATGGGCAAGTTTCTAATTTTTGCTTCTCCAGACCCATGAGACTGCCAAAGCTCTGTGATTTCCCTTTCTTTTCCTAAAGGTCTCTTCCTCAGTTTCTTGCCCATATCCTCAGTCTTTCTGTGTCCTGGAGCAGCAAAGGCCCTGCTTGAAAAACCATGTGTAAAGTATTGTCTCTCTGGTTTGCCTTTCTTTGAGATGTTTTTACCCTTTTCACCTGGGTTACCTTAGCAGCTCTTAAATCCTCTCAGTTTTTGAGCACCTTCCGACTTTCTGCTACAACAAGATGTTTTAGATGCATCTTGTGTTTTCCCTGCTCCGGTACTAGAAATATTAATACAAAGATCTCTGTTTTCTTAGTGATACTGAGGTCTCATTGCTTTTAGCCTATTTCAATGGGTAGAGCTATGAGTCACACACACACAAATATATATGAGTATACATATAAATATACAATATAAATGTATATATTGACATACACATGCATATATATTCATAATTTCACGTTTACACCTGCAATCTCAATCAATTATCACAGAACTCTTCCTTTCCTCCTACATTCCATGTTTATATTTCCCTCCTCTCACAATAAAAAACTCTACTTCGTAACATTTTTTTTTATTTTATAGAGTTTAAGGAATAGCAAATAGTATTTCCTTGAAATGCATTGGTATTTTTGCTCTAAAGGCTAGAGGCTTTATGAGCAATATAAGCTATTTAAAGTTCATTCCTCAATGCTTCTAAAATGTATTCGTTTGAAAACCCCAATGCCCACTGAGCTCAGCACCAAATCCAGATAAAGGCAATATGCAACAGAGTTCGCCTTTAGAGTCTCTATGGGAAACTCACTTGTGAAAGGATGTAAATATCTCTTCAGGGGAGTACCATAAATGTGAATTTGTAAAGATGATGTTAAAATATGGCCAGTAATCCTTCCTGAAAGTACAAAACATTTCCACTGTAAAAAATATACTAACATTTACTCAAAGAATCACAGGGCTTCAGGGAACCCAGAGAGGCTGTCAAGTCCAGTTTCCGACCTTCAGGCAAAACCACATTTAAAAACTACCTTAGATGATGAAAATCCCTTTCCTTGAAAAGGACTTCCTTCCTTGGGTAGCCCATTTTTACATTTTGCATCCTCAGCTGTGAGGAAATCCTTCAGTATGTGTAGCTTATAACCTCCATGCTGCAGTTTCATTCCCTTTCTCTTCTTCCTTTCTAAGTAATGAAAGAAACACAGTTTGTCAGTATCTACTGATATCTCTTCATAGACTAGAAATATTATTTAATGACTCAGCCTTCTTTCTTACTTTTTACTTTTTTTGTGTTTGAATCTTCCTCCATGGCCTTATTTGCTTTATCAACTTATAAACCTTACTATTCTGCTGTAATCTGTTCAAATTACGCCTAATTTGTTCCTTTAGAGCCTAATCTCAAAGAGAGTGATGTAGTCAAAATATGGCTGCCTCTGACTGCAGTGTAAGGAGCGCTTATGCCTCTTATCTGTTATATGTTTTTAAAATGACTACATTTCTGATTCATTGTTTTATTTTTCCCCATTAGATATCAAAGTTTTTTTTTTTTTCCTGTTCAGTGATATATAGCTAATTAAGCCAATTCTCATGGAAAGGCAGATTACTTAATGCAGAAGCCCTTGAAATTCTAGAATGGTGCTGATCTTATACCTAACCTGCCCCACCGAACAACTGAGTAATAAAAATATTGTAATGATAACCACTGTTTACTGAGTGCTTAATATGTGCCAACTACTGTGCTAAGCACATTATAAGAATCATCCAATTATTATAGCAATAAATCCTATTATTTCTACTTAAAAGTGGTGGAGGGAGGACTGAAACTAAGTAAAGTGAATAACACAAAGAGTAGAATTGTTACTTGATCACAGATCAATCTCACTCTGAAACCTGTGCTTCCCCAGAAGCAAAAACTTCCCCAGAATTTAACAAGGTTTCTAACACTTCAGAAATTTACCTTTGTGATAAGATCTGATGCTATTTAGAACAACCCTAAGGGAATAGGGAAGACCTGGTTAAGCCCCATTCCAATGTCACAGTAATCTCTGCCCCAGTATGACTTGGAAGCAGTTACACACCTGCCAATTTTAATTTTCATGTTACCAGTTACTAAGCTAGCCATTAAGCCCAATAAATTTCTTTATGTATCTGAAATAACGTGGGAAGTTGTATTAGTGCAAGACAGGATAGAATGAGAATAGAGAGAGGATAGAATTGACTGAGGACAGAGCAACTTTGTTGGAAGTTTGAAGAGGACCCAGGAGAGTCAATTTCAGTCTGACTGGAAGAAGTAGAATGCCTTGAGTTTCGTGGATAATGGTACCCAGTTTTAGGAGAAAAGTGATTTCAAAATGAAATTATAAGTCTAAAGTGTGATACGAGCCTAGCCTCCAATTGGATAGCTGGAATCGTGGGTCTGACATAGTATCCAGCTACACAAGGCAGTAGATCATAGATATGAAAAAATTTTTTCATCTGATTGAGGATCTAGCATCAGTGTGTGTTAAATAAGAGGTAAAACTGAGAGAGGCTACAGTGGCAGCAGGTTATAGCTTCATCCAAGTAGTGCTGTAAGCATAAGGCAGAGAATCAGAACAAACACATCATCCACACCAGCCACCTACAGCCATAGTTTTGTAGGTAATTGATTGCAATTCAACAAAGAGGTCTGGGGATTGTGTTTTCTCAGTGAGAATCTGTGGAATTTGATTCCATGGATATAGGAACAGGAGGACATAATTACA
The DNA here is from genome assembly GCF_041296235.1 of Equus asinus. Lineage (NCBI taxonomy): Eukaryota > Metazoa > Chordata > Mammalia > Perissodactyla > Equidae > Equus > Equus asinus. The sequence continues at coordinate 56,056,153 of NC_091794.1, forward strand.
CTACATTGCCGTTATTTCTTCTTTCCAAACAGGTTGGCTCATTTAGGAATAATCATTATACATAGACCACTGAATATCAGAAAAGAAAAGGACCTTAAAATAATCTAGTGGACAATTTAGAAAAAAGACTGATAATAAACATGTTCAGCTTTAAAGATAACTACACATCTCTGCCATTGCAGTGCAAATGCAGCCAGAGACAATGTGTACACAAGTGGGTGTGACTGTGTTCCAAAAATACTTACTTACAAGAACAGGTGGTGAGCTATATTTGGCCAACGGGCAGTAGTTTTCTGACCCCTGATCTAGTGTAAAGCTGTCATTTTCATATTAGGAAAAGAAGCCCTAGTGTGATGACATCAAATAAATGTCAAATGGTTGGAATTTGCATAGCTATAAATAGAACCCAAATCTTCAGAATCTTAGATCAATATACTGATCTCGCGTCTTATCATATGTAAATCCTGTAACAGGTAACACTTACATTTTTGAGATAACAATTATAAATATTACTGGTTGAAATAATAACTCTAATGAATACTAGTGTTTTCTGCATAATAGGAAATTTACTAAGTGCTTTGTTAGAATTATTTCATTTAATCCCCACTAATCATCCTTATGAGGATGGCGTATATTTATTCTTATTATGTAGATGAGAAATAAGAAAGTAAGACACAAACATGCTCAGTAAATTATCCAAGGTCATACCTCGAAGAAGTGGTAAAGATAGATTTGACCCCAGACAAATGTTTTAAGAGTTCAGAGAGTAAATTTTAATACATCATCTTTTCAGTGTTGACTCTCTATATTAGAGATAAAATTGAGAGAATCAATTATAAAATGTTTAGAAGAAATATATGAGGCATGCATAGATATTGTTGATAAATAAAATGGATTATAGATCTATATGGATGAGATTTTTTCAATAACAAAATTTATAAGAAAATATATAATTAAGTTAATAGTAATGAAGATTTTTTTACAAAAATATAACATATGTATATAAATACTTTATATATTTCATATATATGAATAAAGAGGGAGGAATAGATCTAAAGCCATTCTGAAATTTTAAAAATATATTGGAGCTGGCCTGGTGGTATAGTGGTTAAGTTCACATGCTCTCCTTTGATGGGCTGGGGTTCATGGGTTCACATCCCAGGGGCAGACCTGCACACCCCTCATCAAGCCGTGCTGTGGTGGCATCCCACATGCAAAATAGAGGAAGATTGGCACAGATCTTAGCTTAGGGACAGTCTTCTTCACCAATTTAACTATATATATAGTTACACTTACTTACAAATTAAATAATATGCAAACACTAACTCAAAGATCATTGAGAAAAATTTTATGGAACATTTGAAGATTATATAGATAATCTATATCCTTCACAAACTGTTCTCAAAATAGAAAAAGCAGAAAATATTTCACCCTCAATCATTTTATGAGACTGGTATTTTTAATTTTTAATTTTATATTGAGGTTATGTGGTTTAGAACATTGTGAAATTTCAGTTGTACATTATTATTTGTCAGTCATCCTATAGGTGCACCACTTCACCCTTTGTGACCACTCCTGACCCACCTTTCCCTGGTAACCACTAATCTGTTCTCTTTGTGCATGCATTTGTTTATCTTCCACACATGAGTGGACTCATACAGAGTTTGTCTTTCCCTATCTGGTTTATTTCACTTAACATAATACCCTCAAGGTCTATCCATGTTGTTGTGAATAGGATGATTTTGTCATTTTTTATGGCTGAGTAGTATTCCATTGTGTATATATACCATATCTTCTTCATCCAATCATCAATTGATGGGCACTTAGGTTACTTCTATGTCTTGTCTATTGTGAATAGTGCTGCAATGAACATAGGGGTGCATAAGTTTCTTTGAATTGCTGATTTCAAGTTCTTTGGATAGCTAGAGACTGGTATATTTTTGATACTAAAACTGAGAGATAGACAGTAAAAGAAAGATTTTAAATGTCTCACTTATAGAAATAGATGCAATAATCCTAAATAGAATATTATCAAACTAAATCCATCCATTAAAAAAATACGTTGTGACTTTGTAGGTATTATCTCAGGAATGCAAATTTGATTAAATCTCAAAAAACCAATTAAAGTAATTCATTGTATTAGCAGAATAACATACTCTTCAATGTATTTCTCACTAAAAATCAAATGTGAATAACCAAGAATGATACAGAAAAAGATCCTTAATAAAATTTAACACCTATTCATAGCAATAATTCTTAGCAAAAGAGAATAAAAGGGTATCCATATTCAAAGGACACCGTATAAAAGGAGTCCACCAAAATTAACTGGTAATATACTTAATGGCAGTTTTTTTGAAAAGATTCTTTTAAAGGAGGAAGTAAAACAAAGTCACTTTTACTTTCTGCTTTGGAAAGTATTACAAGGAGTTCCCTCATTAGTGTTAGAAGAGTGAAACAAATAAGAAGCAAAAAAATGGAAAGAAAGAAAATTGTGGCTCTGTGCAGACGCTATGATAGTCTGCATTAGGACCAAGAAAAATCAACAGACAAATAAGAATTTTAAAATAAATAGCAGGATTCCTAAATGCAAGATAAGTTTACAGAAATCAATAGTGTTGTCAAGGTTGAAGGAAGGGAGAATAAAAATTCTCTGTTCTTGGGGAGAGAAAATTAAACCAGTTTGGAAAGTTAAATTGTAACATGTAGTAAAATTTAATTGTACATTCTGTGACCAAGCAATTGAATTCTAGTTAAATACCTTGAAAGCAAATTTCACATTAAAATTGTTCACGTGTACAAGGAGACATTAATAAAGACGTCCATTGCAGTGCTATTTAAAGTGTTTAAAATTGGAGACCACTTGTTATTAGATCAATAAATGATGGGATACATTAGAAGTGGTGCATTCAAACAATGAAATATACTTATCAATTATAAAGAAGAAAATAAATACACATATACGAGCATGACTAAATCATAAAACATATTTTTCAGTGAAAAAAATAAAGTTGCAAAAGGATAAGTGCAGTAGGATTTCGTTCTTTTTCTTTTGAGGAAGATTAGCCCTTAGCTAACATCAGCTGCCAATCCTCCTCTTCTTTTGCTGGGGAAGACTGGCCCTGAGCTAACATCCATGCCCATCTTCTTCTACTTTATATGTGGGACGCCTGCTACAGCGTGGCTGGAACAGCAGTGTGTAGGTCTGCACCCAAGATCTGAACAGGTGAACCCTGGTGGAACATGAGAACGTAACCACTGCACCACCAGCACAGCCCTCCTATAGTTTATTTTAAAATGAAATAAAGTTGATTAAATGAGGGAACAAGGTTTTTTTCTAGAATGAAATCCACACATCACTGTACTTTTTGTACATTAAGGTCACAGATTTATTTTTACGTAGTTTAAATAATTCTATTTAAAATAATTCTATTTAAACTCGAAGACCTGGTTTTAGTAATGATAATACTACTGATTTGAATAAAGTTGACCACAGTCCATGAATTTTTTAAAGTGAAATTAATAGTTAATAATAAAAGTTGTACTTTCAAATCGTCTCCTTGTTTTGGTCCTTCTTAAGCTGTTGTTTCTCTTCATATCCTCCTGAAGGTGCGGTATGTCAGCTGGTTATTAATACAACGGCACCTCCTGCTCAACCCCAGGTCCTGAGAAAATAGCAACAGATACTCAGTGAGATGCTGCAATGTGCCAAGTATTGTGTTAATGACACCAGTTTTAACTTTTTCTCTCCCTTGCACATTTTAAGTTATTTTTATAGCCAATGAGGTACACAGCCAGTAGAAGGAAAAAAGGATTCAAACTCCGATCTGTCAGCAGCCAGCAGTTAAGGGGTTAGTGAAGTAGTGTAAACAGTAAATGTGATAAATGTTGTGTCAGTGGAAAAGTGCTATCAAGGATAGGTGTTACTTATTTTTACAAACATCTTTACCTTAAATGAATATACCAGGGGCTTCACAGATGATGTGTAACTTAAATATTTCACTTCCTCTGGTGATGTTCAATATCTTGTTTACTGACTCAACATTTTTGAAGGAAAAATTGGGTTGTAAGATTTGGGCTATCTAATAATTTAAAAACTCCTTAAGAAGGGGCACCAACACCGGTACAAAACATATTTAGCTTTAGTACTTGCTGTCAGGAAAGACAAATAATTCATTGATAGTGAAAATGTCTTTCTTAACTTATGGAAATATGCTGAAAATTCAGTCATTGTAACTTGCACATCTCAAGGAGATGTGGGGAAAGTTTCATTAGTGCCAAACAATATTTCTCCCGGCTATTCCTTTATGTCTGAGAAATCATTGTTTCTACTGCCCAGGGTGCGATCGAATCTTTGGAGCAGTTTTCCTATATACTGTGGCGTTCAGCAGAGTCTCTGTTGTCACTTCTTGTAGAAATGACATATTTGTCTAATAGAGTACAGTGAGGGCATTTCACATTCCATTCCTTTTATTGACAATCTATTATTACCATTGATCATTTCTTTTGGAATGAAACAAAATTCATTGTCAGAACAATAAAGAAAATTCAAAGCATGAATAAAAATGAAAATGACTAGACTTTTAAATCCAACATGTGCTGATTAAGTACTTACTTTAGGAGAGTGGCGGTTCATTCAGGGATGCCTCTAAAATTGATCCAAAAATTTTACCAATTCTTTAGAAATCAATTATAAAGAGAATTTAAATATCTTTACAATGGAAAAACGTTATCATTTAGAATTGATTTTTTTTAAGCATCTAGCTTGTTTTTAAAGCTACTAAGTATTGGTTCTAAATGTGCAATCTATCCTGTAGTTCAAACAGTAAATTTGAAAAAATATTTTATATAATTACAATGTTGTAATTGATAAAAAAAAAGTGTATATCCTCCCAAGATAATTGCTTTGAAGCATATGGTACTCATTTCAAAATCATTGTTGTAGTCAGAGTTTTTAACATTTATTTAACATATAGTAATAATTTATGAATTTCATCTTATTGAATATATAAGAGAATCTTCTGAAAAGAAAATATGAGTCTAAAATAGCTAATAGTTTGTGGCTCAAGTTTTACGCTTTTGGAAAAAATTGCACAATAAATTCCTTTTGTTAATGATACTCAAAAGTAGTTTGAAGTCAATTTCAGCCTATCTCTAAAATGTGTCCTAAATATTTATTTTGTGTTAAATGAATTCATTTTAATTTCAGCAATAAAATGAAACACGTTCCAAGGAAGAAAGTTTCATTAATAAATCTTCCAAACTGAAACACATTAAAATTCCGCACATCCCGTGGCACCCTTAGAATGAAATTATTTTGTGAAAATTTGCATCATGTAGTTATTTAATATAGCTTACAAAATTAATACGTCAGGCTGCTCCTCAATTACTTCTCTACTCTCCTGTGCTCCTCTTGGAACTCTTAAAAAAAGCAACCAGGATATTAAAAGCTTCTTGCTTAGGCTGTAACTTTTGATGATAGAAAAATAAAGCAAGCTGCACTAAAAGTAACTGAATTTCATTATATAAGATGAAATTAATAAGTGACCCAGAATTTAGGAGACAAGGACATATATAAACCTGTTGGCATATTAATATTTCAAAAATGGATACTTTCGTACTACTGTAGATTTTCCATTGAAATATTGAGATGGTAAGAGCAAATTAATATACATTATAGAAAATAGATCATCTCTACACTTTACTTAAACAGCAATAAGAAAGAAAATTTCAATAAAAGCAAAATAGTCAATGAATCTAAAATCTCTCTTGTTTCTACTTTAGGCGTACACTAGCTCTAAAGGGAAAATAAATTGCAGTAACACCAACAGATTCATTAACAATACAAATGGAAGATTCTTCTATGATAAAAAATAAAATGAAAGATATTCCGCCTCGTGTTTCGGCCATTTTACTTGCCGATGCAATCAGATGGAATTACTAGTAAGGATGGATGAAAACCAGTTAGTGTCACAGCCAATATGCTCAGAGTCATGTGTGCACTTGCCGCTCACCGTCTTCACAGATTGTAGCAAAACCATGGTACTTCAAATTAATATATTTCCACCGCCTACAGCCTAAAAACTGGAATTCATCAGTTTGAAGTTTCCCAAGTGTGACAGTTGAATACTTACATAGAAGCCAGACAATCCATTTTAAATAATTAAACTGGAAGTTAGAGGCCCTCTTTTCCTCTTGTAAAGGACAGCCTTCACTATTCTTTTACCTCTGAAGGACTGGCCAGGGTCCAGCGGTTCCAGTTCAGGAAGAGCAACCACATGGTCTGCACCAGCTGTATTGCTAACTTCTGCACTCCTAGAAGGTGTATCCATAATCCCAGCACTCTGTCTCAGGATGTCTAATGTCCTTGACTGTTCCAGAATCCCACTCAGGATACAATGTTGCGTTTATCTGCCACGTCTCCATAGGCTCCATTTAGCTGTGACAGGTTCTCAGTCTTACGTGCAGTTCCTTTTGCCTTTAGTCTAATGGATTCCACTCATTTCCAAGGTTACTTAGGTCTGCCCTGGCCCTACCCCTTTATAAGAGATGGCTCCATCCATTTGTAGTACAACTAGATTCATTGGTCACAGTCTGCATTTCTATCCCAGGATCCCCTGACCACCTAAAAATTTGTTTTTAATTTGCATTAATTAAAGTTCACTCTTTAGGTTGTAAATTCTATAGGTCTGGGCAAAGGCATAATTCCTTGTAGCCACCATTAAAATATCATGCAAAATAGTCTAACCAACTTAATAACTCCCTGCACTTCACCTATTTTTCCTGCTTTCTCTCCTTTGAACTCCTAGCAACCGCCGATCTTTTTCCTGTTTTTAATTTTGATTTTTCCAGATGTCACATTAGATTTACACAGGATGTAGATTTTCAGACCAGATTTTTACATTAGCAATATGCATTTAAGGTTCCTCTATGTCTTTCTGTGACTTGATAGCTCATTTTTTAAATGACTAAATAATATCCCATTGTATGGATGTGCCACAGTGTGTTCATTCATTTAACTATTTAAGGATAATTTATTGTTTCCAGTTTTGGGTAATTATGAATACAGTTGCAACAAATATTCCTGTGCAGGTTTTTGTGCGAACACAAATTCGGTAGAATTCACCAGTGAAAGTGTCTGGGCCTGGTGCTTTCTTTGTTGAAAGGTTATTAATTATTGATTCAATTTCCAATATAGATATAGGCCTATCGAATGAACCAGTTCTTTTTGTATAAGGTTTTATAGTCCGTGTCCTCAAAAAAGCTGGGTTCATTTTATCTGTTATTTAATCTGAGGTTGTAAATTTGTTCAGGGTATTCCTTTATTATCTTTTTGATGTCCATGGGATCAGCAGTGATGAATCTTCTCTCATTTCTGCTATTGACATTGTGCATTAATTTTCTTTTCTTGGTTTGTTTGGGTAGAGTTTATTGATTTTATTTCAAAGAACCAGCTTTTGGCTTCACTGGTTTTCTCTACTGTTTCCCATTTTCTATTTATTTGATTTCTGCTCTGTCATTATTAGTTTTCTCCCGCCTGACTTAGACTGAAATTGATATTGTTTCTCTGGTTGTAAAGGTATAAGCTTAGATTATTTATTTTATATCTTGCTTATTTTCTAATATAGGCACGTAATGCAAATTTCCATCTAAGCACTGCTTTTACTGTAGACTACAAGTTTTCATCAGCAGTATTTTCATTTTTATTTCAAAATATTTTAAAATTTCTTTTGATATTACTTCACCAACCCATGTGTTATTTAGAAGCGTGTTGTTTGAACTCAAAATATTTGGGAACTTCTCAGCTGTCTTTCTGTTACTGATTTCTACTTTAATTCCATTTTCGTCTGAATTCTGTAACTTTAGATTGGTTAAGGTATGTTTTATGACCTGGAATGTGGTATATCCTGGTGAATGTTCCATGTAAGCTTGAAAAGTATGTGTATTCTGTTGTAGGATGGCGTATTCTATAAATGTAAATTAGATAAAGTTGATTGATACTTCTACTAAGGTCAACTGTATACTTATTGATTTTCCTCCTGCTTGATCTATCAATTACTAAAAAAGAGTGTTAAATTCTCTTACGATAGTTGTGGATTTGCCTATCCTTTTCGAAATTCTAACAGTTTCGCCTCAAATATTTCGCCATTGTGGCTAGGTCCATAAGTACTTAAGATTGTGTTGTCTCATAGAAGTCACTCCTTTGACATTATGCTTCATTTTTGTACATGATGTTTCCCTATTCTGAAGTGTTCTCTGTTTGAATTTAGTAGAGCTACTACATCTCTCTTTAGATTAGTGTGAGCATAACGTATCTTCTTCCATCACTTTCCTGCTTTCCTTTTAATCGTTCTGACTATTTATATTTAAAATGGTTCCTATATCTACAACAGATAGCCGTATCTTGCTCTTTTGTTTTTTTAAGCCACAGTATGAGAGAAGGGTACTCTATAAATAAGCAAATACAGAGGAGTATTTGGAGACAATTCACTGCAAATAGAAACAAAGAAATATGAGAGTACATAAAATGAGAGTGAAAATCATTTGTTAGGATTTTTTTGTCAGGATAAATAACAGGATATCAGTCAGGATGCATACGTTACACTGTGGTTAAAAAAAAATAGTGCCACTGTCTCTGTGACCTAACCCAGCTAATATTTATTTCAGGTTCAAGCAAAGTATACTTGATTTTTCATTTTTCCAGAACTGTTCAGGTTCAGCATGCTAAAATCATGGGTCTTGCCATAGCTTCATATCAACAAAATGATTTAGGTATGGCTATAGCAGGTAAAGAGAGCATAATGAATCATTCCCTGTCTCTCATCATTGGGGATGATTGAAACGGTTACTTCCTTAAAGAAGCTGTATGGAAGGCAAATAAGAGCATGAGTAGATGTTCACATCATTAGCCATTAGGGTAATCAAATTAAAATTATGATGTAATCTCACTATACACAACTGCATTGGTCAGCTGGGCTACCATAACAAAATACCATAGACTAGGTGGCTTAAACAACGTCAATTTATTTTCTCACAACTCTGGAGGCTAGAATTTCCAGATGAGGTTGCCGGCTGATTTGGTTTCAGTGAGAGCTCTCTCCTTGGCTTGCAGACAGCTGCCTCCTCACTGCATCTTCACATGGCCTGGGCTCTGTGTACTCACAGAGAAGGAATTTCTGATGTTTCTTCCTTTTCTGATAAGGGCACAAGTTCTATCTGGATAAGGACCCTGCATTGATGACCTCATTTAACCTTAACTACTCTCTTAATAGCCGTGTCTCTGAATATAGTCACATTGGGAGTCAGCGCTTCAACAAAAGGACTTTGAGATGACACAATTCAGTCTAAAACAACAATTAGTAGAATGGCTAAAATAAAAACACTGGTAACATCTAGATGTTGATGAAGATGCAAAACATCTGGAACTCTCAAATATTGCTGGTGGTAATGCAAAATGCTATAGTCACTCTGGAAAACATTTTGGCAGTATCATATAAATTAAACATACATTTACCATTTGATTCAGGTATCCAATTCCTAAGCTTTCAGCCTAGAGAAAAGAAATCTTATATTCATTTTTTTAAAAATCTATAAAAAAATGTTCATAGGAGCTCTACTCACAATCATCAAAAACTGGAAACAACCCAAATGTTGTTCAGTGGGTGAATGAATAAACAAATTGTGGTATGGTATACAATTTTGAATTGTGGTATTCAAAACAACACTGCTGTGATGGTTAATTTTATGTGTCAACTTAGCTATGTCAGGAGGTATGCAGATATTTGACTAAATATTATTTCTGGGCGTGTCTAGGAGACTGTTTCTAGATGAGAGATTAGCATTTGAATTGGTGGACTCAGTAAAGCATATTTCCTTTCCCAATGTGAGTGGGTATCATTTAATCCCTTAAGAGATTATAATATGCGATATGATATATATAATACGGATAGACAGATGCATATCCTATTGATTCTGTTTCTCTGGAGAATCCTGACTAATACTACTACTCATTATTAATAAAAAAAATTGATAAAGGCATCAACAATAGATGAATCTTAACGCCATTATGGTAAGTGAAAAGATCCAGTTTCAAAGGTTACCTACTACGTGATTTCATTTACATAATATTCTCAGAAACAAAACTGAAGTGCTGGAAAATAGATCAGTGGTTACCAAGTGTTCAGGTTAGGCTAGGTTGAGATTCTATAAAGAAAACATGAAGGAATTCTTTGGCTGATTACCTGTTCTGTATCCTGATTGCTGTGGTTACATAAATCTATGCATATTTTAAAACTCATCAAATTTTACACCGAAGAATTAAATTTACTCTGTATTAATTTATAAAACAAAATTTTAAAACAAAATAAGTCAATTTTAATGAAACTTTTGAATTGATATAGAGAATAGCAGACAAAAATTATTTCAAAATAATATAAATACTGTGCCTATAAGTGGATTCCAATAGACAAACATATGTGGGGATTTTATGTATGGTACAGGTGACATTTCAATTCAGTGAAGAAATATATAGTACATTTAGGAAATGGTACTAACACAGGTAGTTAGTAATGTCAAAGAAATTCATGTCATACATAAAAATGCTTCTATTGGATTAATTATATAAATGCAAATAATGCTTACAACAAGAAAATCAATAATTTAGAAGAATATTTTGGAGATTTTCACCATTATCAATTCTCTCCTCTTTGCTTACTAATAGAGCCTCTGAGTTTTAGCTAGGCGTATTTATGGCCACCTAAATAAGGACAACTCTCCACAGCCCCTCTTGCAAATAAGTCTGTCAAATGATTAAATTCACTCCAGTGGGATTTAGACGGAAAGGTGACACGTCTCTCCCAGCAAGCATCCATTAAGGAATGGGTATGCCCTTATTCCTGTGCTATTTTCTCATATTTGTAATGTGAACATCATTACTACAGTATAAATACCATGGATAGAAGGAGTCTTAATCCCTGAAAATTGTGGCGCTTCCTTGCCCGCCTTGAATTGGTTATTTCCAGAATATATTTACATGAGAGAGAAGTAGCTGAATATCTCTTTTGAATCATTGCCATTTTAGAGTTTCTGTTACCTGAGAAGCCTGTAACTTGAATCCTAACCAAAAGAAAAACCTGGATACACTAAAATAAAGGAGACCTTTTTAATAAAAGTTAAAATAACAGAAACAATTTAAGAAAATATACTTAAATACATAGAAATAAAAAAAAAGATACACATAATGGTTCTTATATGAAAACAGCTCTTAAAACTTGATTTAAAGAAAAGCAGGGGGAGAAGGGGCAAAAACACATTCAGAATTAAGTTTTGATCTCCTTTCTTTGAATCCAGTGCATCCACGTGAGCTGCAAGCAAAGAATGAATTGCTTCCTTCTGGAAGGGATTCCAGAATTGAGGGTATTTTAGAAATATTTTCTTCCTAATTTTCAGCCCCATATTGTCAAGTCATAAGTTGACTTTCACATAGGAGTCCTTAGGAGGTCAGGAATTCATTTGATAACCCAGCAGCTCTCAAGAATAAATCTATCTGCTTGCTTTTTATTTACTCCTAAAGTGATTATACTAGGCTTTACTTCCTAGAGAACCCATAAAACATGCAAATGTAATTTATTTTAGTGTGATCGGGGAAAGGTCACTTCTCAAAGCAAAATTGAGGTATTCCTTCCAGAAGAAGCAGGAATCGATGATGGACAGACAAAGTGATAACTGTCCTCTATATATTCAACTTTAAATTGTAATTGACTTTTCCATTTTTTGGGATAGTTTGTTTTAAATGACATGCCGATAAATATAAGTTAGAATCCTCACATAAGCTAGGTGATTTACTCTCTTACACGATCATGGACAACAATACCTTTGGCTGTACAATTGCCATTAAGGACAATAAAATGGAGAAATGCCACCACTGCTTACTTAAATGTATTAAATATTTTTATTTTATATTCTCCCACAGACTCTCTATCGTATTGAGGGAGATATTGAATTGACTACTTGTACAGTTAAGGCAATTTACCTACATTTATTTTCAGGGGCATTCTGAGCTTTGTTGTTTCCCTTAACATTGCAGTTTTCTGTAACTAGCATTTTCCATTCCCCAGCTCAACACCTCTTTAAGTTCTTGCTACTGCAGATCTATTCTATTACACGCGTTCATCTCCAGTGGAAGGGCGGGCCATTTAGACTTCCTTCTCATAGTTTTGCAGTGTTTAATTTATTTTGTACAGCTTATACAGTCCAACATAAACTTATACATTATTTATATCTTTAAAATTTTTCTGTTCTTATTTCACATTCTTAGGAAGTTTGAGAAGATAATGTGGAAAAAAATGGTTTCAACATAAGTTATTAAAAAATGAAAACCAAATCATTTTTCTTTGTTTGGCACATCTCCCTTATCCCCCCATCACCCCCAAACATGGATGGCAAAAAAACCAAGTTAGTGTGGATGGTTGCCTTAGAGGGAAGAGACAGCCCGGGGTATACTGCTCAGACTGAGACAGGTTCCACCCACCAGAACTCTGGAGGTTTGGCATCTGCTTTGACAAACAGCAATTACGTTAAATCACATCAATATTGTATGTGTATATGTATGCATATTATATGTGTGGAATACTTACTGATTATTGCATAATTTGATTTATCCATATATGTTTTTTCTTATGACATTACTTCATTTTTAACTTTTGTAATAGTTCTTTAATAAACAACTAAATCTGATTGATAATTCAGCTAAACGCATGAATACTTTTTTTTTTTGAGGAAGATTAGCCCTGAGCTAACTGCTGCCAATCCTCCTCTTTTCACTAAGGAAGACTGGCCCTGAGCTAACATTTGTGCCCATCTTCCTCTACTTTATAGGTGGGACGCCTACCACAGCATGGCATGCCAGGCAGTGGCATGTCTGCACCCAGGATCCGAACTGGCGAACCCTTGGCCGCTGAAGTGGAACATGCACACTTAACCATTGTGCCACCAGGCCGGCCCTGTACATTTTTAACCTTAATTTGTGTGTTATGCATGATTTCCTCTTTTATGCTGGGAATTGTCCAGCTAGCACAGTTATGACATTTGGTCAATTAGTCTAGACCAATTCATTTCTTGAAAATATTTTTATAAGAAAACTGTAAATGATTTACTCTAAAGTTTTGTTGTAAAATCTTCTTTACAATTGATAGAAAATTGAACGTTTTCTTATGTTTTCTTAGAAAAATTAAACAAGTGCATTAAGTGTAATCAAAGACAGACGGTTCTTAATCAGTCTCAAAATTTCCTCTTACTAATGAGTCACTTTCATTCTTGACCTTGTTATCCCTGCTAACATGGTACTATACAAATGAATATTTTTGATACATGTTATGAGATTGCATTCATGTAGTGAACACAAACATAATTCTTTTACTGATAATGGATTTTTTATCTTATGATTATTGTTTTTAGAGAGCAATGCACTACATTACTGTTGTCAGTTGTGATCTGCAGGAGACGGTTCCAGGACCCCTGCGAGTACCTAAATCACAGAATGCTCAAGTCCCTTGTATAAAATGGCCATAGTATTTGCGTATAATCTACACAATCTTCCTGTATACTTTAAACCATCTCTAGATTATTTATAATACCTAATACAATATAAATGCTATGTAAATAGTTGTTATACTATATTGTTATCCATAACAATATAGTGACAAGAACAAAACGTATGTACATGTTCAGTACAAATGCATAGGCCTTTTGATCCTTGGTTGGTTGAATCTGTGGATGCTGGATACAGAGAACCAACTGGATTTATTAAAATAGTTAATCATACCTTGATTATGAAGACTATGAAAGACCACTACTTCCTAAACAGAAAGCAGGAAAAGTGTCTTTTTATAGATAAGAAATATTCTACTACATAGTCATGACTCCAATACAGCTTTGCAACACATTTAAAACGTGTATTTGTATGCACATCTATATGAAAATATATAAAAAAGTAAGATATTTTACCAAATAGCTCTTTTTATTAGGGATTTTTATTCCCCTGACCTTTTCAAATGCCTCTAACTGTTTCAAATATATTTTCACAGATAGTGATCAGATTTATTCAATATTTCTTCAAATCATAACGGACTTATTTAAATAGTACCTCGTTAGAAATACGGATATATATGGGCCCTCCGTGTTTTAATATTATGAAAATAAGACTCTGATATAATGAATTATAATCTCTAGGCCTTAGATTTGACAAGCTTTTTTTTCCCTCAAAAATTGTAAAATTGTTCTCTGTTCACATTCTATTCTTTGGTCTAAAAGAGTGTTTCTTTGAGTTGGGTGTTGAACAGATCCACCAACGATAGGTTTTAATCGCCATCGGAAATGTCAGCAAGTTGTCTACTTTTTCAATATTTGATTACTCCTACATCTTTAAATTTAGTTACATGCAATCACAATTTGTCTTCTCCTTTATCCAGATGCTACTTCAAAGACATTGCAATTTAATACCTTTTAAAGATACATTTTACTATTTCAGAAAATGTCATTGATTACCTTTCCTTTTATATCTTACTCAAAATCTTAAAAAGTAAACAAAATTATGATTGTTCATGTCTCTAAAGACGGGTTTTATTTAGTTTTTTTTTAGAAAATTGTATGGTGTCTATAAATAATAAAAAAATAATATGTCAGAGAAATAGGGATTTTTCAGAATTTTTCCATTTAGTTGTACTTTCTTTGAAGAATGATAACATGAAAATTTTATCTTTCATTTAAATTGCATCATTCTATATATTAGATATATATATATACACATTAATATCTAATGTATCTAATGTACTAATATCTAACGTAAACATGGATAAATCTCTATGCATCTCTATGCCAAGAATGAGAGAGAGAAAGAGAGAGGAATATAGTTTAAACAGAGAAAAGAATGTTTATATGGGTACAGACACACACACTTCTTTTTCCTCTCAAAGTCCCTAGCAGGGAGTGAGCTTTGAGAGGTTCTGAGGTCAGATGCTTGTGCACTTATTGACAGAGACGATAATGATGCTCCTGACAGCTCTGAGACACTGCACACTGTATGACAACGGGCTTGAAAAGGCATCGCTAAAGGTGATAATAATGAGGACCAGCAGGGGGACATATTTCAGACTAAGGAGCTGGGAGGTATTATCAGTCCGATGGAACAGGCTGAGCTCTGAATCCATGTGGTTGTCATTCTTCTTTTATTAAGAATCCTGCTGAAATAGATAACCTGTACTCTAGGATAAGCTTTTTACAGCAACTTAAGACACTGCAAAATATTCTTCATGCAAGAGCAAACATGGAAGGATAAAATTTACTTAAAAAGCAAGAGAACTGAGAAATTATCTTAGGATTTTAAATGTATCATAAAACTAAGACAATAAGTTATGCCACATTTTACAGTTTATTTATTAATATAAAAATTAAATATTGGCTTTCTTGAGTGACAATAAATCTTTCTAAAATTTATGATATAGGGTCATTGTCACATTTTAATTGGCAGGTTTACTAGCTCTAGTAAGAATATTCTTTCTAGCGTGCAATTTGTAATGGAGTCCTGGACTCCACAAGAATTATCAAAAGGGGGTTGGATTAGACCTGTATCCCCCAATTCCCTCAGTCTAAGTGCTGGCTAAAACAGATGAAGAGTTATGTAATAATGTACCCCTGAAGGACAAGTTTGGAAAAGCAATGACTCACCCTAAATTTGTACCTGACTTTTTAAGAGAACAAACGTAGAGAAGAAGCAGATAGGAAACCCTGGTTTTGGTTTGCAAGTATGCATTCTGGGCACAATTCTAATTGATTTCAATTAAGTTTTCCGAAGGCACGCTCTTCCTCGAAATGGTTGTGTAGCTCATCCTAGATACTCGGCAGGGCCATGTTCTTATATGATTTCCAGGGAAAAAGTGGTCAGATTCTCATTGGGTTCTCCAACTTGTACCATGTAGTATCAGTGTCAGACTCTGAACAGGTGGTGATTTGGGGAGCATCTGTTTCCTAATTAACCACTATAATGATTAATATACAGGAACAGGTTATGAATTATGATCACTTATACCTTTCCATTAAGTTTGAATTTCTTGAAAATGCAATCAATATATATATAAAGTCATGGTGGAGCTTAATTAGAAGACGTTCTAATACTTGGGATTTCTGTTCAGGCTATCCTTGGAAGCCTACCTTCTATGGGGGGAAACACTATAAAGGAAACAACAAGCCAGACAAAAAGATTGACTGGAGCACTGGAAAAATCCTGCAAGAGAAGTGACATAGAGCATTCTGCCGTTCCAGAGGAAGGTGGCCTACAGAGGCAAAAGTCCATCTCTATTAGAGAGACTAAAGTTGATCTGTGTCAGAAAACTGAGGATGCTGCTCTCATGTACAACAAACCTCATTGAAGGAATTGATTATATTTTCTGTGTCTGCTTCTTCACTTCCCAGTTATTTTCAACTCACCACAGTCAGCTTTGCTCCAATCACAGCTTTCAGTACCAAAGTCACCAGTCATCTTTTTGTTTTCAATTCCAATGGGTATAGTTAGTTCTTATTTTATCAACTTTCTCAGCAACGTTTGATGCGTTTTTTCGTTTCTTTCTTTAAAATTCTTCTTTTTTACCTACAAAGTACAACAGGATCCTATTCTAGCTTATTTTTTCCAACTATTCCTTGTCAATAACTTTTAGTCTGCCTCTTCCTTGCTTACCATTTAAATATTGAAGTTCCTGAAGGATTTCACTGGATCCATTCCTTTTTTTTTTTGACTCCAAACAGTCTGTCTTGGAACTTTTCTTAAAAATGGTCTATATTTCCATGGGAAGTCCTTCACTTGCTATAGGTTTCTGGCTTCTGGGACACTCTGTTCTTCGATGTTTCTAGTTGCGTTCTGAGCATTCCTGCTCATTTACTCTTATAAGTTTCTCCTCTGCGTTTTTACTTCTACTTATAAGCGTTTGACTCCTCAGGATTCTGTTTTGGATCCTTATAGTGTCTCTCTCATCCTCCCTAAGTAATATTACTTATGCTGATGTGTCACAAGATTGTGTTTCTACTTTGTTGCTCTTCTTTGAGCTCTAGTATTCTTTATTCTACAGCCTTTAGATATTTCCACTGGATTATTTTGAAAGTATTTTAAAATAACATTTCAACCAAAGCTTTCGGTCCTCCCAAATCCTATCATTCCCTCATCTTTCAAGTCAGTAAATTCCTTTATGAAATCCAATTTGTCCCGACAAAATATTTTAATTTGTCTACTTATTTTAACACCATTTCAAACTTCTGCCCCAATCTCCTCTCCTGTGTGTATGTGTTTTTCCTATGTTGTGTTTGACTATGTTACTTGAGAAAATAAACTGAATTTACTTCCTTGAAAATGGCAATAATAAAGTCTAGCTTGTTCTCATGATAAATAGGATGATATATGAAAATAAGAGTGCTCTATATTTGATAGATTCTTCCTTTTCTGTTTTCCTATTCATTGCTCCTTTTTCAAAATGTACATGTCACCTTATCAGAGAGCACATGTCTGGCAATTCTATCTGAGTTCGTCCCTGACCCCTCTCTATCTCATTATGCTATGGTACTATCTCACGGCACACATTTATTGATAGATTGGATAAATATCTCCTCAAACTTAATATTTATGTAGACAGAGACTCTGTCCTGTTGAACACTGTATCCAAGCTCTTAAAACCATGCTGACAAACAGAACTCACTCAATAAATAGTGAATGAATGAATAAATGTTAAGCACGTACTCCTAAGCATAGATGTACTGTGCAAATATATATAACTGGAATAACTGTTTATGAACCAAGAGTGCAAAAAATATCACCTTATCCATTTACAATTTTGAGGCTTCTAAGAAAGTTACTCAGTTATCCTTAATTTATGTTTCTCTTCTATTTTTGTGTGAAGATCAAGTGAGATAAAGTGCTATCCCACGTAAAGGATTTTCTAATATGAAATATCTGATATTTAAAAATATTCCTATGCTTAATTAAGACGTAATTGTTGACATTGTTTTTAATTAAAGGTTGATTTACACCGATGCACTTATAATTGCTTACTGGAGTACTGCTCCATTCAATAATAAACATTTTCTAAGAATTATTGTGAGTTATAGATCAAAGTCGTAAATTCACAAAATGTAAAGACGTAGTTATTTTAAAAAATACATTACTGAAAAGGTCTATAAAAATTCCAAATACATGTTAACTATGTAAAAATATTCTGTTGCTGGGTTTTTTTCCCTGCACCGGAAAGAAAGACTAATTCCTGAGTGTTCTGTCATATCAGAATGTTATTCTCTTAAGTAGGCATTTATTAAGGCTATTTTCAAATTCCATGTGTCACTTAAATGTGACTCCTGCTTCCCACTGTTGCTTTCATGTACAATGAGGTACAAATCTCCTTGAAGGCCTCCTTTTGTGTATAGCAGCACACTCGACTATTCAAATGGCTAGACTGGAACTGTTGGCCAACAAGGGTTACAGGAGGGCTTTGAGACCAAAACTCATGCTCTGACCACTACTGAACCTCTGCTTAGGAGATTACCTTCAACTTGATACCAATAAATTGATATTGGATTTTGCATTTGTCATTGTCTCACTCACGTTTAGCTCCCTAGAGAAATTCATTAGAGGTCTAGCTAAACAAAGCATTCAATAATGCCTGTTTTTTCAGTTAAAATAATAATTTATAATATTAATAAATCACCCCAAATCTTAATATATAGTGTGTCTCTGCTATGAAAAAAAATAATTTGGGGTTAGTAGTAAATCAGAAGGCCCTTAAGCTCTCTTCTATTCTTGAAATACTTTTAAAATCTTAATCACATTTATTTCGCTCCTCTAAGTAAAATATTGTCTGTCCTGAGATCACATCTAGACATTCTCGTCAGAAATTCAATGGCATCACTGTTGGGGTTCCTTTTCCCACCCAGAATTCTGTGTAGAGTACAGGCATCTTGCCTAGTTCAGAACTAAGAAGCAGAGAGGTTTGGCCTGCCCCATCTAATCGCAAGAGTTATTACACGTTTTTTCTCTCTGCTTACTGAGGTCTTGCTATCTGGGGCATAAGGAGAAACACAGTGACCAAGCTTAACCCCCTAATAGTGAGCTTGTCTCTGTTTCTTATATGTAATGTATTTCCCTGACACTACCACCAACTACATTTATCTCTTTCTTAAAAGTAGGCTCTCTTGATGAATGTGGGTTACCAGAAAGTGTCTATTTTCGCTAAAGTAAGCAGAAAAGGAGGTACACAAACTTCCCTAAACTTCAAGCTGCTGACTTTGACATGCTTGCATTGCTATGGGTCAGAGCTCCTCGTCAAAATCATTTTCTTTGCCTCAAATTTTAACTCTTTAACCATTTGTTAAGGTACCATGATCCATTCATCTAAGCAGTTGGCTTCTGAGGGGTTATAAATGCCTTCAAAATTCTAACTTCTGTGACTAGTCTTCATGGGCCCTACTGGTTTCTTGCACTCTGAAATTACTATGGCTTTCCTTCCTCAGAGAGGTGCTTTCTTTTTCTTCACCATCTTCAGTAACTGGAAAACCAGAAGACAACCTTTCAATAAGATGGAGCTTGAAGAGGATTGTTGTGTTCAATATTGTCCCAAGACACACACCTTCTATGTGCGATTAATATCCCTGGGTCTAAAACTCCCAGGTCCAGTGTCATCTATGAGTCTCTAACCTCAATAGTAAACATAATCACACTTTCTCCAGCTTTCGGTAAAACTTTAGGAAGTTAACCTGATGTTCTCTCAGATTTACAGTGCATCCAAAAGTTTATTTTAAAGTGTGTAAATATTCAGCCATTGTCACTGAATATGTTTAGGTTGTGAGTATGTGTAGCTAGGTTACAAATTTAAAGCTAAGCTTCCAAAGACATTCCATCCGAGTATCATCCTTCCCTCCCCGCACACACTCCCTCCTTGACACACACAAAACACTACTTTCTGGATATTTTCCAGTGTTCTAGAATGTTAATAGAACACCGTAATCAAGATTAAAAATCTATTATCTAAGTAAAGGAATTTGGTCCCTGTAAAACACCACCATTTCTGGTAGTGTTATTTCCTCCATCAGCCTGGTTATCTTTCCAACCTGTCCCAACATGTGAATCCCCGTCTTGGGTGGTATTTCCCATAGAGGAAGAAAAGGTCTCCCTTTTTTCCAGAACATTGGCAATTTTATACATTAGGTGTCCCTCCATTTCCTGTAAGAGTTGAGTTTTCTGTTTGCTTTAAAATTTACTCTGTTAGAGAAAACTTAAAATGCATCTTCCTTGTCCCTCCTTTTCTTGACAATCTACTTTGAATCATGAATTCAATCTTGTGAGAAAGCTGTAAAAAGACCACATTTACGATTTGCTCATTCCTGTACATATGTTCTGCTGAGCACTATATGTCATCATGGCTTGTAAACCATTATGTAGTAATGTTTCAAAACTCCTCTTATAGTTCATTGATATTTTTCTAGCCACTACAAATTATGAAATATGGCATATATCTATTTACATAAGCTCTACACCAGGGTAATGGCCTTGCTTCAAACTTGTCTCCAACCATTAGGGATGTAATTTAGTTTCTTATGAAAATACTTACTACACAAGAATTGTAACTCATCATTTGGTAATGAAGCCACCATAATTAGAAAATATGAATTTTACTCCATCATTCAGAAGTAAAAGTACTACATTTCTTTTACTTTTTGAAATAAAATTTAAACCACTCTGTCAAGCTGGTGAGAAATTCAGTGTCAGTCCTTAAGGACTGTTGGGGAGAGGTGATGTTTTCAGGAGTCTAAGGCTGTTGAGTACATATAGGGAGAGCCTCTGTGTCCTTGATTTACAACGGATATCTGCTGTTTTCACTCTCCAAATGTTCAGTCCCCCTTAATATCAAGTGGATCATTTCCTCTGTTTTTGGACGAAACTTGTATGTTTGGGTAAAACAAGGATTTTGCCAGGTATCTATGTTCTAGATCCTTCAATGTACAAAAACCAATTCTCTATATTTCCCCGGGGCATTGCAAGAAAGTGGACTAGAGATCTGTTCTCACGTGGACTTCCCAGTCTTGAGAAGATCTCTAACAACCGACCTCACCTAAGGCCACTTCTGCAGCTTTGACTTAAAGTTTTTATTCTCTTTGCCTCTCCCTTCAGAGAGTCTTCTGCTTTGTCTTTACGCATACTAAAAGCTCATTAAAATTAGAGGAAGTTCTGTGTTATTTTACTAGCAGTAATTATTTTTTCTTTGCTCTGTTTGACTATGTTTATATACATATATAATGTCTCTATGATTAGTTTTGACTCTCTGAGATCAGGCAGATCTTGAAATTTTGGTTCGAACCTTTACTTTCAAGTTACACCTTCAAAGCTTCACTTTTATTTTAGCTGTATAATTAGAATTATCATAGCATGGTTAAGAGCTTTGCATAGATAATATGTATAAACTATACAGCCCAGGGTATGACACAGAGTAAAAACAATGCATATTAACAATTGCTCTAATATCATCACTAACATTTTAATACTAAATGAAAGAGATATGTATTATATATGAAAACTTTCTTTTACTTTTTCAAGGTAATTTATAACCTGAATTTTTATTTCTCATTTATCTGGTAACTTCTCATTCTGGTGTTCTTTCCACTGCTATATCCTCAGTCTCTTAGGTTGAGAACTTAGCAAACACTTATTAAATATGTGTTAATTTAATAAACAGTCATAACCTTTCAATAAGAGGACTTGGATGGGGATTGAGGGTTAGGTGAAATGGTCTTTGATTTCTTCCTTCAGGTGTGAGTTACGATAGGCCCTGAGGAAAGAGAACGCACATGCATCTCTATCCTCTCAGAACGGGTCAGGAAAAGCAGCCAGTGCCCATAAGCAGAACACAGCTTATTTACTAAATTATCCTGTCATGATGATGAACATTTTTAAAACCTGAAGAGCATGGCATCAAATAAATCAAAGGCATTTGTTATTCACAGCAACATTGGCTTTGACATTGTTTACTTGGATTCCAGACACTTGACTTGTATGATTCTGGCTTCATCTACATGCAAATATCGGAGAATGAGTGTGCAGTTCTTGCAGCACCATGATTCTCTGGTCATACCGCTCTGTTCCTACCACCCGGCTATGTCTCCATACAAATATCAGGACATTTCCAAAGTGAAGAGTATATCTGAAATGGAAAAAGAGTTGATTTGGTAATAATTAATGAACTAAAGCAGATTTTCCTGGTTCAGCATCCACTCTTGGCACTGCGTAGCCATGAATCTAGACAGAGCTACACCTGCAGGAGAGTGGGGCACGGTATCCACATAACGCCCTTCCTCCCCTTCTCAAAGGACACTACCTTGACAATGAGTACAGTAAGATATGAAACCACGGAGCAATGCTAAAAGGGGCAGGAAGGACATCAGTAGGTTTGTACTTGAAGCCCAAAGATGAAAAAATTCTGTTCCTTCAGAATGTGGCAAACTATCTTTTCTTGGTAAAATGAAAAGATGCTTTGCAAATATTGTATGGTATACTGTACTATGCGTTTATTTTTCTAACTTATATTTCTTATAAAACTCCAACTATCATCACATATTTTAGAAATCTGCATTTTAAATGTTCCCTAACTGAATGAGAGTGAATTTGGCAATCTTTTAAACTGAACAAATTAACTTTATTTATTTAGGTTTTGGTGAGGAAGATTGGCCCTGGGCTAAAATCTGTTGCCAATCTTTCTCTTTTTGCTTGGGGAAGATTATTGCTGAGCTAACATCTGTGCCAATCATCTTCCATTTTTCTTTTAATATGGCTTGAGGAGTGGTGCAAGGTCTGCACCCAGGAGCCAAACCTGAAAATTCTGAGCTACCAAAGCAGAGCATATGAACCCAATCACTATGCCACCGGGCTGGCCCCACAAAGTAATTTTTTTTAATGAGTCAAAGGACAGTCAAGTAACACTAAGGATTCTTTCTTTAAAAAATAGAAGTTATTGTAAATTCTTCATAGAATGACTTTTTAAAATATATAGATGTATATAAATACTTTTGCAACAATAATAAAATTTATTATAAAGACAACACAGTATTTATAGTACTTGTACATGTGTAAAAAATAATTTAAGTGGCATTTAAAACCCTGGAAGTTATAACTACCATTTATTTAGACAATTAATTCATTTGCAAGTATTTTATATAATGTAGAATTGTAAAATTAAGAAAATATTATTCTACCCAGGCTATTCACTGTCTTTTTAAAGCTATTGTTACATTCAACTAAGCAAACACCTACAATTTCAAATAATTCAGGAATACTGGTAACTTAAGATGATACTATTAGCATATATCTTCTCATGTATAATTTATGACTCAAAGTTGAACTTTTTTCCTTTCTTCCTTGGACTGTAGGCATAGTGTTCAATTTCAGCTAATCCTTTCATCTTCTTTCAATCTAGATTGTGAAGGTCGAACTGAATATAATATTCATTATAAAATCAGAACCAAGGTCAGCCTTTGAATTTTATGATCAAAATTTCCCACAAGAGAGAAGACTAAGACCTGGGAATCAATCCAGCATCTGAAACTACCATAAGCTAATTACTGAACACTCTTTCTGAAGGTCCTGCTTTAAAAAATAAAATAAATTCCCTGATAAAAATTTTACAGCTGCAAGTGCAGATTAAAAATAGTAACATCCAAATGGTTTCTTTATTTCAAGATGTGATAAGTTAATATAAGTAGTTTTGTATGAAAATGACTGCATTGTGTTTCCAGTAATTATGTGGTTCCTTTCCTCTGGACCCAATGCGTTTGTAAGCCCATGCACAGGATTTTGACATGATGTATCCTATAAAAATCCTAGCTTATGCTTCTATGTCATTTTGTCTATGCAAGTTCAGAATAGCTTCTCTTCTTAATGGATTATTAATTAATAGGTAGAGTAACTGAACGCTTTCTCATCTTTGAAAATGTCCTTGTAAATGAGAATTAGGAAAAAGACAAAAAAATCTCTACTTAAGCCTCACTTCTAAATGTATACTCCATCTTTACTATACTCATTTCTTTTTTTTAACTTTTTATTCATTATGATTACAAGAACAATACATAATTGCGTCTCTCTATCTCAAATCCCAGGCATTTTCTAGAAGTATGCACTTGTAACAAGGTTTTGTACTCCTTCCAAATGCTTAAAAACATGTAGATACGTCCTCATATTAAGACTTCATAAAAAGATGTTTCAGTAAGTATTTGATTAAAAATACATGTTAAATTTACCTAAATAGGATAACACATTGCATAATATGGGCAATTGGTTCAATTTTCATTAATTTATCCATAAGGCTTCCACATTATTTTTTAATACCTGCAAATTATTAGAATATATATCATATATAATACATATACTACAATATGTGGTAGATATCCCAAAACGTTATGATTTGGCATTTTCACATTTGCATAAACAGAAAAGTATTCTATGTATCCTTCTAAAAGTTTTTTTCTTAATTTTTTTCACACAGCACTCGTTTATGTAGACACTAAGGGATCAAGTTCAATATCAACTATAATTTATAAGTGCTGTATGATATTTAAATTTCAGAATATTCCATACTTTATCATCCCATTACCTTCCTGATGGTCTTTCAGTTTATTTACATTTTTTTTCATTAGAAAGAAGTCTTCACTGATTTATCTTGAATTTGTGTCCTTATGCATATACTCAAGTGATTTCAGTATATCCACTTGAAAGTAGTATTGCCTTATAATAGAATTGTTCATATTCAGTTTTATTAAATAGCACTCTTCTGCTCTCCAAAGTGATAAAGCCAATTTGCAGCCCCACTATTGAGTATGAGAGTTATGCTTCTGTCTATTTTTATCAACAATTTTTAACACTTCATTTTATGAAATTTTTATAAAATTTTGATTTGTGACAATTTTGTAGTTATTGATTGGTGCTTAATTGTTTTAGCTTGTCTCTCTCAGATTACTACAGAAGTTGAATAAATTCTGATATTTGGTGACCAATAAGAAGATTTCTTCTACAAAATATATTTTGTTTATATTTATTTAGTTGATTTGTAGAAACTATTTATATATACCTGATACTAATCATTTATCTATTTTATTTGTTACAAATACCTTTTCACAGGCTAGGGTTATCTTTAAAATTATTTTTGACGTTTTCTTAAATTTTATAAAAGGTGATTTAATGTAAACAACCATTGATATTTATTTTCATGGATTGTATTTAATGTTGAGAATTAAGATCACTAGCATCTACACAACTTGATTATCAAGCTTAAGAACTAAGACCATCTATACCCACATGACAACCATTTGTTTCAGGAAATTCTTACCCAGGAAGCGAAGGCTATAAACCAATAAATGACTTTGTTGTCAGCAAACCAATGCGTGTATCTGGACAGAGTCCCCTATCAGAAGAATAGAAAGCTATGCTGAGCAAACAACTCACTTATGAAATAATAATTTACTTGTCAAGATTTGCTTCACAGTCTTCACTTCATAGTGTCCCTCAGTGCTACACTATTGTATCACCTACTTGGCCTAATTCTAATCAGTTTCTCATCTTGACACTTCTTAAACTGCTGGAGTGCAAACCCAAAAGTGTGCAAATATCTTTCACGATCAACCAACTTCTTCTAAGAACTATTCAGACTGTTGAAATTATGTTCTCTTACTAAAATAAGTTTAACAAACAATTTTCCTTGAGTAATCAGTTATCTGTGTGGATTTCTGGAGGAAGCAAACAGTTGACAACCCCAGAAGTCACACTCAGGTCCAATCAAGACACCCTCACTGCTACATTTCAAAACTGCCAACTTGGAAACTGCCCTCCTGTGAGGTCCTTTAGCTTCCTTTCAGAGGTCCGTCCAGCAGTTACAATGAGATAGATCTTGTGTTGTGTCTGGCTCTGAATTCTTTTTTGTTAAGCTCCCAAATATTTTCCTAGGAATGAGCAGCACATTTAGGAAGCCTTTGATTATCTGATCAGATAGGAAAACTATTATCCTGAGCAGAAACCTACCTCATCAGTAACAATGCCACGGCCTGTTCTTGACACATTTTGCTGTGATTCATTAAAAGGAAGGTCATAGGGAAGAAGAGGGACATAGTACGAATAATGCCATCTCTCAAAAAAAGATGGATGAACTTAGGTTTCAACAGAGCAGTGTTCTTTACAGACAAATTTTTGTGGTTTGACTCTCAAAACCTTGTGAGAAATCCCCCAACTCTCATCTTGTTTTGTCCTTAAGAGACTGGTTTGGAAGCAATGACCTCTAAAAATTCTGTGTGCCCAAAATTGAAAAACTGTCAGGTCTACAATAGAGGAGCCAGCCACTAGGTTAGGGGCCTGAGAAATAAGATACACACAGCATAGTCAATGAATAATTTCCAAACCCTCTAAATCTGTCTCATTGTAAGTTGGGTACATTTTGTATCAGATTATTTCTTCTTATGAGTATTCAAACTATGGCTCTAATTCTTGTGCTTATCTTTAAATATGGCACAATTTCACCAAGGATAATTGAGAATTAGAAGTCCTTTGGGAAACTTTCAATATGAATAAAATATTCATTTGAGGAGTACCTATAAAAAAGAGAGATTGTAGAATTCCAAGCATCCAATGGTCTGCATTTTTTATTAGTATGTGAAATCTTCCTAAAGAAATTCAGATTTCAGAATTGTTTTGATAAATATTTCTTGGCCAAAGAAAATTATAAATATACAAAGCTTTCTACCCCCTGAACCACCCGGATCACAACTTAAACACAGAGGTCTTTATTTCAGTCGTCTTTTCCTCCTGAACTATGCACTTTTATTGACATCTTTCCATAATTCTCTTTATGACCCACTTTCATTTTCTCAGATCAGAAACACCCATAGCTTAACTGCTTCTTACAATTAATCTCCCTTTGAAACAGGCATGGTTGATTTTAAGGCCTAGTCTCCTTTTCTCTTGAGAACTAGTATTTAAGAATTTTCAAAATTCTGCAAATATATAATTCAACATTTTCCAATCTATAACAATAGCTTTAAATCCTAATAGCAATCTTAGATGCAGAAAAATGGTGTATAAAGTCAGAGTGGGAAGATTCTGAGGGTGATTTATAAGACTAGAAATTGCATAGAACACTGGGTAGATTTAGAAAAATATAGGTGTTGAATGACATATTTTAAAAGCCTTACCCAGAGTCTTTCCCGTAAAAGTAGATTGGACTCTAATTCAATCTTGCAGGTAAGAAGGGATGAATCCATTGGAAACTTCTGGAACAAGCTATCACCACAAGACAGCATGCAGGAGTGGATCCTGCAGCAGATGGGATGTTGCTCTCCTTTCACTTTTTATGACCAGCCTTAAGCCAGAACTAAATGGAGTTAATTCGTGAGCTCAGACTGGATTGGTAATGGTCCCATTGCCAGATCCCCAACTCCTCATTGAACATTTCAAAAAAGGCTTGCAACAAAACAGACTCCAGCCATTAAGGACCTGAGGAGGGAGCCTCTTAATAAAGACACCTGAGAATACTGTAAGCATCAGGGACGTTAGAAAAAGAATTGTACTGTACTGGCTAAGAAACTTGTAGAGTTTTCTTTCTCCATCCTATATGTCTCTGATTGCTGAGGAAGAACAGAACCACAAGTTCCAATCGGCACCAACAAAAAGAGTCCCAAGAAAAGACTGTTTTCTCTTGCCAAAGAATCATAAAAGCAGCAGCCTAGCAATACAGAAAATTTTTTTACAATAAACGCCTTATTTCAGCAAACCATCACGGGGAAAAGAACACAGCAAAGACTGACTAGAGAGTCTAGACTTTGCGTTTGCTGGCAGTAACAAGGCACCTCCCTCTCCCTCACTACAGCGATGTTAGTGGAGGCTAACAGGGGAACCTAAACTTTTACCACTGCCCAATGGTGATTGATAATTTTCTGGAAAGTTATTTGTATTTAACAATGCTTACTTAATATTTTCCCAATGTCTCCTGTTTCAGTCTTGATATTGCTTACTTGTACCTTCTCTTTTCCCTCCAAACATTGTACCAGAGATTTGTTTTACCTTGAGTCATTTTCTAGATCCAGCTTTGATTATTTTGATCTTCTCTTGGTAATTTGTTTTCCATATTCACTCATATTTTCTCTTGTACATACTTAATAATTTTTAGATTCACAACCATTTTACACTAACTGATTTATTGAGTTGAATTAAGTATTAGGAATATATTTAGAGATAAAAGTAAAGGTCACTTTAATAGTGTATTAAACTAAATAGAACTTTATTTTTCTCTTATTGCCAGAGAGACTGGAAGTGAAGGAAATGATGATACCAAGATGGCAACATAGGGCATTCCTGACTGCAGTGTTCCTTCTAGGAAAACCAATCTGCAAATATCCATAAATAAGACACAATTTTGAAAATCCCAGAAGCAAAGAAACTGGGAAGTACCATATTAGAAGGGTAAGAGGAATGGCTAAATGTTGACAGTATTGCCCCTACCCCAGGCTGGCACAACCTGGCACCAAGAGAGCACCACTGGGCCAATGGTTTCTCTGGTGGGGAAAGAGAACCCAAAGTGAACATCCAGCTTCCCCAGCATTGTGGTGTGCTTCCCAGGAGGCCTACTGTGGTCTTGAATCATGGAAATCTGTGAGACTAGACTAATGGAGATCAGATAGCAATGGAGAAAGGAGTGGGGCTTTAGCAGCCAGTGCTCAAGTCTTGGCGGAACGTGTTCCTGCTTGCAGCAGTGCCCAAAGAGGGATCCCAACCAGCAGTTTGGCCCAACTGCAGAACCAAGTTAGTGGCTTCATCTGGCCAGGGAGCTCAGTTGGAAGTTCTGCATCATTTAGCTTCCTTGTTAATGGACCATACTGGTTTTGCAGGCTGTTCTAACACCCCACTCAGGCAGGGAAGCAAATTCACAGCTGTATCTAACTGCAGAGCTTAGCTTCTAGTCTCGCTCACCCAGGAAGCCTGGCCATAGAACCTGGGCAGTCACAAAGCCCATCCTACAGCCCTGTTCAGGCATGGGCTCAACCCAGCAGCCTTGCCCAGTTGTTGAGCAGACCCTCTGGCCCTGCATAATCAGTGAGCTAAAACAGTGAAATATGACCATATCAATGGATTCAGAAAAAGCACTTGACAAAATTAACATCCATTCATGATAAAAACTCTCAACAAATTGGGTATAGAAGGAATGTAACTCAACATAATTAAGGCCATATATGACAAATCCATGGCTAATATCGTACTCAGTGGTGAAAAACTGAAGCTCAGAAACAAGACAGGGATGCCCACTCTCACCACTTTCATTCAACATAGTACTAGAAGTTCTAGTCAGAGCAATCAGGAAAGAAAGAGAAACAAAAAGTATCTAAATGACAAAGGAAGAAGTAAAATTCCTTCTCTTTGTAGAGACATGATCCTATACATAGAAAATCCTAAACGCTGCACCAAAAGACTGTGAGAACTAATAAATTTAGTGTAGTTGAAGGATACAAAGTCAACATACAAAAAACCTTTTATTTCTATACAGTAACAACAAAGTATCAGAAAGGGAAAAAAGAGAATCTCATTTACAATAGCATCAAAAACAATAAAATACTTAGGACTAAATATAACCAAGGAGGTGAAAGATTTGTACACTGAAAACTATAAGACATTGATGAAAAAATTACAGAAGACATAAGTAAATGGAAAGATATCCCTTGTTCATAGATTGGAAGAATTAATATTGTTAAAACTGTCACACTTCCCAAAGCCATCTATAATTCAATGTAATCCATATCAAAATTCCAATGGCATTTTGTGTGTGTGTGTGAGGAAGATCGGCCCTGAGCTAACATTCATTGTCTATCTTCCTCTTTTTGCTAAAGGGAGATTGTCTCTGAGCTAACATCTGTGCCAATCTTCCTCTAGCTTGTATATGGGACCCCACCACAGCATGGCTTGATGAGCAGTGTATAGGTCCATGCCTGTGATCTGGGCCTATGAACCCCGGGCTGCTGAAGCAGAGCATGTGAACCCAATCACTACACTACCGGACTGCCCCTTCCAGTGCCATTTTTTACAGAAATAGAAAAAAATCCTAAAATTTGTATGGAACCACAAAAGACCTGACTAGCCAAAACTATCCTGAGAAAGAACAGTGCTAGAGACATCACATTTCCTGATTTCAAAGTATATTACAAAGTCTATAGTAATCAAAACAGTATGGTACTGGCATAAAAACAGGTACATAGAGCAAGCCCCGGTGGTCTAGCGGTTCAAGTTCAGTGTGCTCCACTTTGGCAGCCAGGGTTCGCTTCCCAGGCACAGAACCACACCACTCATCTGTCAGTAACCATACTCTGGTGGTGGCTCATGTAGAAGAACTAGAAGAGTTTACAACTATACACGACTATGTACTGGGGCTTTGGGGTGGGAGGGAAGAAAAAGGAGGAAGACTGGCACCAGATGTTACCTCAGAGCTAATGTTCCCCTGAAAAAAAAAACGCACACAAAAAATACCCCAAAAAACTGATACATAAACCAATGGAACAGAACTGAGAGCCCAGAAATAAACTCATGAACATACTGTCAAAAATACTTGACAATGAAGAAAAGATAGTCTCTTCAAAGATGGTGTGGGGAAAACTGTATATTCACGTGTAAAATAATGAAACTGGACCCCTATCTTACACCACTCACAAAAATTAACTCAAAATGGATTAAAGATTTAAATGTAAGACCTGAAATCAAAATCTCCTATAAGAAAATGTAGGGAAATAGCTCCTTGATATGGGTCTTGGCAATGATTTTTTGGATATGATACCAAAGAGTAAGCTATATAAGTAAAAAAAATAAGTGGGACTACACTAAATTAAAAAGCTCTGTCTCCACAGCAAAAGAAATGATCAACAAAATGAAAAGGGAGAAAATATTTGCAAACCACATATTTGATAAGGAGTTAATAGCCAAAATATACGAGGAACTCATAGAACACAATAGCAAAAAAACAAATGAGCCAATTAAAAAATGGGCAAAGGATCTGAATAGACTTTTTTCCCAAGGAAGATATGCAAACCATCAATAGGCACATGAAAAGATTGCTCAACATCACTAAGCATCAGGGAAATGCAAATCAAAACCAACATGAGATATCACCTCACACCTGTCAGAATGGTTATCAAAAAGACAAGAGATAAATGCTGGCAAGGATTTTGAGCAAAGAGAACCCTTGTGCACTGTTAGTGGGACTGTGAGTTGTTACAACTAACTTTGTAAAACGGTATGGAGGCGCCTCGAAAATTAAAAGCACAACTACTATATGGTCCAGCAATCCCACTTCTGGGTATAGATCTGAAGGAATGAAATCAGTACCTTGAAGAGATATAGGCACCCCCATATTCATACACATACACACACACACACACATGCTGGAATTTTATTTTATTATTCAACCATGAAAAGGAAGGGAATCCTGCCATTTGCAACAACATGGATGGACCTTAAGGGCGTTATTTTAAGTGAAATAAGTAAGACCAAGAAAAATAAATATGATATGATCTCACTTATATGTGGAATCTAAAAAGCCAAACTTACAGAAACAGAGTAAATTGGTAGCTGCCAGGACCGGGAGTGGGGTGAGGAAAATTGTTTGAAGGTGATCAAAGGTGTAAATGTCCTGTTATAAGATGAATAAGTTCTGGAGTTGTAATGTATAGTATGGTGAGTATAGTTAATACTGCATTGTCTGTTTAAGATTGCTAAGAGTAGATCTTAAAAGTTCTTTATACACAAAAAATATAGCAATGTGAGGTGATGGATGTGATAGTTAACCTTATTGTGGTAGTCACTTCCCAATATATACATATATCAAATCACCACATCATATGTCTTAAACTTAAACAACGTTATATGTCAATTATATCTCAACAAAGCTGGAAAAAATTTTAAATAATAACAAAAAAAGACTAGAGTTGGTCATTTCAGGGCTAGCATGAATCCAAAGTATTTTTATCATATCTCCAATATGCGTGGATTCTATCCACCAAATCACCCCACGGTAAAACAGATGCTCACACTCTATTTATCAGTGCTGCAGCCAGGAGAAAGGAAGGCAAAAGAAGAAGCTAAGAACAGTGCCAAGATTTGCATAAAAATTTAAATCTCAATGGTGAAAACAAAGTAATATGCCTTTGTCCAGCTGTAGCCATTAAATGAAGATTTTAGAATAGAAAATATAGTCTTTATTCTGAAGGTAATATACCAAGCTAAAAGTTAGAAATTGAATTACTATCAAAGAAGGGGAAAAGGAGTGATGGGTGTCTTTACACTCTTTGCAAAAAATATTTATCAATTGATTTTCAGGGTTTTTCTTTCTCATATCTGCCTTTAAAGTTCACGTCATGGGATCAATTGTGTTCCCCCAACCCCTCAAATTCCTATGTTGAAATCTTAATTCCTAGAACTTTGGAATATAGCTGTATTTGGAGATAAGATCTTTAAAGAAGTAATAAAGTTAAAATGAAGTTTTTTGGGTGGACCCCAATCTCATAAGACTGGTGTCCTTATAAGAAGAGGAGAGTAGGACAGAATATGTGAACATACAGGGAAGAGACCGTGTGAGGACACAGGGAGAAGACGGCCATCAGCAAGGCAAGGAGAGAAGCCTTAGGAGAAACGAAACTTGCCACCACCTTGGACTTGTGGCCACCAAGACTATATTTTGTTTAAATGCTTTTCAAGGAAATATGACAGTAGATGAAATTAAGAACTTATCAATTTTTATAAAGGAGCTTATTCTTTTAATTATTTTTGATCATCTGATTTGATTGACCTCTAAATTTCTCTTTGCTTTATTGTTTCCACATTACAGTGTTTTGTGTCTTTTGACAAGTCCAAGTTAGGAAGGCATGTTGCAAGTTTACATGGCACAAAATTTATGTTTCTTCTGTAAATTTTAGTTGTTTCTAAAGTGCTCACTTGCTTGTGGTGAATAAACCATCACACTCATCGTAACTAAAACATTGTGACGATGTAGCTTCTTTTAGATTGTTCTGCAATTGATTATTTTAATGTTTTAACTAAAAACAATATCTGTGACTTCACACATTTCTGCCCCACAATCTTTGGGAATGAAAATTTTTAGCAATAGAGTTTTTGACGAATTCTCTTCTAAGATGAAAATCCAAAATTTATTGAATAATGCTAAGAGTATGGCTAGAAAGTGCTTAAAACTTTGGACACAATGTAATCACTAAATGATCACAATATACTTTGATAAAAAATAAATGCCAGTATATGCTCCATAATCCGTGACTTTGAGGAGCACTGCAGTTGCCTTTGAAAATACTTCAGTGCATATTCCCAGTGAATTAATGTGCACTGGGCATTAAATAGATAATTTCTGCCTGGAATGGTAATTAAACTAGCTGATATGTGTTAAAAATTTACTATATGCCGTGTACTATGCTTAGCATGGTAGGTACGTTGTTTTCCATGCTCCCCTCAAGGTCATTGAGATAGATACACTTACTGTGTCTTTTTCTGAGATGGAAAACCTTGGCCTTAGAGAGGTTAGGTAACTTTATCAGAGCTTTAGGTGTGACTCAGAATTAAAATCCTAGTCTATGTGACTGTAGGCTACAGTTTAAACTACTTTGAACACTTTAATATGCAGGTTACATTTGCCTTATAGTTTTAAAACGTTAAAAATTTTCTCTATTGATTTATTTGAATCTGCACTGACTAAGGATGGAAGGGCTGCAATAGTCATTATTTCAGATAAAGAAGCTGAGCAACTCAGGTCCTCTCATTCTCAACCAAAGTCTTTCCAAGTCATACAATCATTGGCGCTCTTAATAGTTTGAATAGAGGTTAAGCTATTGTAACAAAGAGAATGAAAAAATTAGTGTCTTTAAAAGACACAAATTTATCACTCTAACATAAAATTCTGGGGCGATTCAGGGCTGAAATGATGATGCAAAAAGTTGAGGGCCCAGGCTCTATGCGTGTTCTAATACGTGGTCCAAAATGGTTGCTGATCCTACTGTCAAATATGCATTCCAACTGGGAAAGAGGAAGTGGAAAGGAATGATTCCTCATTCCTATTAAGGGTATGACCCAGAAGTCCTGCAGTTTGTCTCAGCTCCCATTCTTTGCATCAGAATATAATCCAATGGACACAAATAGGCCAGGAAGGTAATGAATAATCTTTTGTTAGGCAACCAAGTACACAGCTAAAGATTCCGTTATTAAGTAAGAAAAAGAGAATGTGTACTATGTAACAAATAATCTTTTTCAAATCAACATCAAAATGTTAAGAAAATTAACATTATTTTTCAACTTCCAACAAACAGATGTCTAGCATCTAATATGATTATTAGTGGGTACTGGCAATTCACCACTATTCTGCTAAGTCTGCTAAGCCGTTCTCATTATAGCAATCAATAAGCAAACACCAAGAAAATTTGACAAACTCGTCCATTTTGGCCCCTCTTTCCCAATAAGGAGTACAACAGGGATATGCAGTTCATCATGGGCTTATACATTCCATGTTACTAACTAATAAAATATCATTTTTCCCAAATACTACCCTACTCTGCTTCCCGATTCTATTTTAGAACCTGAAATGAAAGAAAAAGGAGACATTTGCTAAGTATTATTTCTCTTGCTTAATTTTTTCCATTTTATTTCTGTATTTTACAATGTCTCACTGGAGATTAAGCAGACTAACCTAAATAGTGAGGAAGAGAGAGAAGATTCATTTATGAATGTGTTTACTCATCAATATTTATTAAGACCCACTGTATACTAGACATTCTTCTGGGCAGTGGGGAAGAAGTAGTAAAAGGAGACTATGTTCAGAATTTACATTTTAATGGAGAGAAAAAATAGCCAATAAACAAAGAGATGCAGATTATAGTATTGGTTGTAAATATCGCGACAAAAGATGAAGTAAATTGAAGAAGAGAGGTGCTGTTTCATAGGTGGTCAGTAGGGAAGTCCCACTAATATCATGGCATTTGAGCAGAGACCTAAAAGAAGAATGAAAGCAAGTCATGTAGACATCCGAGGAAAGATTACTTCATGCAGAGGGAAGAGAAGGGGCAAAGGACCTGAGGAAGGAATGTGCTGCTAATGTTTGAGCAAAAGCAAGGAGACAAACGTCACTTGTAAAATAAGTTAACATTGAGCTTTCTATTTAAATTTTCAA
Organism: Equus asinus; assembly: GCF_041296235.1. Classification (NCBI taxonomy): domain Eukaryota; kingdom Metazoa; phylum Chordata; class Mammalia; order Perissodactyla; family Equidae; genus Equus; species Equus asinus. The sequence continues at coordinate 56,091,411 of NC_091794.1, forward strand.
AAGTTTATAGATTTTTTCTTTCTTTTTCCAGCTGTATTGAGATTTAGTTGTCATTGTATAATAACATTGCATAAGTTTAACATGTACAATGTAGGGATTCTATGTATGTATATATTGCAAAATGATTACCCCAATAAAGCTAGTTAACATATCCATCACCTCACATAGTTACAATTTTTCTTTTTAGTCAAAGGGCACAAACCGACAGATACAAGACAAATAAAGTCTGGGGATGGGATGTACAGTATGGTGATTATAGTTAACATTGTATCGCATATTTGAAAATTGCTAAGGGAGTAGACTTTAAAAGTTCTCATTACAAAAAAATCAAAAGTATATTTTTAATAAAATTTCTGAGTAGAAGTCGCTGCTTTTCTTTAGAAAACGTAAAATCAAAATAATATAAGCCTCCTCTTTCATTAAAGAATATATGAAATAAAAAAAGTATTGCTTTGAAATGAATGTGCTTCTATTAAAAGGAAAATGTAAAGCATATCACTTGGGGCTAAAAATATTCAGGCACTATGTTAAAATTCTTTCACTTTGATGATAAGGCAATCCAGGAATACATAAATGTGGGATACAGGGAATCAAATAAAGAACGTGGCTCTAACTACTTGGATTTGGGGAATATATATATATATATAAATTCTGCCTGATCATAATTGAAAGATTATTTTGTATTGTTTTTAGATGTAATTCAGTGTAAACATGTAAGAACTTTCTTCTTACATATTTATAAGACAACTACATCTAGAATTCAATGTAAAATCCATTGACAAGGTATTTTCCTGGAGACAAGAAATATTATGTTTTTGTAAGAAACAAGATCCATGAAAACAAAAACCTATTATTTTTATTTAAAGCACAATGACAGCATCATGATTTTTCTCTTCTTTCTTTTTTAATCTCAAAATAAATATAAAAACTTAAAAGAGGTTTTGGTTGTGGTAGGTGTCTACTATGATCTTTTATGTACCATTTGCAGAGTAGGTATTAGGACACAAAATTATCAAGGCACAAAGTGATTTTTACAGTTTCCAATGTCTAAACATATCATGGAACATGGTTTATACCTTTATATGAACTTCCATTGTGATAATTCTTTAAAGTTGCATACTGTGAGCATGAAAAATATTTATCCATCTTTCCATTCAAGGTATATTTACTCAGAACTCCCTATGCACTAGGTAGCTCCAAGCTGGGGGTACAAAGGTGATTAAGGCTCAGTGCTTATCCTCAAGAAGATCATGGTCTAGTGAGGAAGCCATATTAATAAGCAGATTAAAGCAGTCAATACGAGAGGTAAAACGATTATGATATGCTTAGGGTGGGGTGGTGTACAGAGATGGACAGCAGACAATAGGGGCGGGACAAGAAACTAATACAAGTCTATCAGCAAATATTTCTTAATCTCTTACTATGTGCCAGACATTATTTTTATTGCTGGGGATATAGCAGTGAACAAAATGGCCTTCACAAAGCTTACCTTTCGTCACATGGAGACAGATAATGGACAAACACACAGGCCAGTTGTATGACAGACAGTGATAAGCATTTTGTGTTTGAGAAGACTTCTTAATTTGAACTTGACAACCATTTGAGGTGTAGGAAAGACTTGCTTAAGGTAACTTAACTAGGATAAGAAATCATGTCAACTGTCATTCTTGTCATCATAATATGGAGCAAATAGAAGATAAAAAGTCAATGAAAGTTATTCTAGAATTGTCCTATTTCCAAGTTTGTATACACAGTAAGGAAAGTATGGTAATGATCAAGAATGACTGGCAAACAATTCATAGTGTGCTACAATAATAAGTGTGTATATGGGGTAGGAAACAGAGGCAAAGATTTGACTATTGAGTCGTCTAGGCAAGTAGAAATAAGATTCGCCATTGAAGGGTGCAACTGGAAGGGAAAAATTTTAACCATTTTCCATTCTCCCTTCTCACAATGTAAAGAGGGAACATTCTCTATAACTTGACATTCAGCTTCTCCAGGCACTGTGAGGTGGGGTGGAATAATGGGTAAGAAGGCCAACTCCTACGTCTCTCTACATGACACAAAGGAAAATACAACAGTGACATTTTTTGTGGAGTGAGAACTGCAATTAAGGAAGGAAATGTAGAACAAAGGGCCATTTAGAGGTAAATCTTTAAGGTCTAACTTTGTGATGTGTATTATGATCCCAGCCCTTGTGTCCTCATGATACCTTGGGTGAACATCTATCTTATTCTTTAAGGGTTTTATTAATGTGTCTATTGCTGTGTTGAGAAAGCTGAAGCATAATTCTTCAAGAAAAATCCATATGGATGGTTTGCTTTTATAGCCAAATTGCCCAGTAAGTACATATGAAATATTCTAGAGTAGATGTGGTACTGACTTTGGGCAGTATGGTAAAGTGATCAGGTTTAGTGTACAGGCTATGGAACCAGACAATTTGTGTTCACATCCTGGCTTTAGCACTTAGAGCTATGTGACCTTGAGCTTGTTAATTGACCAGAGCATGCCTCAGTTTCCTAATCTGTAAAATGGATAGTATAAGTGCATCAATTATGCTTGTGAAAATTAAATAAACTAACATAGTTTATCAACACAAATTCTTAATAAAGCTTAGCAATTTCTATTTTTAGTTTTCTTAATAGAAAATATTTGTATCTTAAATTACTCTCCTCTTATCTTGTCTCATTTGAAACATGAAAGATAAAAAGTAAATTACTTACAATATTACAACTATTAAAAAACTATTAGATAAGGTAAAAATCAAGGAAAATAATGGAAAGATGAACCAATTTTAATAAAAGAACTAGACTTTTCTTTTTGGTACAACAAAAAGTTACACACAAAAGTCTAAACTGCTGGAGGAATTCTAGAACAACTGAGTCTATTTTGAAATAGAGTGGGGATTTTCGTTTTACTCATTTTCAAATGCAGTGTTAACCTTTAAAGTATGTTGGCACTTTCTTAAAATTTATATTCACAGCAAACTTTTCAAGTGAAATAACATTTTTGTGAACCTAATAATTTTTAAAATGTGTTTGTAAGGTCATGTGTGGGTTAGACAACACTGTTCTTATTGTTAAAATTTAAGTATCTTCATTAGTTTGGAATTTTATTTTTTACGCAAATAACGGAAAACCTGACAAAAAATAGCTTAAACAAATTGGAGTTTTTGTTTTTCTTACATTAAAGAATTCCAGAAGCAAATAGCCTGGAAGTGGTCGAGCTCTTTTTGTCGTGAAATACTCATGCTTCTTCTCTTCATCTTCAGTCATCTTTATCAGATAGTTTGTCACCTGAGAGCTATAAATGGCTACTCCATCTCCAGTATTGCTACACTGTTTTAGGAAGGATAGAGGGAAAAAGGGCAAAGCACAAACTACATGTTTCAATTCCTTTTTAAAGTGTTGTCTGTGAATCAATCCCCGTAATTCTCACTTATATTTATTGGCCAGAACAAATCCTATCTCGGTCAGTAAACTTTCTAAGAAGGAAGGAGAGAATGGATATTTCGTGGGTAGCTAGTAGTGTCCAACTGCCTAAATAAAAACATACATTCAGATTCAAAGTAATATCCATTTTTTTATTTTAAAATTCTCATTTAAAATAATTCCTAAAAAGTATTGCTATTTATACCAATTGCTTATTCTCTCAGAAAAAAATCCAATGACATAATAGGGCTTAATAATTTGAATGCAGAGGGTAATTATAATTTAATAATAGTAAGCAAATGTTTTCTTTAAATTCAATAGACTAAGAAAAACTCATAAACAGTGAGCTCAGGCATAGACATCATGTGCTCTACAGACTAATTAAAATAAATATCTATAAGGATAACATATTGGAAATCTTTCAAAACATGTTATCCAGCTATTTCTTGATAGCCTTCGGGCATAAATGAATTTCTGTCCCAGACAATTTTTTAATCTATCTTTCCATCTGGTTTTTCATAAAGGGAGGCAAGTTTAGGGAACATTTTAAGATACACGTACAGCACACGAAGCATGATCAACCGACCACTGGTGACCTTGGGATATTAAATATTTCATGCTAAATTAGGAAGTGCGTTAATCTACTTCTTCTTTCATTCAACAAATATTTACTTTAAACCAGTTAGATATTACTCTATGCACAGTAATATTGAGAATCTATGATTCAACTTAACATTTTGAAATATATTCTATGCAATTAACTGTTTTGTGGTTGAGCAAAGTAAAAACAAGTTAAGCAGCTTTTTTTGAAGATATTTTTATCCTGTTTGATTAAAAGCTATCCATGACTTGTCAGCACTAGGTCTGCTATATTTATCTTGATGACGTGAGGAGGCTCAGGCAGAGCACAAGTCATAAGAAATGGCACAGACCTAAAAGGAAGAAAAAGTCAAGCTACTGGATAAAATATCCTTCTTTCATAGGTGGCATCTAAGGACAGCTGTACTTGACAAATAGCCCTTTCAGTTTGAAAGCAATTCATATAAAGGAAGGGTAAAGAGAACCTTTGCTTCAAAAGCTGGCCTAAAATAGCTTTTCAATGATTATGGGCAAGTATTCTCACTGGGAAAAACAAAGGCTGCAATAACTCAATGATTTTAACCTAAATCTGGTTCATACAACTGCCACCTGCTGCAATGGACAAGCATCTAGTTCCAGTGGTTACATCAAGTCAAAATGTGAACTTTGTATGCATCATTCAAAACCAGGTGAGGTGAAACTTCATTTGGATGAAATAAATCGTGCTTCATCTTAATTCTTGTATTAAGCCAGGAGATATGCATTGATTGATTGATACCATCAATTGACAAATTTTCTGAACAATACTATATTTTTCCCCAACTATAAAATAACTTACAGGAAAAATACAACCTAGGAAAGTTCTTCTTATACAGAAGGACGCCACTGTGAAGGTAATACAAAGAGAAATAAAATATAGTTTCAGATATTAAGGTTCTTACATGAGATATAAGAATCTTCAAAGAGTTGCGAAGAAAGAAAATCATAGGATCTTCTGGGAGAGTTAATTTTTTTTCTTTTTCAATTGTTGTTGAGTTATTGCTGTTACTGTCAGTGTTATCAATGTTACACTCATGTCCATGTTCAATGAGTTTCTCCAGGGAGAACAGATAATTGATCTGATGTTATTTATACGACCAGCTGGTGTTGGTCTAACAAATGTGATGATTTAAGCTTTCCTGATCAGCCACTAGGGGCTTTTAAAAGCTAGCTGTAAAAAAAGTTTGTTATTTTTTGAAAGAATGTTTTATATAATATACTTATGTATATTTCCTACAAATAATTTTAACTCTTCAATTAATTGTAAGTTCCACCTCCCACCATAGGGGAAAAAAATAGATGATCACCAAGCAACATATTTTTTTGCATGTGTGAATGGTTGGTTTGATAAATTTATCGAAATATCATCATTTAAAATAAAAGTGTTTGAATTATGCATTAGGGAAACAGAGTAGTGATTAAAAACAAGAAGTTTGTAAATCAAAGATTGATCTCAATGAATTATTTATTCTAATGCTTAACATTAAACTTGAAATCATTAATATATGTGAAAAAATATTGTACCACAAAACCACAACAAAGAGCTTTTCAGGAATAATAATATTACCATCACGATTATAATAAATAAGTAAGTAATAGATATTATTTATTGTGAAAAGCACAGAATGTACTTAGAGGTTTATTTTTAAATGAGTTTTGTCACTGTGGACTACACTGACCATAAGTCTTGTTGTTTTTATATGAGTAAGATCAAGAAATAAACACACGAACTACTAATTGCAGAAGTATTTAAATACTTCAGTTTGCATACTTATATTTAATAAAGGCATGTTGTAATATTTTGGCAATAAAGCAGAAAAGAGGAAATATCTAGAAGAAACAAATGATAAATCAATGAAACCTCATAAACTATTGATCAAATACATACGTAGGAAAGTGATAGATAATTTTGTTTGCTTACTTTAGCTAATAGTACATGATTTACATCTTTATTTGGTATAATAACAATACCATCTTGATATATAATAAGATGGAAAATTTGTATAAAATTTAAAGTAAACCATTAGATTTAAAAAAAAAATCCTCCTTTAAAAAAATCCTGTGGGTTATAAATCTGTCAGCCTCCTGAGGGACATGTTTATTTCAAGTTGTTGGTAGTTTTGAGAGAAAGAATCAAGTGAAAAGTGTTACTTTAAAATCCAGTATATTTCCTGTCTTGTTAATTATAGCCATTCTGACTGGAGTGAGGTGATACCTCATTGTAGTTTTGATTTGCATTCCCCTGATAGCTAATGATGTTGAGCATCTTTTCATATGCCTGTTGGCCGTCCGTATATCTTCTTTGGAGAAATCTCTGTTCAGATCTTTTGCCCATTTTCTAATTGGATTGTTGGTTTTTGTTGTTGTTGAGCTGTATTAGTTCTTTGTATATTTTGGATATTAACCCCTTATCTGATATATGGTTTGCAAATATCTTCTCCCAATTGTTAGGTTGTCTTTTTGTTTTGTTGATGGTTTCCTTTGCTGTGCAGAAGCTTTTTAGTTTGATGTAGTCACAAATGTTGAAGAGGATGTGGAGAGAAGGGAACCCTTGTTCACTGCTGGTGGCAGTGCAAACTGGTGCAGCCACTATGGAAAGCAGTATGGAGTATCCTCAGAAAATTAATGATAGATCTACCATATGATCCAGCCATTCCACTGCTGGGTATTTATCCAAAGAACTTGAAAACACCAAGGCATAAAGATATTTGCACCCCTATGTTCATTGCAGCATTATACACAATAGCCAAGACTTAGAAGCAACCTAGGTGCCCACCAAGGAGAATGGATAAAGACGATGTGTTATTTATACACGATGGACTACTACTTAGCCATAAGAAATGACGAAATCTGGCCATTTGTGACAACATGGATGGGCCTCGAGGGTATTATGCTGAGTGTAATAAGTCAGAGGGAGAAAGTCAGATACCATATGATCTCAATCATACGTAGAAGATAAAAACAATGACAAAAAAACCACGTAGCATTGGAGATTGGATTGGTGTTTACCATAGGTGAAGGAGGGAGAGGGGAGGGCAAAAGGGGTGATTAGGCTCACATGTGAGGGCATGGACTATAATTAGTTTTCAGGTGGTGAACATGATGTAGTCTACACAGAATTTGAAATATGATGTAATCTGAAAATAAATAAAATAAATAAAAAGGTTAAAAATAAAATAAAATCCTGTATAATTGATATGAAAATGTAATATATTGGCAGTGAATAGAAAGGTACACATTTCATAGGTTTAATGAAGGAATGGGGAGATGGCTATGAATGGAGAAAGCTTAGAAAACTTTATAAAGAAAATAGATACATGGTGTTCAAAAGGTCTGTTTCAATGTCTTAGAGCCATGGTTTCAGACACTCATACACTCACCAAAAGCTTGCCATCTGCCGTTCAGAATGCAAAGGTCTGTGCATTCAATTAAGAGACAAGAATTGAAATATTTTTCATTTACTTTTACAAACCCTCAGAGGAAAAAGTAAAACCTACATGAACTGGATGGCAGGAAGCTGTTATAATAGATTATGAGGGATTAGTTGTCTAGATTCACGAATCTATGACTGGAACTAGAAGTACAATATGGAATAAAGTGTAAGCAAAGTAAAAGTCTTAGAGAAGTCAGGAGAGAGGAACCATACTACAAGATTTTGAAGAGTACTGAATAGACAAGCAGAACTAACACAAAAAATCACTTATAATATAGTAGCCACCCAACATGGCTACTGACAGACAAGCAGAACACGTCGCAGCAGAACACGCCAAACGATAATGCTAGGCCATCAGGGTACTTACAGTACTTTTATTTTATGTAAACAAAGATAGTGTTTTTCCAAGAACCATACAAGGTAATACAGGTCACAACACATTCATGGGCCTGTAAGAGTATTTCACCTGGAAGCAGGCTCATCTCCTTTGCTGTAGTCTTCACTTGCGTCTTTCATGTTTCACTGCACGAATTCCTCCTTGATGGACTTCATGCATATGCAACGCAAGGTGTAGAAGCTTAAGACAAGCTAGTGCCATTCATCTTACCTGAATGCCAGGATGACTATAGGCACAGATATTTTGTGTTCAACAGAGAATTACACTGGAAAGATTGGTTGAGGACACATTTGTTTTATTGTCAGACCTGTACATAAAGTCTTTCATATAAGACACATTATATTGTCTTCTGCCACTGAGTTAAATAAAATCAACAGAGAGTTAGTAACTGGATTACATTTTATTACTCCACCCCACCACTCCCGCAAAATTGTTTTTGTGAAATTCCTTATCAGTCTATGTGGGAGAAAATTCTAAGACAAAAGCCCAGGAAGCAAAGCCCCATTACAACTATGCCGAGACAATGCCATCAGGGACTTTCTTTATTATTGTGAACACTGTCCTGAATGAATAGCTTTTGTTTCTCCAATAACATATTTAGCCTTACGATTACTGTGAAATGTGTAAATGAGTAAAAAATATTTTATACAGGAGTTTCTATCTAACTTCAAGCCAAAATGGTGGTCCATGGAAGTATGAAGGAAAATGTTATGGATATCTTCAGTTTATTCTTGACTTTCAGTATCTACCCTAGTTTTTCTCTCTGTTTTTCTCTCTTATGGGATATAATATAGGCATAGATATAAATTCATGTGTCCTTATAAACTACCAAGCATTCTTTCTGCAACAATGTGTGTTACAAACAAACAAACATACAGAACGTGAAACTTACTGAGATCACATGAGGTTGTGTTTATGTATGTGTTTAAATTAACAAACTTTACTTGTTTTTTTTAGAGATTGCCACCTGAGCTAACAACTGTTGCCAATCTTTTTTTTTTTCCTGCTTTTTCTCCCCAAATACCACCAGTACATAGTTGCATATTTTCTTTTGGTTGTGGGTCCTTCTAGTTGTGGCACGTGGGATGCCAGCTCAGTGTGGCCTAATGAGCGGTGCCATGCCTATGCCCTGGATCTGAAGCAGCGAAACCCACGAATTTAACCACTCAGCCATGGGGCTGGCCACCAAACTTTACTTTTATAGAGCAGTTGCAGGTTCACCGCAAAATTGAGCAGAAAGTATAGAGAGTTCCCATACGTTCTCTGCCCACCCACCGCTCAACACAGACACAACCTCCTCTGCTATCGACATCCAGCATCACAGCAGCACATTTGTTACATTCAATGAACCCATGTTGACACATCATTACCTAAACATCCATAGTTTACATTGCAGTTCACTCTTGATGTTGTACATTCTATGAGTTTAGACAAATGTATAATGACATGTACCATCTATGGTAGTATCATACAGAATAGTTTCACTGACCTAAAATCTTCTTTGTTCTGCCTATTCATCTCTCCCTCCTAAACCCTGGAAACCACTGATTTTTTTCTCGCTGTCCATGTAGTTTTGCCTTTTCCGAATGTCATATTGTTGGAATCATACTGTGTGTACCTTTTCAGCTTGGCTTCTTTCTCTTAGTAACATGTATCTAGGTTTCCTCCATAACTTTTCATGGCTTGATAGCCCATTTCTTTTTAGTACTGGATAATATTCCATTGTCTGGATGTACCACAGTTTAGCCATTTACCTTCTGAAGGACATTTTGGTTGCTTCCAAGTTTGAGAAATTATAAGGCTGCTATAAATATGTGTGTATATGCTTTTGTGTGAACATAAATTTTCAACTCCTTTGAATAAATACCACGGAGCATGATTACTGGATTATACAGTAAAAGTATGTTTACAGTTTTGTAAGAAACGGCCAAACTCTTTCAAAGTGACTGCAACATTTCACATGCCGACCAGCAGCATATGAGAGTTCCTGTTGCTCCAATTTGTTCTAAACTAAACCCATCATCTCCACTCCCTACTACCCAATAGAGCTTCTTCTGCCAGTTACTTGTTACATCTCAGAATGACACTCTGTTTCCACTTGCTCAAGCTGAAAAGGCATGACTCTCCCTTAATTCCATCTTCTTCCTCAAGAGACTCATGTTCAACCTCATCAAACTCTGAAATATTTATTGAGTCCATAATCTTCTCTCCAACATGATTATTTCTCCTCTGAATCAAGTACATTCTCCCAATATTTCCTTTTCTTTTCTGTCAACTTGAGAAAGTCAGTCTTGAAATTCTTCTCTCTAGGGAAAGTAGATGAAATGATTGACTTAATAAAAATGCACCAAACTAATGCAGCCAAGTTAGGCAAAATAACACCCCTGTATTTGACTGTAGAAGTGGGAAGAAACTGCCAAATATAGACAAGAAATAAAGACTTCTTCAAAGTAATCCCTCTCTCACCTGCTTTAAATATGATTGAATGTGTGCTGTGGTATTCTGTAAATGCTTTGTACCAAAAATATATCTTGATTCTAGTCCTAATTGATATTCCTGTTGTATAATTCAATATTAAATTGGGTCATAATAAAAATAGCTCCATCACTGTTTGCAAAGAGTAATTTAAAATGATCTTTGCTTTCCAGTAGGAGAGTAAAGAATGATTTTAGCCCTCAAAACGACCTTTAACTGATCCCTGAGGAATGAGCATGCAATTGTGTTTGTGACAGAATGCAATTATGTTGCAGAGGTGCACTCTTGTGATTCTGGATTTACAACTGGGAACTTTGGCTATTGGGAGAGAGAAAAAAATTAATTGATACAATGTAATGTTAAGTATGACCGTAGTATAAACCAGAGCTTTTAAATGGGTGCCTCCTGTATATTTTATTTAAATATGCATGTCAAAATTATTCCAAACAAAAGAATACATCATTAAAATGGAATTCTTGAATAATCTGTGAGACATCTCTGTGGTATACTATGAAATCCAACTTAAACCTAAATCACTTTATACAATTTATCCTTTGCCTCTTAAGGATTGCATTTTTGATAGTGAGCAAGAAAGCTGGATAAATAAACAATTAAGATAGTGTATAACTATACAAGAGTGTGGGATTCTTAGAAAGAGAAAGATTAAGTGATGAGTTATTACCATTCTATTTCCATTCATATAATAAAAATGTACTATTGTTTACATAAGTAATCCAAATTGTTTCTGTAGTAATTTGAACAATAATACTTGCTTAACTTCATTTTGACATCCAAAGACACTTCATAAATGTTAGCACTTTAATTTGAATTGTATTCATTTGAATTTAATCAGTATGTCTTATTTAAACATATTTGATGCACTAAGGAGAGAATAATAAATATTGAACCAAATTAAGGAGCTTCCTGACTTTTATATAGTTAATCTATCCATAGAATATTAGTGGATAAATTGTCATTAAAAGAAACAAGATGAATCACTGACAAATCATTTACATGAACAGATGTCCAAGGGTGATTAATTATTAATGATGAAAATCAATATAATCATAAATTATTTTCCAATGAGACAATTTAATTTAACATTAAGCTATAGAGAGATGGAATAAAATTAGAATAAATTGGAATCAAGTAGATATAAATTGGGATCTAAGAACTAAAGGTCAAAGATATTAGAAAAATTTGTCAAACTTATTTACATGAAACTTTCCTGGGATCATCTCATTCAAGATAGCTCGAGGAAGAAATAAAAATTTAGCCATAGAATTGATCATAATCAGTAGGAGTTAAAATTAGAGAAATGTTGCTTGGAGGAGAATAACAGTAATACATGGCACCTGACAAATATTAGAAGTTTAATAAATGGTAAATAAAATTTAAAACTGAAAATAGGTGGGGAAATTCAGATCAAACTTTTATATACTTCTGATAGGTGTTTATTCAATGTCAGATTTAAAATAGCTATTCAAATATAAGATATTCTAATCAATTAATTGACACCTAATTTGATATTTATATCTTGCTAAGTACAAATTAAGCACCTGTATATACTCCTGAAGGTTAATATATTCATATGAATGCAGTTACAATTTTTGTACTTATAAAGTTCTAAGTTAATTAAATGGTACAAAGAGTAATTCATGGAATACATTTAAATGGTCTTTCCATGTATCATTATGACTCTTTTTCTGCTTAGCCATTATTTTGCAAAAAGTCCATTTACTCCACATATTTGCATAGTAAACATATAATACAATCATACTCATTGCATAAATTATAAAAATGAAATTAGAAGTTGCTCTATATATCCAGTGTAAAAATCAAAAGTTGGACTGGAAAAAGCCTCCCTTAAATAGTGAGAAAATTAAAAGAAAATTTGAAATGCAGTACTGTACTTCATTTAAAACCTCCATATTGAAGGAAGACTTTGAATTTGCATAAATATTTTATTTATCTATAATTCTCAAAAACATTATTATAAATATTTTAGAATTATATGAGCCATGTAACATTGGTCTGAGTAATGGTTTCATGCAAAAATATTATTAAGGCCATCAGGTGGCAAAGAAGCAAAGATAAATGACCTGAATACAATTTTAAGTGACAGTAAGCGTAGAAAAAGATCAGAGGGAGAAGAACAATTATTGAATGCTTACTATATTCCAGAAAATGTGCTATGTGTTATCACACTGTTTAATTTTTCAAAATTTTCTGGAAGATATTTTTATCCTCATTTGTTTAGTAAAAAAATACCTGCTTGATGAGTTAAAGGAGTGAATTACGATGCTCTCTTTTATAGTGGGGTAACTGAAATTCAGAATGATTAGCACATTTTCTAAGATTGGCCAGCTAGAAGGTGATTAAAAAGTGTTCAATCATAATTGCAAATCTTATATATTTACAATCACATCATGCTGAATTTTGGTATAATAGAAGTCAAATTATCTCTGAATTGAGAGAAATCTTTACTACTGTCTCTCTTACTTTGGAAAGAGATCTCAACTTAACACTGATAGTGGCAGAGACAAGACCCATGAGAAAGCTAAAGACGACCTAGCTGGCCGGATAACTAAGTAACCAAAGTTGACACTGGAAATAGGCTCCCAAGAGGGAGTAAACAGGTCTCTAGCCATGCACAAACAAGCATGAATCGACCTACTTAGCCGAACAACGTCAGCCCACTGGTCCACTGTGTCTCTGCTTTACTTATCTAAGTCTTTCAGAACTTAGACACATCACATAATCAAACCACCTTGTCCTGACATGAAGCATGATGTTCAACCAATCTTTACTGAAGAGCTATACGTATTGATTTCCCAAAACAAATTTTCCTAACTTTCAGAAGCAATCTGTGGCATACCTCAGAGATGTTGCAGGTTCAGTTCCAGACCACCACCATAAACTGAACATTACATTAAAGAGAGTCACGACTTTTTGGGTTTCCCAGTGCATATAAAAGTTATGTCTACACTATACCAAGTCTGTTATGGATGTAATGGCATTATGTCTAAAAATTATGTAGATACTTTAATTAAAACATGCTTTATTGCTAAAACATGTAACCCTCATCTGAGTTTTCAGTGAGTTGTAATCTTTTGGCTGGTGGAGGGTCTTGCCTCCATGTTGATGGCTGCTGATTGATCAGAGTGGTGGCTGCTGAAGATTGAGGGGGCTGTGGCAATTTCCTAAAATAAGACAACAACAAAGTCTGCCCCATTGATTGATTCTTCCTTTCACGATTGATTTCTCTGCAGCATACAATGCTGTTTGACAGTATTTTACCCATATTAAAACTTCTTTTGAAATTTGAGTCAATCCTTTCAAACCCTGCTATGCTTTATAACTAAGTTTTTGTAATATTCTAATATTCTGAATCCTTTGCTGCCATTTCGACAACCTTCATAGCATCTTGACCAGGAGAAGTTTCCATCTCAGGAAACCACTTTCTTTACTTCTCCAAAAGAAGCAACTACTCATCTATTAAAGTTTTATCATGAGATTGCAGTAATTCAGTCACATCTTCAGGCTCCACATCTAATTCTAGTGCTCTTGCTATTTCCACTTTATCTGCAGTTACTTCCTCCCCTAAAGTCTTGAACCCCTCTAAGTCATTTGTGAGGATTAGAATCAACTTCTTCCAAACTCCTGTGAATGTTGATATTTTGACCTTTTCCCATGAATCACAAATGTTCGTTATGGCCTCTAGAATGTTGAATACTTTCCAGAAAGTTTTCAATTTGCTTTGCCCAGATCCATCAGAGCAATCACTATCTGTGGCAGCTACAGACTTATAAATGTGTTTCCTAAATAATAAGACTTGAAAATCAAAATTCCTCTTTGATCCATGGGCTGCAGAATAGATGTTGTGTTAGCAGGCATGAAAGCAATGCTAATCATGTACATCTCCATGAGAGCTTTTGGGTGACCAGATGCAATGTCAATGAGCAGCGACATTTTGGAAGGAATATTCTTTTCTGAGCAGTAGGTCTCAACAGTGGGCTTAAAATCTTCAGTAAACCATGCTATAAACAAATGTGTTGTCATCTAGGTGTTTTGTTCCATTTATAGAACACAGGCAAGGTAGATTTAGCAACATTCTTAAGGAACCTAGGATTTTCAAAATGGTAAATGAGCATTGGTTTCAAATTAAAGTCATCAGCTGCATTAGCCCCAACAAGAGTCAGCCTGTCCTTTCAAGCTTTGAAGCCAAGCATTGACTTCTCCTCTCTAGCTGCCATCTAGGACTTCTGTTTCATCTATATTGACAATCTGTTGTTTGGCGTAGCCACCTTCATTGATGATCTTAGCCAGGTCATCTGGGTGACGTGCTGCAGCTTCTACAGCAGCACTTGCTGCTTCCCCCTGCACTTCCACATTATGGCGATGGTTTCTTTCCTTAAACCTCATGAACTGACCCCTGCTGGCTTCACACTTTTCTTCTGCAGCTTCCTCCCCTCTCTTGACCTTCACAAAACTGAAGAGAGCTAGGGCCTGGCTTTGGATCAGCTTCGGCCCGAGGGAATGTTGTGGCTGGTTTGATCTTCTGTCCGGACCACTGAAACTTCCTCCATATCAGCAATGAGGCCGTTTCACTTTCTTATCGTTTGTGTGTTCACTGGAGTAGCACTTTGAATTTCCTTCAAGAACTTTTCCTTTCATTCACAACTTGGTTAATTGTTTGGCACCAGAGGCCTAGCTTTTGGCCTATCACAGCTTTCCACATGCCATCCTCACTTAGCTTAATCATTTCTCCCTTTTGATTTAAAGTGATAGAGTGCAACTGTTCCTTTTACTTGAACGCTCAAGGGCCATTGCACGGTTATTAATTGGCCTAAATTCAGTATTGTTGTCTCACAGAATAGGGAGGCCTGGGAGGAGGGAGAGAGATGAAGGAGAGAGATGGTAAAGGACTGGTTGATGGAGCAGTCAGAACGCACACAACATTCATCCATTAAGTTCGCTGTCTTATACAAGCATGGTTTGTGGTTCCCAAAAACAATTACTATAGTAACCTCAAAAATTATTGATCATAGATCATCATAACCATAATAATAATAATAACAATCAATTTGAAATATTGTGAGAATTACCAAAATGTGATACAGAGACACAGAGTGAGCAAACATTGTTGGAAAAATGGTGCAGACAGACTTGCTCAGTGCAGGGTTGTCACAAACCTTCAATTTGTAAAAAAGGCAGGACAATAAAGCAAAGCACAATAAAATGGCATATGCGTGTAATTATAGTCACCAAGTAAATTAAAACTGCCCAGAGTCAGTTCATTTAACACTGGGAGTTCTGAGATATCAGTCTTTCCATGAAAATTTCCACCCCAGATCTATCAAGTTTTTGTCTGTTTCAGGACAGATAAAGAAATTGTTCACAAATCAGAAACATTCATAGATACAGAGAACAAACTGGTGATTGCCACAGGGGAGGGAGGTGGGAGGTTGGGTGAAACAGGTGAAGAAGATTAAGAAGTACAAACTTCCATTTAAAAAACTAAATAAATAAGTCACAGGTTTGTAATATACAGCATAGAGAATATAGACAATATTGTAATAAATTTGTATGGTGACACATGGTTAGTAGACTTATTGTGGTGATCATTTCATAATGTATATAAACGTTGAGTCACTATATTGTACACCTGAAACTAACATAATATTGTATGTCAACTATACTTCAATAAAAAAAAGAAATTGTTCACAAATAATATTTTCATTACAATGCACCTAAATCTAAGCGATCCTATTGATTAGGTTAGGGATGTTCCATGCAATTCAAAAGTTATCAATATATTAAAAGAAACTTCCAGAGAAAGGAGTTCACAGTTCTCATGTTATGAAAATTTTTTTATTCCATGGTATTGTACTTTTAGTGGTTTAATGGAAACTAAAATAACCAGTCAGAGATAAGTTTAAGCAGAAACTATTCTGGAACAACAAAGAAAATTGAAAGGATTTGAAATCTAAATTATTTATTAAATATTGTCAAATTCACCTCTATAAGGGTTGGACCATTTTAGATCCTAACTGAAATGTCTAGGAAATTCTGTTTCCTCAAAACTTTGCCAAGTGGGTGTTTCTCACGTGCTTTTAGTTTTGTTTGTTTTTTTCCAATCTGATTGATAAAAGTTTTGTCAGTTTAGTTTTAATTTGTATTACAAGTTATGTTTAGCCTCTTATGTTTACAGGCCACTGATATATTTTTGTGAATTATCTCGATATTATTTGGTAATATTTAATGATGTTATATATGCATTTAATCTTTAGCCCAGTAATCCTCTTTTAGAAATGTACCATTTATTTCTAAAAACATCAAAATATATTCATATGTTTTATATATATCTATTCATAATGTCATCATTTATACATACAAATACAAAAAGTTTTTCATTGAGACAATTTTTAATAGCAAAATATTGGAAGCATGGGAATAGGCAAGAATTTCCTCTCTCACAATTACAATCCAACTTTGTATGGAACGTCCTAGCTACTTCAATAAGACAAGGAAAAGAAAAAGTATAGATACAGATTGGAAAAGAAGAAATAAAACTGTCTTTATTTGCAGACCATATGATTGTCTATGTAAAAAAATCTCCATCTTCCCAAAAAATGCACAAGGATATGCCTGGGACTAATAAGTAAGTATAGCAGGGTGGCAGGATACAAGGTTAATATACAAAGTCAATTCTTTTCCTGTGTACTAGTAATGAAAAATTGTAATTTAAAATAAGAATAAAATATCACTTACTATAGCATCAAAAGTAAGCATAAATCAAGCAAAATATGTACAGGATCAATCTGGAAAACTATACAATACTTATGAAAGAAACTAAAGAAGATCTAAGTAAATGGAGAGATACTCTGTGGTCAGGGATTGGGAGACAATATCTTTTAAGATGTCAATTCTTCCCAACTCGATCTATGGGTTCAATGCAATCTCCAACAAAATTTCAGCTATTTCAGATATTTTTTAGACATCAGTGAACTGATTCTAAAGTTTATATGGAGAGGCAAGAGAGTTACATCACCCGAAACAATAGTGAAGAATAACAAAGTTGAAGACTTACACCACCTGATTTCAAGACTTAAAATAAAGCTACTATAATCAAGACAGTGTGGTATTGGAAGAACTAAACACATGGACCAATGGACCAGAGCAGAAAGCCCAGAAATACACCTACACAAATGTAGTCAACTAGTCTTTGACAAAGGAGCAGAGACAAGTCAACGGAAAAAGCATATTCTTTTCAACAAATGGTGCTAGAAAAATTGGACATGCATATACAAATAAGAAATGAAACTAGACACACAACTTACAACATTCACACACACATAGAAATGAATAACAGACATCAGTGTAAAGGCAAAACTATAAAGCTTTTAGAATAAAACAGGAGAAAATCTGTGGGACCTTCAGTATGGTGATGAGCTTTTAGATGTAAGAACAAAAGCACAATACATAAAAGAAAAATTGAAGTTATATTTACTAAAATTTAAAAGCATCTGCTATGCAAAAGACACAATGAATGGAGTGAAAAGATAGGCCACAGAATGGGAGAAAATATTTGAAAAGCACATATATGATAAAGGACTTGAATTCAAATTATATAAAGAATTTTTAAAGCTCAACAATAAGAAAACAAATAATCTGATTAAAAATGGGCAAAAGACCTGAATAGATACTTCACCAAATAATATGTATAAATGGAAAATAGCATAAGAATATATGCTCAACATTGTCAATAGAGAATTTCAAATTAAACATCAGAGATATCACTGACACCTATTAGAAGGGCTAAAATTCAAAAACACCAACAATGCCAACTGCTGGTGAGAAACGTGGAGCAACAGAAACGTTCATTGTTTGTGGGAATGCAAAGGAGTTTAGGAATGTCGTAGACAGTTTGGAAAATTCTTATAGAGATAAACAAAGTCTTTCCATAAGCACCACCTATTGCAGTCCCACGTTTGGCATTTTCTACTTCTAGGTATTTGCCCAATATATTTGAAAAATTACGTACATACAAAAATCTGTATGCAAATGTTTACAACAGCTCTTTCTTTAATTGCAAAAACTGGAAGCAAACAAGATGTTCTTAATAGATAAATGGAAATATAACCTCTGGTACAACCATACAGTAGAATAATATTCATAACTTAAAAAAATGAGCTATTGAGACATGAAAAACAGATGGATGGATAAATGCATATTGCTAAGTGAATAAAACCAATCTGAAAAGGTTACATACTGCGTGGTTCTAATTATATGACATTCTAAAAAAGGCAAAACTATAGAAACAGTGAAAACATCACTGGTTTCTAGGGTTTTGGAAGTGGGGGTTGAAAAGGTGGAGTACAGAGGACTTTTAGGGAAGAGAAACTATATTACATGATACTATGATGGCGGATACATGACACATGCATTTGTCAAAACCCATAAACTTTGCAGGACAAAGAGTGAACCTTAATGAATGCAATCTTCAAAATATTGTTTAGGAGGTCAGAGGATCCAATGATGGAATACAGAGTATGACAACATAATCTAACTCTACTATAAATATATAAAACAAACACACTGAAGGTGATGGGGAAGAATGTGCTGACCTAAGTAATTTTGTAAATTAGAGTCTGTAAGACTAAAGGCAAAAGAAATTGTACATAAATGTTATATATAAGTACTATCCTTGATGAAGTTGTTTCCTACTGGGACGTGGGTTAGGATTCTCATAACACTATACATATATAATAGGATTGAACAATTAAGGAAATGGATGGCAGATGATGGGAGTCAGGTTTCTTACTATTGGAGTGGGAGGTTACATATAAACATTGGGAACAGGCTAGAGTGATTCATGTAGTAATGGATTAGAATTGGAGATTTTAATATGAAATCATGTTTAGCTTAATATAGATATAGATGTTTACCTATGGAAAATTTTATACATATGTGTATATACATGGGAAATACACATATGTATACACATACGTATTTCTTTGATCTGTCATCTAAGGGGCCTAGAAGCAGTCATACCCCAGTAGCAATGAATGTACCTAACACTCAGATATCGGTTTCTAATACCATATGCCAATGATAGGAACCACACTGTTTGAGAAAATGTCTAATTTTAGACTTGAGTGGGAAATAGACAAGATAAGCCTGGAATATCTTATAGTGCCAGAAAGTAAGGTTGTGCTAAGAATAAAAACATCACATTGATGGGGCATATGTCTAAAGGATGCAGGAGAGAACTCAAAGAGCTCCCAATGGCTAAAACTGGAACAACTTGAGAAATAAAATAAAATAGCATTGGATTATAAGCCAAAGGGTACAATAAAGATCCATGGCTCCATATTGTCATGAATGATCTAATAAATAAATGAGGAAGAATAGACAAATCTCTTGTGCAGAAGAATTCCAAATAATTTATGTAGGTGCTCCATTCTCAAGGAGATGGAGCATAATTCCCACTCAAGTGTAGGTAGGCATAGTGACTTGCTTCCAAAAAATACAGAATGGAAAGAGACCAATAAAAGAGTAACTTTACAGTGGAGAAACTTGACAAACACTGCCTTAGCCAGGTAATCAATGTTAACATCAGCAGTGAGGTTATATCAATAGTATGCACCCTTGATATGATACGATGAAAATTGCACTTTATCTTTGTAGTCTTCCTCCCAAAACACATAACCCCAATCTAATCACAAGAAAAAAATAGGCAAACCCCAATTGAGAGACATTCTACAAAATACATGACTGGTTCCTCAAAACTATCAAGGATAAAATAAATATAGTTTGTGAAACCATCACAGACAACAAGGGGCTAAGGAAGCATGACTACTAAATATAATATGGTATCCTGGAAGAGAAAAAGAACACGAGTTAATGAAAACATATCAATATTCATTCATTGGCTATAACAAACGTGCCATACTAATATAAGATGTTAATAATAGGCAAAACTTGAGCATGTAGTATATAGAAATTCTGTGTACTATCTTTGCAATCTCTTTATAAATCTAAACCTACTGCTGTAAAATAAAAATTTTATAAAGAAAAAATTGGGCAAAACTTAAATGTCCATATGTGGGAAATTAGTCAAATAAGAGGGTACCTCAACACAATAAAGTATTATACCGTTATAAAAAAGAATGCAGGAAGTATCTATGAACTGACATGGAATTATTTTCAAGGCATATTCGTAGATGATCTAGAAAGCAAAATATACCAACAGAAAGTGCACTAGACTCTGGTTTTATCAAAAATATGTTAGCACCAATAATTTGAGGAAACATAGCAATACTAAAATTACAACACATCCAAAAGGGAAATTGAGGGTAAATTACAGGTCAGAGAAATACAGAGGACCAATGGAAGGTGTATATTTAAAGGCAATTCCTTGAATTTCTCTCTTCTTCAAATTTTTTGCTGTTGGTTATACATTTGTAAAAATATCTTAAGTGCATAAAACTCTTGTTGAAAACAAATCTGATAAAATAGAAAACATTAAGAAAATAGTAGGCCTACGCATTTTCATCTGTTTATCTAGAAACCACGTTTTGTGCTTATAGTTTTTATTATATAAATTTTTGGTTCACTCCCTCAACATTTTCTCAGCAGACATGTTTGGAGTACTTATGGAGAGGCAGACTGTTCTAAAGAGAGGGCTCACAACACTGAATGATACTATTGAGACCTGTAGTCTCGAAGAGTTTATACCCTAAAGTGGATGAGGCTTGGGAGACAAAAAACAAACAAACAGAAAACTCCAATGTAGCCATTAGCGCTAAAATGAAAATAAAATACTGGAGGGCACTTTACATGATCTGAGAAGGCTTCTCTGAGGAGTTTATATGTAATCTAAAATGAGAATGACAGGAAAGAGTCCACTCTACAAAAATTGGAAGGATGATATTTCTAGGTAGAAGAAATAGCACTAAGACCAAAACAGGAATGGGCTTGGTCAGTTAATACAACAGAAAGAACACTAGTGTGACTGTAGTGTAGGCAATAAAGGGCAGATGGCACAGCCAATGTCATGAAAGGAGGTCAGGATATGGAATATAGCTGGATTATGACTTTATAGTGGTCTTGCACAGTTTGGTATACTGTTTTTCTTAATAGTAAAGCAAACGATGAGTTTCTTACAGTTATACAACAGTTATTCTGAAGGGTGGAGGTTGAGAGTTTGTACCTATTATGATAATCAGTTTTGGTGTAGGGTAGGATGTGAGGGATTCCCCTGCACTAAGAAAATAAAAAACACTTTGCAGTGATGTGTGGTTATAAAAAGCATTTTCAGTACCTAAACTGCTTGGGTTGGCTTTTGATCACAATGTACAGTATGTTGTGAAATGCCACAGTCCTAATGCATGGTATAAAATTTTAAGGCTTATCAAAAAGGCACATGGGTTTAAAAAAGTTAGAAACCACATCATTGTTTACTATAGACCATGGAAAAGATACTGCTCTTTTGTAAAGATAAAAGATGTCTAAATTTGTTCGTTTTGAGTGATGCTAGCCTAGAAGATTGTTAGCCATATTAGGCTAGCATATCCGTGTTCCACGGCAACAGTTCTGAGCTATGCATAGACAAAGATCTCTTGACATGGTTTGGGGAAAATCAACGTGACACATTACAAGAGGGAGCTCTGGAGAGTCTTGGAGAGCCTGAAAGCATTTACCCCGTTTTAGGTATCTGGCTGCTGGTGCTTAGGAGGCAGGATTTCAAGAACACTGAAAGGAGAAGTAGAGTCTTGCACAAACTTATCCATCTGTTAACTGAATATTGAGCAAGTCTTTATTTACAATTTAATTTAAACTAAAACTAAACGGCATTAAATGAAACTAAATGGACTGAAATATTTTAAAAGTCAATAAGATTTCCAAACCATTCTCTAACTTCCCTTAACTGTATAGAATGACTAGCATTATGACCATTCATTTGCAGCCATATGAACCAAGGCAAAAAAAAAACAATCTCCCCAGAACCAAATGTGGTTCCCCGAGTGTGTTGTAGACCATGAATCTGCTTCCAGTAAAGGTGTAGTCTTGGTTTTGTCTCAGCCTCTAAACACATACATTTTTTATTATGTAAAATACAGTTATGATATAAAGATAACTCCAAAACATTACCTGCAGCTCTGACACGGGGCTGTGTGACTTTGGGCAGCTCGATTAACATCTAAATGTCTGTTTATCCATTTGTAAAACCATGTTATTGTTTCCTCCCTCATCAGGTTGTTGTGAGAGGCATATAAAAGTAGTTGCCCACTAGTTACTCTCCTCATATTCCTTTTTTTGGTCCATAGCATGAAGACATGTCCTCTTTCTGCAGTAGAGCTGTCCCTACATTTTACAGGGCCTTTGTCATTGTGGTCTGGTGGGTCCTGTACACCAGAGGGGGATGTAGAGATCTCCTGGAAGGCACCCCAAAGCACCAGGCCCCCTGAAGCCCAGGGCCTGAGACAGGGCCACACTTGCCCAGGTCTGAGGGAGGTACTATTCTCCGGGGTGGGGAGAAGGTCAACACTCCTCTCCACACTTCATTCTCCATCACGGCCAAAGGAAGTGGAAGGATTTATTAAACGAGAAGCTTAAGGAGAACAATTGAGCCTGTGGCTCTCTCTCAGGACCTAACGACAACAAGCCATGTAGATTCTCCTTTCAGAGAGGCCTGCAGGCACCTCTACATGCATCATCTGAGCTAGAAAGGAACTTTAACTCAGGAGAAGAAAATTCTGCCCATGTTTGAACACAAAGCCGTATTTTCTGATTAGTCTTTCTTTGATTTCTTACTCTTACGCTCTTATGTCCTTTTTCAATTAGCTCAGAATTTAGAGAGTAAGTATTGTTTTGTATATGCATAAAGTCCAATATTTAGAAACAAACATCTGTAAACTATGAAATGACATTCAAATATAATTTATGTCCACAATCATGAATTCATGTATAATACCAGTGTTTCTGAACATGTATCTACCAGGGTTAGGCAGGTTGCCTAAATGTCTGGATCAGGCTAAGTATAAAAAATGGACACAAGCGTATAAAATACACAGACAGTGGTGGTGCCAATAAAATATTGGTGAGTGCATGATCTGCATAAGAATATTCACATTCACTAAAAATGAGTTAGTCTAGAGCTGCTGGTGTAGAAACTGCAAGAAAGCACTTTCTTTGAGGTTAGAGATTGGTGCTTATTTATTTTAATATCCCCAGTACCCATCACTGGTCCTGGTATGCCACAGCTACCCAATGAATATTTCTTGATTGATTGAATGAATGAATGAAGGGAACAATTCTCTCAAATCTACTATGTATTATCTTTAGCTTAAATTGCCCCAGTCAAATGTCCATCTACATTTAACATTAATAAGCCTTCAATATTTAAGTGTGCCAAAATGCCAGTCTAACGCATATACGTATACACACACACATTATTTAACACAAAATCAAGAAATTTGATTTGAAGGACTGATATTATTGGATATCTCAAGTATATAAGGTGTTGAAGTGTTTGTTCTCTTAAATTTAGTTTTAGGTATTAGGTAAACTGAAATCAAAGAACTTTTCTAAAAATGCACTTACAAATACATGAAAATATGTTAATGAATGAAGAAGATTCTAATATCTATTACTTATATATTTCATGTTGAAATAACATAAACTCAATTATGGTAGGTCAAATATTTTCTTCTTCAATTTTTGTCAACAATTTCTGATAGCTATGTCATTTCCAAGAATATCTAGTTTATCTTGGTAAATCTGAATTATCAGGAAGTTTATCAATCTTAATTTTGTAATGTTTGCTTGCACTAAATAAAAATATTCTCCATCATTTAGTGCTCAGAAGCTGTTAATTTCTGAGTTCTTTATCCTCACAGGTGTGTACTACCTAAAATCTAAATGCAAACAGAAATATGATGTCAAACTTTTATTTAGATCATGAAAATGTACGATAAAAACTGATAGAAATTATTGATATATAGGTGAACTTTAAGAGTAAATATCTTGGATTCAGTTTGAAATATAACCAAATCTGAGTCATTACAAACAAAATAGGAATCATATCCCTTGGGATGGTTTGAACAAACATGACCAAAGGTTAATGATTTAAAGGTAATCTTTCAAGTTCCCCCCACAGTTTCTCTGATTCAAATTTCATAGAATAGGCTTCCGTATGTTCATATTTTGCTAGGAAAGAAAGCTAGCACATGTTTGTGTTCAGGAATTTTGATGCTCTCAGACTACATATTAACAGACATTAATAAAATATAACACCAAAATGACACATTTCCAGGGCCCAGCCCTGTAGCCTAGTGGTTAATTTTGGTGCACTCCAGTTTGGCGGCCCAGGTTTCATTCCCAGGCACAGACCTACACCTCTCACCAGCGGCCGTACTGTGGCGGTGACCCACATACAAAATAGAGGAAGATGGGCACAGATGTTAGCTCAGTGGGAATCTTCCTCAGCAAAAAACAAACAAACAAACAAAAACGTTAAAAAAAAGACACATTCCTCTTTTCCACTCCTAAACACAAATATACACATGAGCAAACACACTAGCACCCACCTATGCAGAAGTGCACATATCCTTCAGTTAATGGTGTTTCTTCTTACTTCATGGTGACTTTAAAGCCATCAGGAGAGAACTCCACCGACTCCCGACATCAGCTGGCCCCAGTCTCAGGGGCAGAGCTGCACAGTCTCCCTCCTGCCTGTTACCAGGATGATCTCCACACACTCCTCTATCATTCCCAACTCTGTGGCAGGAAATCCCACCCTGTCTCATCTACCTAAGGCTATCGCCTCCAGCAATTTTCTCTTCTTTCTGCTACATCAAAATTTAGCTTTTTACTGAATCCTTCTCATTACTGTTCAAACATTCCTTAATTTCTTCAGCTAAGAAAAAGAAAAAAATCTTCTCTTGATCACGCATACCTTAATAAGCTACCATTTGGTTTTGCAATAATATTCCTCAAAAGAGTCATCTATATTTGCTGTCTCCAATGCCTCTTTGCCCATACTCTCGTAAATCCCTTCTCCTCCGGCTTTCACTCCCAGTACTTCAACCAAATTGCTTTCCTTACAAAAGCCAAGGCACTCCACCTTGTTGAATCCACCAGTCAGTGTCTGGGCCTCGTTTATCTGAGACTCCAGGTGCAGGTGCTCGTTCCCTTTTCCTAACGCCTTTCTTCACTTGGTTTCCAGGACACCTCAGTTATTTTGTTTTCTTCCTACATTATTTGCCACTCTTTCTTACATCCCTTTGCTGGGTGTGTTTCCACTACACTCACCTTGCTCACGGCCATGATCACTTCTTTCCCAAACTAGTACAATAGGTCCCCGACAGCAACGTCTACTTCTATTATTGTTCCCCTCCCCCATTCCTTAGGCAACAGACCGCCAGGATGATTCTCTAGAAATCTTAATCAGATCATCTCTCTCTCCTAGCCAAAACCCTGCAATGGCACTCATACACTTAGAATAAAAGCTTAAGTCCGTAAGATGGCCTACAAGGCCCTACGTGACCCAGCCCCTCCATCATCTCCCTGAGCTTATTTCCAGGACCTTTCTCCTGAATCACCTGGCTGTACTGACTTTCTTACTGCTTCTTGAGCACACAAGATTCTCCTCTGCCTTAGGGTGTTTGTACTGCCGTAAATACCACAAGTGTTGCCAGTTACCATCTTCTTCAAGATTTGCTCAAATATTAACTTTAAAAAAAAACTCGGGGCCGGCCAGTGGTGCAGCGGTTAAGTTCCCACGTTCTGCTTCCCGGCGGCCGGGGTTTCGCTGGTTCCATTGGGGTGCGGAAATGGCATAGCTTGTCAAGCCATGCTGTGGCAGGTGTCCCACATATAAGTAGAGGAAGATGGGCATGATGTTAGCTCAGGGCCAGGCTTCCTCAGCAAAAAGAGGAGGACTGGCAGTAGTTAGCTCAGGGCTAATCTTCCTCAAAAAAAAAAAAAAAAAAAAACACTCAACCCTCATCTCAACCTTGCATATCCAATTTCCATTAGCATTATCTACTTTTTTTCCATCAATCTGAAAATCACCTTGTGGCATATTGTATATATCATTGATGCTCTATTTTCTCTTATTAAACTGTCAAACTATACGTCTCTAAGTAGAGGGCTTTCTATTTTTTAGTTCACTGAGAAATCCCAAGTGCTTGCAACATAGCGGCTGCTCCAACAATACTCATTGACTATAAATGAACAAAAGTTTTCACAGCACGACTTCATTTATATCATATTCTTATGAACTTAATTGAGCCACATAGCATTTTTTGAATTACTGTGTGTGTGTATCCAGAATCTGCCTCATGTTTATTGTTAGCATAGTGTATGCGGGATGTTTTTTCTACACTTTGTGAAACCATGCTCATCAGGAGAGCCCAGAGCTGACTCTTTTGACCAGCTAGCTGCATTATATTCCAACAAATGCATCATCTTCTGATGCATGTATAGTTCACTTTTAGGACTATTGATGTTTCTTATGAAATTTTTGCTAACATCTGTGTGTGCTCTGACTTATGCTTCATTGAACTGAAAAAGGCTTTTCTAACTCTGTTCTAATCCTGTATCTGAATTTTTACAGATGTTTCCTGTCTTTCTGTAGTCTGACACATAGTGGTCAAGCGTGCACTCTGGAATTAGAGTGCTGGCTTCGATCTCAGCTCACCCCTTTACTAGATGTGTGTCCTTCAACAAGCTGCTCAATATCTCTAAGCCTCAGTTTCTCAGTTTAATCTCGAAATTAAAGATAATAATTGTACATCTCATAGGATTTTTGTGAGGATTAAATAAATTAATACATCTAAAATACTTATAAGAGTGTCTGGCACGTGGTAAGTGCTGACTGTTGTTATGTATCTCTCACACTTCTGCTAGGGTATCTAATTTGTGCTTCTTTCCAAATTGTTCTCATTAAATTCCTTTTTTTCCCTAAGAGCACTTGCTCAAAGAAAACCTGTAAAAAGTGGATCTTCAGATTTTTAATGGTAGAATTTTATTTGTTTGATCATTTCGAGTAATGTCACTATGCTTTTGTGATGCTATCCGTTGCTATCTCTATTTCTGGCTCTTGCTCTCACTCTCTCTCAAACCCATGCACTCTGTGTTTACCAAGGGTAGTTTTCTTTGGTGTCTATATATTTTCATTAAAGTAGTTATTTTTTTCAGATACTGTGGCTACAGGCAGAGAATTTTAAATCTCACTGTTCAGTGGAGCCCTATCTTTTTTGAGTTTTAAAACACACACAAGTCCCTCAGTGCTGAGAAGTGTAAGCACTTTGACATCTCCTGTAGGATATCACCAGGCTGCCTAAGTTGTGGCTAAAGGCATTATTGTTTAACTGTGTCACGCCCAATATCACAGCGTTACATTCGTTAGGTATAAAGCCTGTAATGATTGGGGGTTCCACAGACCTCTCTGAAGCATAAGACAACAGTTCTGTGAACTGTTTTATCCAATGAGCAACAGTATCAATACTCAGAAAGTTGACAGCTCACATATTAATGCCACAGCTATGGTCTCTATAAGGAACCAAACCTTCTGAGAACCTTCCTGAAATTAGAGCTAATATTTAGTACTATTTTTATGCTAAATTCTGTGAGTATCATAAAGAACATCTTTGCAATTAGAAGCAATGGTATGCTGGAGCCAGCTCACACGCTCCAAATCTCTTATCTAGACTGTATTATGTGACTTTTAAATATATTCCTCAGGAAGCAAACCTCTTCTCCACTGCACTGCAGGTGTCCTCTCTCTGCCACAGTTCTCGATTGCAGACAGACACTGGTTCAAGCAGATTTAAATGTAAAAGCAGTTTATGTACTGAGTCCCTCACAGGAATGCAGGACGAACTGGAGAACCTGGCTCGGGAAACAGAGGAGATCAAAGGAGGCTGTAAAAATCACAGCTAAGTTCAAGATTAAATGTCAGAGCTATTTGTGCAGGGACATCATTTCCTCTGCTACTGAATATTTGTGTCTCTGACTTCACTGTAGACAGGGCCTGCGCTGGATGATGGGAGCCCCACAGGCTCTATGCAGCGCTCCTTCTGGAAACAGATATCCCCTTTGCTACTGACCCAGAACTGATTCACTATCCTCTATGCTGCTTTTCACCAAAATATGTCAAGCCTAGGAGTCTGGGTTTGACTTGTTAAGCAAGAGAGGCTGGAAAAATAAGTATCTGGTCTTTTCTTCTTCCATAGTTAAAGGCAAACTCTACCCCGCACCAAATTTTATGAAGTGGTCAATCTCCCAAACATATGAAGGAGTTCAGAATAGGTTAACAAAAATAATAAAGTTTGGTTCAATTTTTGCCAAATATTTTGCCAATCAAATTAATGTTGAAAAACTTATGGTAACATATACCCGCACGTTCATGTCCACAGCAGCATTATTTCCAAGATGTGGAAACAAACTAAGTGTCCATTGATGGATAAATGGATAAAGAAAGTGAGGTGTATATATATATACACACATACATACACAATGGAAATTTATTCAGCCATAAAAAGGAAGAAATTTGTGACAACATGGATGAACTTTGAGGACATTATGCTAAGTTAAATAAGTCATATAGAGAAAGGCAAATACTGTATGATCTCACTTATGTAGAGAATTTTAAAAAGCCAATCCCCTAGAAAGAGAGTAGATTGGTAGTTTCCAGGGTGTGGGAGGTGAGGAAAGTGGGGAGATGTTAGTCAAAGAGTACGAACTTCCATTTATAAGATGAATGACTTCTGGAGATTTAAAGTACAGCATGGCGACTGTAGTTAACAATGCTACATTGTATACTTGAAAGTTAAGACAGCAGATCTTCAGTGTTCTCACCACTCGCACACACTAAATGTAATTATGTGAGGTAATGGATATGTTAACTAATGTATCATCACGTTGTATACTTTCAACTTACACAATGTTATATGTCAATTATATCTCAATAAACCTAGAAAAAATCTTGGAGCAGTATTTTTCAATCTAACTATAAAATAATAATTTTCATTATTACATATTCAAGTGCCTGCATTTACAGATAACTACTGCTAACATTTTGATGAACACGCTTTCGATAGTTCTTTATATGCTCCTGCAATATGTAACCTTGATTACTAACCTAGCATTAGCTTCTAATTGCACAGGGCCCTTTGAGGGGGTTAAATCCACCCTTACTCCATTCAGTCTTGTGTTATAAGAGAGACTTTATCTCCCCTAGCTACAATTTGGGGTGTGGATAATATAAAAGTGACCCCCGTTTCCATTTCCAGAGAATAGTCCAGGAGGGACATATACAATATAATTTTTTAAAATCTGCTTAAAATTCTAGGAAAGTTTCTCATTGGTTTTAAGATGGTGAGCCGTTATAAACCGTATAGATACACATGAGGGAGATGAACGTGCCCTAGTCTTGCAATTGGCAGCCATTCTACAACCAAAATAGGAAAAGTTCTAGAATGAAGTTGACAAAGTGGACAGGAAGATAAAATCACTGGAAAAATCTGTGCCCATGAAAATATTATTAAACTGCTGGATCAAACCAACACAAACTTTTAGACTTCATTGTATATGATCAAATACACCACCTTGTGGCATAATTTACCTTTAGTTGGACTATGTGTTGTTTGCACCTCAAAGAGTCTTAACAAATAAAGCAAACTATAATATACATATGTACACACAGAAAATTGTACTATACATATATATTGGCAATATTTAAGTCTTTAAAATTACTCTCCTATGTCTGAAAATAGATACATTAGTAAAAAGTTTGATTTTAAAAACACGTAGTTCCAGTTTTCATGAATTTTTAGTAATGTATAGTATTAACATATTTTATTTTATTTCAGCATGTTCTTAGTAATGGATGTCTAGAATATTCAGTTTTTTGCTTTATTTTGGTTTGTTACTATAATAAATGCTGTAGTGGCAAAATCTTGACATGTTTCTGTGTAATTGTTTTATTAACTCTGTAGGACCATTGCTACAAGTAGGACATGTGGGTCAACCAATATGCATATTTTAAATGGTCAAATATATAGAAAAACTGCCCTCCAGAAGTTTGCAATGACTCATCTCCATATGTGCATGAAAACATTTATTTCTCCACAAGCTCATTCAGACTTGGTATTGAAAATTTTGTTAAGCATTCCAATCTAAGAAGAGAAAAGCATTATATCATTTTTTTCAATTTTTATCTTTCTTTGCCTATACAAACCAGTGTTATTTGTAAAATTTGTTTATCATAATTACTTATTTTACAAAATACTTGTTTATACCTCTTACACCCCTACGTTTTGGGGTGTTCGTCTTTTTTGTTGTTGATCTGTAAGTGCTCAATGCACATTAGTTATATTAACATTGCGTTTCATGACTTGAAAATATTCTCCCTTTAGGTATAAATGTGTTTATTGCTGCCTTATATGTATATTAATTTTGATGTAGCTGAATCTATTGATCTTTCTTTTATGGATTTTAGTTACTGTCATGCTCTAATTTATTAATTTTAGTGTATCATTTTCCTCCTCAAAATTGTGATTCTAAACTGTCTTCATTCCATTGGGCTTTTAAATGGGTATGAAAATTCTCTGTCATTCCTATGCAAATCAAGTGAACACTTAAAGAGTAAATGTTAATCATCAGAATTAAACAGGATATATTATTGTGTTTTATGTGGTTTTAAAGGAACTATCAATGGAGTGGTGTCTCATCTTTATAAAATTACTATTAATTCATGCCATAACTAAGAAAACAGTATTGATCTTGGCTTTTGGTTTGTAATGTTTTAGTATCTTGATTTTTAATCCATTTTAAAATACATACATTTTATTGTTGGGAAATATGGAATAAGTTTGTGGAAAAATAAGACTATTCATATGTATCATATATAAAATATATTTAAAGTAAATAATTTTGAAACCATAATTAAAAGTAGCATAATATTATCTTCATTCTTGTTGGAAGGACTTATATATGCCTATTCTGTTATATGTCTATATTGCCTTAACATAATTCTTATTAGGTACATATGTTACTGAATATTAAATTAAACAAATACTTACCATAAGTCTATATAATTCATACCACAATCTTGATAGGTATAAAGATACATTAATGTAGGAGACTGACCTGTGAGCTTTCAGGCATCATTTGTAGTTACATGATATTTTCCTGCAATGAGAAAACATTAAACAGGAAACTATTCAAGATTATTTAAGCTTATTTTATTTTATTTTATTTTTGAGGAAGATTAGCCCTGAGCTAACATCTGCTGCCAATCCTCCTCTTTTTAGGCTGAGGAAGACTTGCCCTGAGCTAACATCTATGCACATCTTCCTCTATGTTATATGTGGGACGCCTGCCACATCATGGCTTGCCAAACGGTGCCATGTCCCCACCCGAGATCCAAACCAGTAAACCCCAGGTTGCTGAAGTGGAACGTGCAAACTTAACCACTGCACTAATCATTTGACTTTTTCTCAATTATCTGCTTATTTCCAGTATGTAGGGTATGTTTAATAATTATCTGTTAAATAAATTACAGTGAGTCATTTAGGTAGCAGATTAAAACGGAAATAATATGACATGAATATAATAAATTTATTCTAAGCAACAAAAACTATTTTTAAACATCAATTATGTGTGATCATTGGGGTTATTACATCACTATGAATGAGCTGTCACAAATAAGCTGGTTGTTGATGTCCTAATTTCAAAATTTCATGTATCATAGCCACTGTATGAACACACACACTACAATTTATACACACCTTTTATTTAAGCCTTGGTTCACTTCCTCTTAGAAATTACAGTGCTGACACCTGTTCTCCCTGTTGCTTTTACTCTCTATTCCTCTATATTCTACTGCTCTCTATTATTATTCTCTTTTACTGGTGACATCACTTTCAAACTTCATTTTCTACTGCTGACTTCAACTTTTCCTTCCATTAGAGCAACTGTCTGAGTATTCTACATATCAGTACTTTCTACCTTTCGGGTGCTAAGTACTGTCTTATTATCATGAGATTGAAATGTAGAGATCAGACTTCCAGCTTATCTGTGACACATAAACGCCTTGGGTATCCTGTCAGCATGAGACAAAACCTGAACAAACTGAAAATAAATATTTTTCCTAGACTCATCAGAAATTTGAGAGTCAAATCATCAACTCAAAATCTGGAGAGATGGGTGACTTCAGAGAAACACAGCTAACCTGGCACAGAAGGTACTAGAACCGTAAACTAATAGGAACACTTAAATGATAATTTTGATGAATTGCTGGAGACCACATTTGGACTATTTTGAGAGTGAGAAACTCCTAGAGGGATGCAATTTAGAAGGGGGCTCTCTTTCTTTTTTGGGAGGCAGAGGTGCAATTACCTAACACAAGCACTCATTAGCCTTCCAATCTCATATAAGAGGGAGGGAAAAACAAAACAAAGAAAAAAGTAAGATACACTTGTGAGGGTCATAACCAACTAAAAGACTGAGATTTAATAAAAAATTATGGAACACATATCTTCCCCAATTCCCTTACCACCACTTCACAGGGCTCCAATATAATAATAGGGAATTATACTGGAAGTGATGCAAGGAACAGACTATATTTAGAAAGAAATTCTTAGGGAAACACAAAGACTACAAGGGAGATAAAAATAAAGATACGAGAGAAATTTGAAGACCCTGATGCCGGTTTTATAGCAAACCTTAAGCACAGTGCAACTCCTAGCCATATTAATAGAAACCTCACAGTAAAAGCATGTCTGTCCCAGTTCCTATTACCTGATATATCATGTTTAGCTTTTTGAAAAAGATGTCCAATTTTGAAAAAAATTTCAAGTCATGGTAACAGTCAGGAAAAAGCACAGACTGAAGACAAAAAAACAAGCATCAGAATCAGACTCAGATGTGGCACAAATGTTGAAATTATAAGACAGAGAGTTTAAAATAACTGTGATTAATTTGTTAAGCACTCTAATGAAAAAGGTAGACAATTTGCAAGAACACATGTAATATAAAGAGAGAGATGGAAACCCTAAAAGAGAATCAAAATGAAATGATACAAAATCAAAAACACTCTAATAGAAGTGAAGAATGTCTTTGATTAGCAGTAGACTGTACACAGCTGAGAAAAAAAAATTAGCATTATGTCGATGGAAACTTCCCCAAACTTAAATGCAAAGATAAAGAAGAATTTAAAAAAAATCTAAAGAATGTAGAACAAATGCAAAAGATGTAACCTCTATGTAAATGGATTACCAGAAGGAGAAGAAAGAGAAAATAGAGCAAATAGAGTAACAATGGCTGAGAATTTTCCAAAATTAATGAAAGATACCAAACCACAGATACAGGAAGCTCAGTAAGCACCATACAGGAATAAATACCAAAAACTGACACCTAGGCATATTATATTCAAATTCCAGAAAACCAAAGATAGAGAAAAATCTCCAAAGTAAACAGAAAAACAAAACACCTTGTCTGTAGAGATGAAAAGATAAGAATTAAATTGGACATCTCTTCAGAAACCAGATATGCAAGAAGAGAGCTCAGTGAAACATTTAAAATGTGAAAGGATAAAACACAAAACCTAGAATTCTATATCCAGCAAAATTATCCTTTAAAAATGAAGGAGAAATAAAGACTTTCTCAGACTAACAAAAACTAAAAGAATTCAACATCAGTGATTTGTCCTGCAAGATATGTTAAAGGAAGTACTTCAGGAATGAGAAAATGATATAGGTCAGAAAATTAGATCTATATTTTACAAAGGAAAAGCAATTTAAAAAGAAATAAATGAAGGTAAAATATTGTATCGTAGTTTCGTATTATTAATTGATCAAATACACAAGTGTTTAAATTAATAGTAGTAACAAGGAATTGTGTGATTATAGTATACGGCTAATAGTGAAATGAATGACAGCAATTTTATAAGGGAAGAGAGGGAGGAGTTGTAAATACTTGGTTATAATGTACGTGAACTCCCCATGAAGGGGAATAGTGCTATTTGGAAGTAGATTTAGATCAGTTGTAAATGTATATTGCAAATTCTAGGGCATCCAATAAAAAAATTAAAAACAAAGAAGTATAACTGATACTTTAAGAGAGGATAAAAGATGGAATCATATAAAATGTTCAATTAAAAACAGAAAAGATGGAAAAAGAGAGGAAGACACAAGAGAATTAAAAGGAAAGTGTGATGGTACAAACATGGTAGATGAAAAGACATAAATAAAACTTGAAGACGTATGCTTAAGTCAAAGAAGCCAATCTGAAAAGGATTTTTACTGCATGCTTTCAATATGGTATTCTGGAAAGGGCAAAACTATAGGATGTTGGGAGATCCTAGGAAGGAATGGAGACTATGGCAAGAGAATGTAACTGTATCACAAATGTATGAAACAACTTCACTGAAGAGAGTGGAGCAAAAGGTATTGGCCTAAGTAACTTTGGAAGTGAGTAGAGTCTGTAAGACTAAAGGCAAAAAGAACTACACATAAACACTATATTTCACTCATAGAGCTTTTTTTTTCCCCCTATGGGGATAGGGGTTAAGAATTCTGACACTGAAATACATGTACACTGGAACTAAACAATTAAGTAAACAGATGGTGTAAAGTGAGAGTCAGGTCTCTACAATTAGAGTGAAAATTTACAGCTAAAGAAAGGAAGGAGCCTAGAATGATCCATGTGGTAATAGATTAGGGTCGACAAAATCAATATGAACTCATGTGTAGCTTAATATAGATATGAATGTTTGTGCATAGAAATATTTACAAATACGTATATTAACATGCATCTTATACTCATGTATTTCTGTGCTTTGTCAGCTGAGAGGGCCTAGAAGCAACAGTATCCCAGTAATAGTGATTACACCTGGCGCTCAGATCTTGCTCTCTAACGCCATTCTCCATCTAAAGGAAAAAAGAAAGCAGGGCTCCTTGGAGACATGGTTGATTCCAGGACTGGGGCAGAAAATATACAAGATGAGTCTGGAGCATCTTATAGTGTATGAAAGGAAGGGAATCCCGAAATAAAAGCAAAAACAAAAAGCCTGTGTTGATAGGGAGTTTATCAAAGGGACACTGGAGCCAACCGAGAGAACCACTGATAGCAAATATCAATAAAGGAAAGTAATATTATATTATAATCCAAAGTATAAAATAATATCATAAATAAAGTTCTCCCCTGCAGAAACATTCCAAATAATTTATGTAGATAATCTGTCCTCAAGGAAAAGAATCAAAACTCTCCACTCCTCAAATGTAGGCTGTACATGCATCGTGACTTCTTTCCAAAGGATACAGTATAAAAGGGGAGGAAAAGAGTAAGCTTCTTGTGAAGAAACCTGATAAACACTCCCTCAAACAGATGGTCAAGGTGAACAACAGCGATAAGTCATGCTGATATTACGGGCCCTTGATATTATGTGAAGAAAACAGTACTTACCCTCTGTGTACTCTTCCTCCCCAAACTCATAACCTCAGTGTAATTATGAGAAGAACATCAGATGCATTTCAACAGAGATACATCCTACAAAGTACTTGACTAATATGCCTCAAAACTCTTAAGTTCATCAAAAACAAGGGAGGTCTGAGAAACTGTCACCATTAAGAGAAGCCTAGGGGCACACGAAAATTAAGTGTAGTGAGGTGTCCTGGATGGGATCCTGGAACAGAAAAAGACACCAGGTAAAAACTAAGGAAAGCTGGATAAATTATGGCTTTATTTAGTAATAATGTTATCAGTAGAGGTTCATTAACGGTAAAAAAAAATGTACCATAATATTCTCGGATGTTAATAATGTGGGGAACTCAGTGAGGAGGTAAATAAGGATGCCACAGTATTTTCTCAATTTTTCTGGTAGTCTAAAACTGTTCCAAAAAATAAAGTTTTCTTTAAAAAAATGTAAAGATCAACTGTCTACTGTCAACGAGCTCAAATTCAGTAAAGTTACGGTTTTTTTGCTCTCATATTTGTGTCTGATGCAAGCCAATTCCCTCTCTTTTGTTTCAGTAATTTGCTTCTTTCACTCTCTGTTGTCTTGTGTATTTTGTATTAAAAACTAGCTGACCTTTTAAAAACATTACCGCTCTTTCTGATAAGGGAACCAACCAGTTACACAGCATAATAACCTTCTGTATTTCTTTTTTTCTTAAATATTGCTAGTTTTTCCTACTCAAAATTTATGTTAGTATTTTTTCTTTTTTCACCCCATACATTTCAGAAATGTTGCAAGTCTGAGAATCTGGGGTGTCTAGATCTATATTATTTCATTGTATTATATGTAGAAACTTACTATTTTCTTTTTATGAAGAAAATTATTCTCATTTTCAATACCTTAGTGTCGTGGAAGAAATACCTAATGTATGTCCTCAAAGGAAGTGGCCACTGTTTCCAGTTATTTTTTACAGAATTTAGGGAGTTATAAGAAGAAAATATTGGCAATGAGGACATTAGTAAGATCATGTCTTCAGGTCTGCTTATAGCTACATATCTATATGTAGCAAGTGAGGGGTGAGTGTGTGTGTGTGTATGTGAGATGAATTAAACTTCTGTCAGCCCAGCTGTCATGAGATGCCTTGTCATACATTCTCACCACATGTATATTCTTTTTCTGTTCTCAGTAGTAGAAAATATTTTTATGGAGTTGTCCTCACCTAGTATATACTATTTAAGAGAGAATATCACTGATTTTTTCTCTCTCTTTATTTAAACTACATAACATATGGAAATTACACAAGGTATTCTAACATAAAAATAATCAATTGTAATATGACCCTTATTATGGAGTATTCTAAATTTTATGTAAATATTAAAGGGAATAACTCAAACAGACCACGTAAAAATTAAATATTCTCATTCACCATTATAATTATTAATGCAGTATGATTTATATGAGTTTCACTAATAAAAGGTATTTAATCCAAATTCATATACTCAAGCTAGTGTAATAAATGAGATTTTTTGGTATAAAAAATGTTGTCATATTTTTCAAGACATATCTAAAGATTTTGTGACAAATCAAAGTCAGCAGGATCTTCCATCATGTCAGCACGCTGGTACTCATGCTGCAACTTCCTGCCTAAGATGTCGCAGTATTGCCTTGACAAACCGTACGTTCTCCCATAGTTACCAAAGTGCATTAAATTTACACCATATGTGTGTGTGTTCCTATTTATTAAAAAAGCAGGAAAAAATAACAAAATTAGGGTTTTTATAGGTTATGTGATATAGAAATTTGGGGAAAAAACACATAAAAACAAAAGCTTTCAGAAAGCAAACTCCAATTTACAGATTGTTCCTCTAATAGATGAGGTCTGAAAATCAAAGATACATGAAGAATGCACATTAAAAGTAAAGCAGGTTATCTTTTTACTTTGAATTATGTGTACTGCCTTTGTTCCTCCCAAATAAACCCCACTTTGAAGTAATATGTAGCTTTTAATAAACAAGAAACTCTATGGTAGAAAATTTCTAGGCATTTCTGAAGATAATGCAACCTCAAATACTTTCAAGCAATTAATTAATTCATCCATTGATTTACTCCTTTCCTAACAATTTATTCCTTATTTAACAGAATGCATTAGGCATGACTATAACTGGGCACTGCACACAAATAGAATGAAACATAATCCTTGTCCTTGTGCCTAGCGACTCAGAAGAATCTGTGTATAACTCAAGTTTCTTATTTGAAAATAACAGAAACCAACTCTAGTTAACCTTGCAGCAATGAGTTTCATTTAAAACATATCTTTTAGCTCAAATAATGATTGGAAAATGGGCAGGAACAAAAAGTAGCCAGACAGCTTAGTCTACAAACAATTCATACTAAAGTAAGTGTCAGGCTGAGACGCCATCATCATTGCTGCTGAAGACTGAGCACCAACAGTGGCATAACCCCCACTGGACCTGGTTGCTGCCACCACTATTGCTGGTTGGGCTGGCACAGCTGCTACTGGGCATTGGATGCTCCTAGGTTGAAATGAACATTAAAAGTCCCAGATTTTTTGCATCAATCTTTCCAAGTTGAATTCAGAAAGATAAAATTATGCTTGACCCAACTGTCTCTCTCACTCTCTCTACATCTAATCCTCAGGACATCCTGTTGTCTTTCAGAATACATGCAGAATCTGGCCACATTTCACTCTCTCCCCTGTACCCCAGTCCAAGTAGGCCATGATCTCGTGCCTGGGTTAGAGTCAGTCTCTGAAACAGTCACCCTGCTTTTGCACTTGCACTGCTGTCTATCCTCAATGGTACATCTAGAGTGATCTTTCTAAGTCATAAATCAAATCAAGTCACTCTTGTGCTCAAACTTCTCCAATGTCTGGCTATTTTACTCAGAGGAAACCCAAAATTGTTGGCAAAAGTCATTGAAGGGCTGAGTACAAATTTGGCCTCCTGCTATTTCTTCACCCCGCTTCAGTCCTACTGGCCTCCTTGCTGTTCCTGTGAAAAGGCACCTCTGAGCCTCTCACTTGCTAGCCCCTCTGCAAAAAGGCTCTTCCTCAGATATCCACATGACTAATTTCTTCTTCTTCCTCAAGTCTCTCCTGACTACTCCACTGCAAAATGCAATCTGCCCTCTCCCCCTGGCATTCCCAGTTTACTCACAGAGGATTTTTAGGGAAGTGAAAGGATTCTGCATGATACCATAATGGTGGATACATGTCATTATACATTTGTAAAAACCCACAGAAAGTGCAGCACCAAGAGTGAACCCTAATGTAAACTATGGACTTTGGGTGATAATAATATATCAGTGTAGGCCTGTCAGTTGTAACAAATGTACCACTCTGCTATGGGGTTGCTAGTGGCAGAGGCTGTGTGTGGGGCCAAGGGGTATATGGGGACTCTTTGTATTTTCTTTTCAATTTTGCTGTGGACCTGAACCTACGTTAAAAAAAATAGAGCCTGTTAAAAAAATCTCTAAATTAGAGAAAATAATTAGCGGAAATATAACTGAAACTAGATTAATATCCAGAATATATGAAGGATTTCTAAATGTAAATTAAAAAAAATACCACTCAATCAAAAATTAGAACAAGACATCAAAAAAAATTCCAAGAAGGGAAATATGAATGGATATAAAAATACACTATTTCTCAAGAGGAAAATGTGAATCAAAACTACATTTTCTAAAATAAATGCCCATATTATTCACACACATTGACAATAACAGTCATAAATAATTGATTGACAAGTATGTGGAGAAGTGGGACCAGTTTATACTTCTGGTGCTGTCTATCATAATACAGCTGGTTGGCATAACCATGTGACAATATCTAAAGTGTTACCTGACAGTCTGTGTCTAAATTTCCTTGAATTATCTAGCATTTCTCTCTCCCTAGGCATAGTTACCTTGGAGAATGTCCCTTGGTCTCACTGACAAAAGGCTTATGGGAAGAAGCGTAGTCCGTACATCAGAAATCATTCTGAGAGAGTCTCGCAAGGATATCTAGTCTACCTTTCATTTAATGAGCTCTGTCTATGAAGTCACACATTTCTGGAAATGCATTAGGTACTATGACTCAAAATCTTTTTAAAGGATCTTGATATGTATATACATCAATATATAGTATATATTGTATACAAGTATATATATACATACACACTCATATACACATACATACATATACAAACATACAGAAACAGATACGTATATACATGCATATGTACGTATATACACTTACATATATATTTTTCAGTTAAAGAGTCAAAAAAATTTGTAGTAAAAATAAAGATGACTTCTGGGAGTCTGCCCACAATTTCAATCCTTAGGGTCATGAACAATTAGAATCTACGAGGCTCCCTTAGGGCGGACCATTTTGATGGCCCTGCCAGCTCTGCAATCTATGATGGCAACCACTCCATTGCCTCTGGAGTTGGGTGCCACTATTTGATCTTTGCCTCCTTGAGGTCCTCTCACTCCCTTGAATGCAGCTAAATTGAATCCATTTCAACTACAGAAACTTCTACCAGCATCTACAGTCTATTGAAAATTGCCAATCACTTTTCAAAGATGATGATACCCCATCCCCTCTCCAAAGTATAGCCCCTGCTTTTTGGTGGAGGAAATGGCCTCTGGGCCCTCCCAGAGTATTTCTTTAAGAAGTTAGTGGACCCTGTGAAATTCGCTCCACCATTTTTTCTGTCAAAATTGTTTGGATTTATTTCTCAACATACTACTCGGATTTGCTGGCATTTTCATATACACTATCAGTGCCACCTGATCAATAACGTGGACCACTCAGAGCTGTTTATGCCACCATCGCGAATCCAGAAACTCTAGCAGATAGATGCATACTGATTAATTCAGCCAGATCTGTAATTCTGTGATCAGAATCTCCCCTATCTGCATTCCTCAGATTTCTTATAACATAAATTACTAATGTAAATGGCTAAAATGAAACACTGAAAATCTTTTGGTATAATGCCTCTTTTCAAAGTTGTCTTCAATTGACAATCTCCAGTGAATTTTAAGCTGTTACCTTATTCAATATTTTTCAACATTGGCTAAGTTTCAAAATCAACTGGGGAGATTTAAAGATTCCTAATGACCAGGCCATTCTCCACACTAATTACATTGCTATTCCTGGGGTGGAACTCTGGTGTCAGGACTTTGTAATGCTCCCCAGGTGATTCCAAAGCACAGACAAGGCTGAGAAAGCCTGCCTTATAGACTAAAGACAGTGATGGGGAATGTAGGAGGCTGAATGGTTTCCCTCCAAAAGATACGTCCAGGTCCTAATGCCCAAAACTTGTGACTATTATCTTATATGGTGAAAAGAGTGAGTGCTGTCTTGTACAGCAAAACATGGGATTAAATTAAGGATCTTGACAGGATTAGCTTTTCCCAAATTGTCTGGATGGATCCTAAATGCAATCACATGTGTATTTATAAGAGCAAGGAGGAAGGGGGGTAGGGACAGACACACAGTGGAGAGGACAGCCACAGAGGAGGAGGTGATGTGATGATGGAGGTGGCGATTGGAGTGATGCAGCTACAGGTCAAAGACTGACAAGTGTTGCTGGCTGCAATCCTAGAGGCTAGGAAGAAGCGTGGGACGGAGTCTCCCTCAGAGCCCTCGTCGGGGGTGTGGCCCTGCCAATGCCTTGATTTCAGGCTTCTGGCTTCCAGAACTGTGAGAGAATGATTTACGTTGATTTAAGCTGCCAAACTTGTGGTTATTTGTTAATCCAGCTATATGAAGCTAATGCAAGGAGGAATAAGAAATAATTTTCTTTTTCAAGGAAATGCCCATATCTTTAAGGCAGGCAGATATAGTCTTATCTGTTAATAAATAACAGGAAACATACAAAGCACGTACGTTGTACTTAGTACCGTCTTGTGCATTTGTTGTGCAAAGGAGGGGGGACACACTCACCAGTAGCAACAGGCAGTATATGTATGAATATGTGTATATATCTCCAGCAGAATGAGCGTCCCCGTCCTTTCACCGTTTGCACAGAGGTGTATTTAGGCCTGGGAACAGCTGGCTGAACCTTGGAAGGGGCTCCAGAAGACAGACTCTAAGTACGGCAAAGGAGCTAAGAACATTCAGCCAACTACGTAATAATGGATGCCTCTGGCACAAGAAATAGTGTTCCATAACCTGAGGAGCTCATCTAGACAGTTTGCTTATTGATGTGGATGCTATTAGTTAGCTGCCCTGTTGAACTAGCCTTTTGCTAAATGACCAAAAGAGGGGAGGGAATCAGCCTCCTCAGGCTAACAGACTTTATCTCTGTTTAGCACTTAGCTTGTTTTAAATGGATTTAATACTCTTAACAATCCTATTTTGTAGGTGTTATTATCACCATTTACAGATGGGGAAATTAGGCTTGCAGTAGTTGCTTAACTTGCTCAATGCGGTGAAAATGTCAATGGCAAAGCTGAGACTTGGGCAAAGGAGACTGGCTCTCCCCTCTGTGTTCTTAACCACAAGGCTGCACTGACTCTGAGGTTTCAACGTGTCACACGTGGTGAGCCAGGGCCACCTTCCCAGGCATGTGACCTGTGCAGGTGCAGAGGACCCTGAACTTAAAAGCTCCCATGGCTGGTTTAATGCATTTTAAAATCTTAATTTTTGAACAAAGGGACTCATATTTGCACTGGGCCCTACAATTTATGCAGCCAGTCCTGCTCTGGGACTTTGGAAGTCTCCTAAATAGTTTAATTCTATTCTCAGTTTTCCATTCCTTACTAAACAAAGTGCTTATGTGAACATGATATCTAGTAATAGATTATGAAGAACTGTATTTCAGAGATTCTAAATGTATACTTTAACATCATTTTTTAACATCACTGATTTTTGGATGCACCTCCCAAAAAACGGTATCTTACATGCACTGTGGGTCAGGTGGCAGTCTTGATTTTGTTGCTACCATCCACAATTGTGGAAAGATATTCATTGCTTTTCATGTTATCATTAAATTGAGTTGTCTACATTGTCAAAATGACAAGTGTTGTATTTAATTGCCACTCAAAATGTCTCCAAAAAATTAAGCTATGATTTCAAAACAACAACAACAAAAAGACCTTTATGAATTTTCACCAGACAGCCTGTTAAAAAGCAAACCTTAGTTTGCTTGCCCTCATTGCAGTAAGGGAAAATACCACCTTGACAGTCTTTATCTTGGTAGGGGGAAGTCAGGAGTGCATGGACATATGGTTCGGGGGAGTCAGGGCTCAAGTGGTTTAAGCCGAGTCTTTTAATGCACAGAACTAATGGGGCTTGGACAAAGTTTGTGGGGCATTTTTGTCTCGTTCATATTGAGTTTCAGAAATTTCCTGAAGCAAGGTACAAAGTCATTTACAGATTTATAGATTTATCTTCCCTGAAAGAAACTACAAAATCAGGAGATACAGGTTCTCTCAATTTGTTTTTAAAACTAAAGTTTACTGTGTTCACAGAAAGTGTATATTTTATACTAATGGGCGTAT
This sequence comes from Equus asinus, assembly GCF_041296235.1. Lineage (NCBI taxonomy): Eukaryota > Metazoa > Chordata > Mammalia > Perissodactyla > Equidae > Equus > Equus asinus. The sequence goes on from NC_091794.1 coordinate 56,134,748, forward strand.
TACCACAATTTCATAATCTGTTACAGAGCAAAAGCCAAACTCTTGACATCCCTGCTACTTGCTACTCAAGTATTGCCATCATCTGGGATTTGGAGCAAAGGCAGACTCTTAACTCTCATCCCTCCACCTGCAACTCTAATAAATCAGAATCTGCATTTTAACAGATCCTCATTTTACTAGTTTGAGTCCTCCAGAGAAGGAAACCAATAATATATATATATGTTACTTACTATATATATATTGTTATATACTACATATGATTTATTATAGGGAATTTCTCGCTCAGTTATGGAGGCCAAAAAGTTCCCAGATCTGCAGCTAGCAAGCTGAAGACTCAGGTGAGCTGACGGTATAGTAGTTCTGGTCAAAGTCTGAGCCTAAAGGCAGAAGACAGAGATCTCGGCTCCAAGACAATCAGGCAGAAAGGGCACATTTTCCCTTATTCAGCCTTTTTCTCTATTCAGGCCTTCAACGGCTTGGACGAGGCACACCCATAATTTCTGGGAGGGCCATCTGCCTTACAGTCCTAGCGATTCAAATGTTAATCTCATCCAGAAATACCCTCACAGACACATCAAGAGTAATACCTAGCCATATATGTGAGCACCCAAGGCCCAGTCAAGTGGACACATAAAATTAATGGTCATGATTTACATGCACATAAGAAGCACTGGCTTAAGGTACTATAGAAATAAAGCATCCCACAAGCAGAGGAAGGTGTGTTAACCTTTGGCTCCAAATTAGGTGCCACAGAGCAGCCTATCAAACTAAATATAATGCAAAGGGAGGCAGAAGAAATTGCCAACTTCTTTAGAAAAGAGGAATTAAAATTTAAAGAACCAAGAAGTTAGTAAGATAGATTCATGTGACAGACTAGACTATTGTTCAATTGTTGACACTCAATTTGTCAGAAGATTCGCATTTTGGACAGAGTTGTTTAACCTTGATGTGATTCAATTGAGCAAATGAATAACAGTTTAGTGAATTTCGAACAGAGCAGCATCAAAACTTGAAGAAGAGTCTCAGAAGCTTGAATGAATACTCCAGAGATTATAATAGAACACTTTTTAAAAAGAAATGCTGCCTCACCCTCAACGATCTTGGGGATGTAGGTAAAATATTGCACAGAGAAACTAATATATCAATTACTCCAAGAAAATTGATTAAAAAATTCAGACATTGAATTTAAAGACACTTTAGTAATAGCTTAACTAGTTTATTCCATTACAGTTTCCTTTATGAAATATGAGTGATTAATACATGATAAAATTTTGTCTAAATAGATCTATAGCTCTCTAATAAATATAAAACAATTTATATCAAATCAAAACCTTATGTCTTAGTTTAGGTTTTATTTTTTTATTATTATGAAACTTCACTGTAGCTTCTCACGGCAGAACTGAGCTCATAATGCCAAGCCCATCTTGGGATGCTGCCCAGGGGCCAGGGCACAGGGGAAAGAAGCAAGCCACAGCGGGGAGGTTGGTCACCCCCTGGAAAGCCAAAATGTCCCCAGGAGATCCTGCTATGCCACATTGCAGGGGATCAGAGCCTCTGGCTAGGGGGATCCTGAGGGAGAGAATGACAGGGGGAAGGGGATCAGGGCACCAATTTCCACCACCTGAAGGAGAAGGCATCCGGTGCACATTGGTGCCACAGTGCACCTCCCTGAGCCAAGCGAGGTAGATGTAGAAGTTGTCCAGGATGGCCTTGAGGGTCCCTCTGAAGTTCCCCATGAGCTCGAAGAGCTGGGGGATGTCGATGATACCCTGCTCCCTCAGGACCAGCTCCGGCTTCACCACCTCTTGGTTTCTGTCAATGCAGCTTTCTACATATAAATTATATTCTCTCAATTTCTTATTTTACAGAATATCCAATATTTTCTGCTGTTTTGGTTTGCTTGACGCCTTCAAACAGGAGAGCCTCCCCATGACACTCCTTCAGCGGTTCCTGCAACAGTTGGCCAGGAGCAGCTGGAAGCCCTTCCTGTTGGGCTCAGGAATGAAGCTCAGGAACTTGTTCGCGTGCCCCATGAATAGCCAGTCTGAGTAGTTTCCCAGGGGCTGGACCTCTGCACAACAAGGACACGCTGCACGGCCTGGTGCAGCCCCTGGCTTTCCTTGCTGGGGTTACTACTGCTCCATGAGAATTGTGCCTGGGGGATCTCTCTTCTCCCTGCCTGTGACGAGGGGCTCATTTCCAGGTTTCCAGAGGAGTTGAGGTCAGTAATTTTTATTTCTTTTCTCATAGTTGTATATGAAGTAGAGGTATTAATATTAATAATAACTAGCATCTTCAATTTGATGAACTGGAGCAGCAATTCAGCAAATCATAGAATAAAATTTTTATTTGCTGTTTTCACCCTGAGGCTGTGCGAGATAAGATATTCTTTTAGCGAGGTCACAGTACTTGGGTTGATGGAAAATAAAAGAATTTTAACATGGTATTTTCTTTCTCCATGGTTTCTATGTCAGTGGTGGCAGCCAATCCACCTTGCAGTTATTAAATTTCTCCTGTCCTTCTTACTCTCTTAGGAAGTAGCCAACTAAAATCCCAATGGCTTAAAGCACCTCATTCCAGTAGATAGTCTCCATCAATTTAGCCGACTCTTTCATTAGTACGTGTCTTGGACTGCCAGATTCTAATACTAAAAATAAATTTGTACTGCAATCAGTCTGAATTAAGCAAAATATCCAATCTCAAATTGTCCCTACTTCCTAAGGATTTCTTGTCAGAAACCTGTACCCCGTTACCAGCATTTGTATCAGTCAGAGATCTTAGTTGAACATATCAGAAATCAACTAAAGTTAACTACACAGAACATGAATTTATTAGAAATCTATTGCCTAGCTAACATGCTTCCATGTGCCATCAGCATCTGAATTCAGAGCCCCAGATAGTACATCAAATTGGCAAATCTTAGATCAAATACCCATACCCTACATGTCAGTTGTCAAAGGAACAAAGAAGTCTAGCAGCCAAACCATTTGGTTTTGGTATTAGAAAGCAGAATACTGCTTCCCCTAAGAATTACACATTGATATATTCCTCAAATGCCAATATGGAGGGGGGATTTATTGTGTCTTCAAATTTACCTAGGAATTTTCTCAGGTATGTGTTAGGGAAATGGCAGGGGATACAAAGTATTCCAGGCAGTGGGAATAAAGTACCAAGGTACACACATGTCAGAATTATGTTTAGGATTCTAATTTAAGACGGCAATTACCAACTTTTATTTCCTCTTCAACCAAAATCCCACTGAAATGACAGAACAAAATGGTAGAGAACTGATAATGCATAATTCCACTAAGAATAGAAAAAGGAGAAACAGTAGGAGATCGATTTTTTCTAGGATGCATATATAGCATGTGTATACAGAAGGCAGAAATCGCACTGACTGTTCAATGAAAGTGGAGAAAGCCTGAGAGTCATGCATGGTATGGCAAGCGAGAACGTGTTGTGTGACAAATGCAGGAGATTGAGCAAAGGACTGTGCAGTAAATAGCAGAGCTAGATCTTTCACCCTTTCCACCACATTTTCAGGAAAGTAAAACAACTGGCAGTGCCAGTGTTGGTCCCTAGGTTAAAAAAATAAAGAAGCATGATTTGTCTGGGAAGGGCTTTGGCTCTGTGGTATCAGTTCCTCAGAGAAAAGGTACACATTGTGGCATTAAATGGTTGTTTTGAAAATGAAACCACTTATTAAGTTAGCCACATTCATTAAATAGAATTGTCAGTCAACATTTCCATTCAGGGGAGATATCTCTTAAGAAAACAGAACTAAATAACTAGTGAAGAAACCTATGCCATTGGCCTATACTCATAAAATTTTATGTATAAATTAAAAGCATACCCAAGGGGAATTTGAGAGCCATTGACTCAAAAGAAAAAGATAATTTTGAGAGTGAAAAAAGTTTAATTTTTTTAATATTTTTAGACCTATGTGCCTCACTGCCTTAGTAAAAATGTGTTTGTGTGTAAAGTGTGTGATGGCTAAGCCCTTCTTTGTTTAACAAAGGAGAGAGGGGCACTTCTTCCCCGCTCTCTCCTCTTAGGGTGTCTTCTTGGCAAGACAAAACCTTTGATTTTACAATACAAAGTCCTGGGCCTTCTGATTCTTGGAAGTGTAAACACAAACCTCCAAGATTAATTTAGAAGGCCTACAGGAGAGGTATTGGAAGCAATCACAAGGTGTATTTTCTTGTTTTTCAAAGAAGTGAGAGAAGTTTTCATTCTTCTCTTTGACTTTTCTGTATAAATTGCATGAAATTCTGTCCAGACTCTGCAACCATCCTTGTTTTACGTCACATGCATGTAATCTGTTGATACTTACCCAGTAACACAATTGTTCTCTGCCCCTTCTCTATTGGAAGGGAGAGGACTTTTGCTGACAGCATTATTTATTTTTCCCAGCAATATTTTGTGTGATTGGTTTTAGCCACTTAGACTACTGTTTCTGCAAGCAAAACCTTCTCCTCTAATCCATCTCTAAGAATTTTTTTACTTAAATATAGTATGCATATATAGTATGCATTTAGCGAGCATTACACTGAAACAAAAAACAAGTGGTGGAATTTAAGGTAGCATTTCAGCACATTGTGTGGGATATCTGGGGTAAACATATTTCTGTAAAGTTCCTGAAACCATGCTTATACCTGAAATTCTGCAATTTCTAGCCAGTTTATTGTCTGTCCACATTTGTCTATCTTACTGTTTCCTGTGGCACACCATTTTGTGCACGAGTATTAGCTGTGAGAATTGAGAGTGGAAATGAGTTTGTTAATCTGATGATTGCCTATATTTTGTTTTAGCTTCCTTTCTTTATTCGCAGTTGAAAATACACTTAATGACTCAAGTGGCTGCCCATATTTATTTCCGTAATAAAGCTTTAAATATTCCTAATTCTGCTCACCTGTTTGAAATGTTTTTACACAATATTAAAGTTTAAATCATGATCTGTGTTTAGAAAACATGTGATTGCACCAGTAGATTCTATTTTTAACCTTATAACTAGAACATAAAGTTCTACTACAATTATTACTTAGAGGCCACTTTCGCTGTAATTCTGAATTTTCATGGGTCCATTGGGAAAGCTTAGGATGTGTGTAATGCTAACGTGAACTTTATTGGGCTTCCTTCTTCAAGAAATAACCATACTAATTATTTTCTGTTGAGTGTACGTGCCAGTTGTATTGTCCTGCACCTCCTTCAGTGTGAATGTGTTCCCTGGCTACATGCTATATTGTGTGAAACTTCATGCCCGTGTATCAGGCATTTTATAAGTCCCGAGACACTGGATGTTGGCTGGGGCTTTGTAGGTACAAAAATAACCCCACGTTCAAAATACGTGTCAATTCCTGTGAGAATGACTTGTTGCCTCTTCCAGGATGGAGGAACCCAACAGAGTCAACCTGCTACCAAGTGAATGGTTTTCCCTCCCACGGAAAAGTGCTGTACGGGTGCTTCAAAATTGGTCTTTCTTTCTGAGAGGCTGGACATTCTGAGAAGGCAGAAGCTAGATTGCGAGAGTCCGTACTGTTGGGCTCATGTATGGTCTCCTTCTCTAACCTAATGATTGCTCCATTCCTGTATCCATCACGCAAGGTCTGGCATAGCCAATGGCAAAAGCTGTTTAATATCAACTGGCTGAGTAATTTTGTCTACTTGGTTATTCAGTGCTTTTTCCATGGTGAGTGCTCTCTGGTGAGTGTCTTTATCTGACACGAAAATTTTCATACTTGATGCTTATTTGCGTATGTCTGTCCACATGCCTCTTCCCTAGACTTCTTTTTATCTAATATTCCAGTCCTTTAACTTTCAGGCCATTCACAACTGATATTCTCATCTCTGGCCATATTTCCTTTCTCATAAAATAAATGTACCGTCGTAACAATAGAAGCTGTGTCTCCTGGGAAGATTTTTACTCACCCGCTGTCGTTCAAATCTACTACTGAGTGTGGCTGAAGTGTAGCTTCCATTTATTTTTGACTTGCTTTATATACTGACCCAATCTATCCATAAACCAAGCTTGGGTTTTTCATATTCCCTCCATATACCCATAGATACAAGACGAGGGAGGGATGCAAATATGGTGGGTGACATGGAAATCTAGCCCATGTGCTCGTGCAATTTACTTGTGCCTTCTAATCCCTCTCAGCTTCAATCTTTGATTATCATTTCCATCCTGCAAAGGACTGTTGCTGGATCTACCCAATTTGATGATAACTTCATGGCTTATAAAAATGGGCATATATCCATATAGGTTATTCTGGAACTTAACCCTGTTTATCAATCTGGCAGCCAGAAGAGAAGGTGGACACAGCTCTTGAGGGGGCACCTGTTGCCTTGCAGGGAAGACTCTGCAGTGTATTCCCACATCAGGAAACTGCTAATACTTAACAGGAGAGGGCGAGCTCCCTCTGAAGCCTCTAAGTGTTCAGAGTTACAATCTTCAGAGGAATCCACACAGGTCTTACGATTCTAAGCTTCGGTAACCCAGGTTTTCTCAACCAGCTCTCTAAACATAGCATATCAGACCTGCTTAGGCTGAGCATTCAATAGCCTTTGTAGCTTCATGATCTTAACAATAATAGCCGGAGTCTGCTTCTCACCTGGTCCTACCTCACACCGCAAAAGCTAAGGGCCTCTTTGTCAGCTATGCTGGAGGCTCTCTGGCTCCCACCCTTAGCCACACCTAGTTTGTCATCATCTCTCTGTAGAGTACCAGTGTAACTTTGTAAATACCAGCCAATGACGTTATCCTTCTATGCACACTTCTTCCTGAACTTTTCAAAGACCTTATTCATTACGCTGGACTGGGCATTTCCCTCTGCCTTTGTACCAGTGCCATCCTCTGTCATTGTTTTCCAGGATGTTCAGGGCTTCACCTTGAAAGTTGAGGCAGTTCCTGATGGCAGTTACAATAGGAAGCAGTCAGACAGGGATTCTTCTTGTGGGAGTTTCTCTCTTGAAAGGAGATATGAACAACTTACATCCACAACTGCAACAATTTATACATTTATATATAGGAATGTAAGTTTACATTACTATAACATGATTAATAGATACATGATAAAAAACAGCATGAAAATGTTTATTCAGCATTTAACAATTTTTCATTAAAAACCACTGTGTGAAAATTGTATGATGCACAATTCCTACTCTCAAATAATTTATCCTTAGGATGGAACTTGTGTCATGTACAAGTAGCTATACTAAATGATAAGTATAACACTCATGAGAAATTTCTTAGGAAACAGGCAATCCCACATAAGAAGAGATTAGTGAAGTTAGAAGTCAAATCATCCGCTTGAGAAAACCTGGCAGCTGGCAGGATAGAGGTGCCATTTAAGCTTGAAATTCAGATGGTAGTGAAGTTGGAAATATAAATCATTCCACAGAGTGGAAGAAAATGAGGAAGTCATAAGCATAGATGGGGGAAATGGAGGGTGCTTTCTTTCAAGGAAAGAGAGTAAGCACTTGAACTGGATGGGTATACCTAGTACCAGAGGGAGTCCTGCACACATCTAGGCTGTGGCACATTACTGAGCGACTTAGAGACTCCTGTTGAGTAAGCAGCAACCAGGGGCAGCTGTGGAGCTGCATTTGGGCCCAGGTGGGGCTACTTCTACGGCTGCCCTAGGTATTTACTGAAATCTCCCGATTTCATCAAGCATTACCAACACTGCATCATCATGGAATTCAAGGAGGCTTAGTGTTCTTCTTTGTTGGCTTTTGTTTTTTAAAAGAACTTGTTAAAATCTCCTGGGGGAGGGCAATAAAACAAAGAAACAAACAGAATAAACCTACTCTACCTTTCTACAAAGAACCTCATCCTTTGAGTAAACCCCCTCCCTTCACAAATGGGGACACAGTAGGCTTCACTAATGGTTCCCTCTTCTTGGTTATGTCAGGACGTCAGTGATGGAGCATTAAACAAATGTAGTCATGGAAAGGGAAAGCAAAGGTAAATTTCAAAGACAAGATGGAAGTATAAACGACAAGCATTTGCATCTAATGGGGTATGTGAAATGAGGGACAGAGTGCAGTTAAAGATGAGGGGGTTGGTTAAAATAATAAACAGACGTAATGATGAATAAATGAATGAAACAATGCCGCAAATGCAATCCAGCACTAAGGTCTAGCGATTGAGTTAATTTAGTTTATGTATTTGGTGAAATAAAAATATAGTGTGATGATTATATTGCTAAATTACTATTTGCTTTGTGAAAAATATTTTCTTTCTCTTTCAGGAAAGGTTAATGGAAAATCTATAAAAATACACATATAGAAATGCACATCAAGTAAGAGTTCATGAGTATAATATATAATCCAACTTAATGTGTCAACTGTTTTCAAAGACAATAGCAGCTTGTGAGAATTCCTTCACTAAAAATTTGATTAATTCTATTGAACTTGATGCTGGGAGTAATAATTTGTTAGAATTAGCGTTAGTTAATGTCCTCTGTTTAAATTCCTGTAAAAATTTTGAATCATTTTATTATATTACCATAATTCTTAAACATACAGCCCTATATATAAACACACATACCTATTTAGCTCAATTTGATATTAATATCAAGTATCAAACATTTTCAAAACTTAAAAGTAAATTATGATGTTTAAACATTACAACCAGTTTCAGCAGCAATAAAATTTTCCCTTGAAAATATCAAAACGAATCATGTGTAGTTTCAAGTTTTTTGAAAGCAAGGTGTTAATAGGCTCTGACAAAAATAAATCTTGGCTATATCTGAAAGGAAAAGGATCATACAAAGATGGATCTAGAAGCTTTCTGTTTTTCATTCTCCACACATTTACTACCTAAGTATTCACAAAAATTTTTATCTCAAATTTTGCTTGGTTAGCTATTCAAATGTTTAGAATTTCATCCTGAATTAGAAATTTTATTTTATCAAACCCATATATTCTTCAAATATACCTACTAACTTGGTGTGTTTGAGAATTATACTTATTTGCACTTACTGTAAAGAAAAGATAGTGTCTTTTTTCTTTTACTTTTAAGTTTGTAACTTTTGACCACCTTCACCCATTTTGCCCACTCCCATGCCCCCACCTCTAGCAACCACCAATCTATTCTCTGTTATCTATGAGTTTGATTTTTTCGGTTTGGATTTTTGGGGATTTTTTTTTTTTTTAGATTCCACATGTAAGTGAGATCATATAGTATTTATCTTTCTCTGACTAATTTCACTTAGTATAATACCCTCAAGATCCATTAATGTTGTCACAAATGTCAAGATCTCATTCTTTTTTATAACCAGATAATATTTTATTGTATATACACCATATTTTTTTAATCTACTCACCTATCAATGGATACTTAGATTACTTACTTGTCTTGACTATTGTAAATAATGCTGCAATGAACACGGATATTAAGATATCTTTTTGAGTTAGTGTTTTCATTTCCTTCAGATAAATACCTAAAAGCAGAATTACTGATATTATATGGTAGTTCTATTCTTAATTGTTTGAGGAACCATCATACTGTTTTCCACAGTGGCTGTGCCAATTTACATTCCCACCAACAGTTCACAAGGGTTCTCTTTTCTCCACATTCTAGTCAACACTTGTTATTTCCTGTCTTTTTGGTAATAGTCATTCTAACAGGTGTGAGGTGATATCTCATTGTGATTTTGATTTGCATCTCCCTCTTGATTAGTGATGTTGAGCACCTTTTCATGTACCTTTTGGCCATCTATGTATGTCTTCTTTGCAAGAATGTCTATTCAGATCCTCTGCCCATTTATTAACTGGATTATTATTATTTTTGTTGTTGTTGCATTGTATGAATTCTTTATATATTTTGCACATTAACCCTTTTCTGATATATGATTTGCAAATATTTTCTCCCATTCCGTAGGTTGCCTTCTCAGTTTTTGATGATTTACCTCACTGCGCAGAGCTTTTTAGTTCGATGTGTAGTCCCACTTGTTTATTTTTGCTTTCGCTTTTAGAGTCAGATACAAATAATTATTGCCAAGACTGATATAAGGAGCTTACTGCCTGTTTTCTTCTAGGAATTTTAAGGTTTCAGGTCTTGCGCTCAAGTCTTTAGTTCATTTCCTGTCAATTTTTGTGTATGGTATAAGATAATGGTCGAGTTTCATTCTTTTGCATGTGGCTGTCCAGGTTTTCCAACACCATTTATTGAAGAGACTGTCTTTTCTCCATTGTATATTCTTGGCTCTTTTTATCCTAAATTGATCTACTGTATGTGTCTGTGTTTATTTCTGTGCTCTCAATTCTGTTTCTTTTTGTCTGTTTTTATGCTGAAACCACTCTTTTGATGACTACAGCTTTGTAATATAGTTTGAAATCAGGAAAAGTGATGCCTCCAGCTTTGTTCTTCTTTCTCAAGATTGCTTTGGCTATTAAGGGTCTTTTGTGGTTCCATACAAATTTTAGGATTATTTGCTCTATTTCTGCGTAAAAATGCCATTCCAGTTTTGATTGGAATTGCGTTGAATCTGTAATTGACGCATTTTAACAATAGTAAATGGACATTTTAACAATATTATTTCTTCCAATCTATGAGTATGGAATATCTTTCCAATTATTTGTATCTTCCTCAACGTCTTTCATCAATGTCTTATACTTTTCAGAGTATAGTTCTTTCACTTCCTGATTAAATTTTTCTTGGGTATTTTATTCTTTTGATGAAATTATAATGGAATTATTTTCTTAATTTCTCTTTTTGATAGTTCATTATTAGATAGAAATGCAACAGATTTTTGCATATTCATTTTGTATCCTGAAACTTCATTGAATTCATTTATTAGTTCTAACAGTGTTTGGTGGAATTTTTGGAGTTTTCTATATATAATATCATGTTATTTGCCAATAGTAACAGTTTTACTTCTCACTTTCTGATTTGGATGTCTTTTATGTTTGCCTTACCTAATTGCTCTGACTAGGACTCCCAATAGTATATTAAATAAAAGTGGTAAAATTGAGCATCTTTGTCTTATTCCTGATCTTAGAGGAAAAGCTTTCAGTCTTTCACCATTGAGTATAATCTCTTCTGTGAGCTTGTCATATATGGCCTTTATTATGTTGAGCTACGTTCCCTCTATACCCACTTTGTCAAGGCTTTTATCATAAATGATGTTGAATTTTTTAAAATGCTTTTTCTGCATCTATTGAGATGATCATATGATTTTTATCCTCATTTTGTTAATGCTGTGCATCACATTGACTGATTTGTGAATGTTGAACCACGCTTGCATCCTTGGAGTAAATCCTGCTTGATCATGGTGTGCGATCCTTTTAATGTATCGTTAGATTCAGTTTGCTAATATTTTGTTGAGGTCTTTTGCTGTGTGTTCACCCGGGACAATTATGTCATTTATTTCCAATCTGATCTTATTTCCGTCCTTCTAGTAATTTTGAGCTTTGTTTGTTCTTTTTCTTCTTCCTTGAGGTGTAAAGTAAGGTTGTTTATTTGAGATCTTTCTTTTTTCTTGAGAAATAGGACAATTTCTGATTAGACTCTTCACTCAGGTAAGAAAAGATGATACAAAGAACAGTCATTTAAAAAGTGTAAATCTCTATAAATAGAGTTATTTTAACGTATCAATTAAGAAAAGATAGAAGCAAAGGTAACAAGTATCAACTGTCAAGATATTTTTTCCTTCTCTTTTTCCATATTTGTCTCTCTTATCCTCTCCATTTTCTTTTAAAGATTGGCCCTGAGCTAACATCTGTTGCTAATCTTTTGTTTTTTCTTCTTCTCCCCAAAGGCCCCAGTACACAGTTGTATATTCTAGTTGTAGGTCCTTCTTGTTGTACTATGTGGGGTGCCACCTCAGCATGGCTTGATGAGCTGTGGTAGGTCCGCGCCAAAGATCTGAACCAGTGAAACCCTGGGCCACCAGGAATGCGTGAACTTAACCCCGTGGCCATGGGGCCAGCCCCATCCTCTCCATTTTTTTGTTCTCCTGAAGCAAGGATTTACATTTTAAATGAAAAACATTTTTGGAAACTCTAATTTTGTTTAATGCATTATTTCCAAGATGTACCTTCATGACACATTTAGTCAAGTTTGCAAGTTGCTCTTTTTCTTTATTTTTCTTTTTAAATTATGCATTCTTACAATTCTTTATTGCACAGAGGAGGCACAACTTAGTGATGCCTTTGTGGTTTTTTGGTTTGTGTTTGGCCTTATGAAATACGTCAGACTGAATTTGACTGCTACTGCAGGTGATGTTATTATATTCATCCCATCACCCAGACTACATGTCAGGAAAACATTGAGCAGAGCAGGGTGGTGAAACATTTGTCAATTTATATCTACCAATATCATGTCAACACCCATTGATCATCTATACAGTGACAACAAATCAATAAGAATGCACATCAAAGAAGCTGAGCAAGTCTTTTTGATTAAGACACAAACTTTTGGTACTGAAGATGGTGCTAAGAATACCAGGGCAAACGCTATTATGCAAAGAATCGTCAGGAGGCTTTTGCAAAACACCTAGATATTTATTCTAAAAACACAGTACTACCCATACCAGATGAACAAACTAAACCTGAAAATTCTGAAGTGTATTTCTAAGTACTGTACGTGGTAAACCTAGAATACAAATAAGATGAAAAGATGGTTCAAACAGAGCATGGTAAAGTGATCCAAAGGAGGCCTGTGGACTTAGTTGTATGAAACTTAAGTTAAAAAAATGATTTGGTTGCCACTACGAGTACCACGACTACAAGACTATAGTCTTGCTGAACATTGCCAATTAAAATAAACTGTCATGTAGCTAAAATTGAGCTATCTCTTTCCCTTTGTGGGACAATTGGTATATTTTAACCTCAGAGCTATATGTTACAAAGGAAGCAAAATATCAAAATACTTAAAAGCCTAATTCTAGTAAGGACTTCTCAACCTTAGCACTTCATCTCTTCTGGCTGCTATAATAAAGTACCATAGACTGGGTGGCTTATAAACCACAGAAATTCATTTCTTATAGTTCCAGAGTTTGGAAATCCAAGATCAAGGTGCCAGCATGGTTGAGTTTTGGTGAGGCCCCTGTTCTGAGTTGCGGACTGTCAACTTCTCGTTGTATCCTAATAAGACGGAGAGCAGAGAGCAGCTGGCTTTCTCATGTCTCTTCTAAGGGTACTAATCCCATTCATAAGGGCTCTGCCCTCCTGACATCATTTAACCCTAATTATCTCCAAAAGGCTCCACCTTCTAATACTATCTCATAGTGGGGTGGAGGAAAGTCTTCAACATCGGAATTTTGAAGGACCCAAACATCCAGTCCATAACAGCTCTATAGACTATGTAGGTCAGATAATTCTTTGTTATGTGAGGCCATCCTGTGCATTGTAGGAGGTTTAGTGTCATCCCTGCCCTCTATCCACAGGATGTCAGAAGCACTCCTCAGTTCTGACAACCAAAAACGTCTCCAGACATTGCCAAACATTCCCTGTGGGTCAAAATCTCCTTGGTTGAAAACAACTGCTCTAGGTGAATAGTTAAAAAAAAATTAAAAAGTAAATCTTTTACAGGAAAGTGTGTGTATGTGTATTTATACACATATATACATTATATACATATATATATAAATTTGCTTAAAATATTACATACAATGGGGGCAGGAAATAGCTGTTGGTATGCAGGCTAACAATTTAACAGTCTTCCTTGGTAATTCATAAATTGATTTGACTTGAATGATCTTGCCTTACTTATCCTCTCTACTACAGAATACTATACCAAAGCTCTAGTTTATCACATTGTTAAAAACAGTGTATATATAATCAACTTCTATATTAAGTATATTTTAATTAGTAATTAACTGGTAATTCATTTCATATTTTTATTTTCACAAATAAATTAAAACCTCAATATACATAAATGATTGGGACAGCTTCTACATTATTTAAGTCCTTGAATTTAACATTTTTTTTAGCAGCAAAATACATGTTTCTTATTCTGAAGTAGAGATATTAACATGGACCACATCAACAAAAACACGCCTAAGGTATTGTGGCAAGTTATTATTCCTGAGACCAGAATTAATGGACTGCTCAGAATAATTCATTGATTCAAGAATAATGTATTGAATACCAATTATGTTCCAGTTGTTATGGGTGCCAGGATTATTGCAATGAATAAGGCGGGGAGAATAATAACCTTTCAACTATCATGGAAGTTTCCTTTTTATGGGGGGGGGCTGTTGAGAAGACAGAAAATAAATACATAGTGTAAAAAATATATTTTAAATGCTTATTTAACTAGATAGTCACATAATTTATGAAGCAAATAAATATGTAACTGATACAGGGAGTGCCTGGTGGGGTTTGAGTGGGTACCACATTAGCTAGCTAGAGTGCTCATAAGGGCCTTTCAGTAGAGACGACATTTGAGCTGAGAGATGAATGACGGAAAAAAGGCAGACTGTGAAGGAAAATTATTTCAGCCTGAGTAGCATTAACAGCCAAGTCCCAGAGGTTCAAAGAATGTGGCATGTTACAGTGATAGCCCACTAGTGTGGCTGAAGCTTAAATGAGAAATTTGTAAGAGAAAGATTTTCCTATAATTTCCTTAAAACAATTATTATCTTAAATAGCTATGTATCTGCATTTAAAGGGGTGTCATGCTTTTTAATTTATTAAGCATTTCCTTTTAGAGAGAGAACTCAGACATTTAAATCTTAGCTCTATTTGAATTTCAAGGACTGATTCTACTGTACCATACCCTTTCTTTCTGAACTTTTTTATTTCAAGTACTTGAAACATTTGCTCAAAAAACCAAAAAATGTGTTGGGAGCCAGCGGTTAGGTTTGTGTGCTCTGCTTCAGTGGCCTAGGGTTCGCTGGTTTGGATCCTAGGTACAGACCTACACACCCCTTGTCAAGCCATACTGTGGCAGGTGTCCCACATATAAACTGAAGGAAGATCGGTACAGATGTTAGCTAAGGGCCAGTCTTCCTCAGCAAAAAGAGGAGGATTGGCGGCAGATGTTAGCTCAGGGCTAATCTTCCTCAAAAAAACTAACCAAACAAACAAACAAACAAACAAACAGAATGTTCACACTAAACGTTTTGCTTTTCCTTTCTACTAGTCTGATATCTCTGCCATGTTCTTCTTTACCTACCTAAATTCTTTTCCCCTTTTTAGCATCCTCTCAAAACCTGTCATGTACCCTGCCGTGGTCACCACCATTTTGATTGGATTTTAGTAGCAGTTCTGACCTACATGTTATAATAATCAGTAGTTGTGCAGTTTGGAAAATACAAAATTTTTACCCCATTAATTTAACTTTAATGGTTGTATAATTTATTAAATTGCCTGCTTTTCCCGAGGAAAAGTTGTAGGGTTCTTAAAATTGAAAAAATTTCCTTAAGTCTATATATAAACTATAGGCGATTTGATCCCTTCAGGATCCAGTATAATAAGTTACTCACTCACATACAAATATTTTGTTTAATCCCAGGGATAGGACAAAGTTCTTAGGATACACTGGTGAACAAAGCAGAAAAAAATCCTGTCCTCATGGCAAGTTATATTCTCAAGGAATGAGGCAGGTTAAGCACTATAAACATCATAAATAAGTAAATTATATGCTATCTTAGAATGTGATAAGTGCTATGGAAAAAAGAAAATATCCAACTTAAGGTTTATGAGTGTGTATATGTGGGGAACGTTTCAATTACAAAAACAGTAGTTATAGGCTATGCATTTTGGAGACAATCTTTGAGCCCAGACTTAAAAACATTAACCTCTTTTATTCAATTCATATTGAAGAAGCTAGATAACTGATCAGTGTAATTCTAGTTCAGTCTACTCAGCCAGTAGAAAACACATTTGGAAGGCAGACACAAATCAGAGCATTTGCAGTTGTTTTGAATGTAGGCTACAAACCCAGTTTTTGCAATATTCATTTCCTTGCTTAGAAAATTATACCTTTTGTTTCCTTTATCTTAGATTATTGCGTCCCTTGCTAAGAAAATTAAATTTCACAAATCTGATTTTTTGAGAATGGACACTTTGTGCTAAAACAAATTGCAACAGCTTCCTCAATTCTTTCAATAAATTAGAACCAAAGGTTCAAGCCAATTTAACAGACAGAAATTAGTTTAGGAAGTGCAATTTTATAAAAATAAATCTATCAAGCATCATCATGTTTTATACGTGTGTGTGCGCATGGTGTGTGAATATACGATTTTTTATTGAAATAAAGAAAACAAATTTTAAACTATATAAAATTTCATCAGATTTTTTTTTGCTTTATTTCAATAATAGGTGCTGTCAAACATTAATTCAAATTGGTTGAAAAAGGTTATTATCATTTAACTGTAGAAAATGTGCAATTTAACTGTATGTTCAGTAGTATATTCTTTTCTTTTTTTTTGATGAAGATTAGCCCTGAGCTAACATCTGCTGCCAATCCTCCTCTCTTTGCTGAGGAAGACTGGCCCATAGCTAACATCCATGCCCATCTTCCTCCAGTTTATGTGGAACGCATGCCACAGCATGCTTTGGCAAGCAGTGCATAGGTCTGCACTCGGGATCCAAACCGGCGAACCCTGGGTCACTGAAGCAGAATGTGCGCATGTAACCACTGTGCCACCATGCCAGCCCCAGTAGTATATTCTTATAGAAAGTGATTTCTCAACTTTAATTTAAAAGTTCTAATTAACAAATTTAGTTGCAAGAATCATCTTCTGAGTCTCAAGTTAATAATTGGAAAATCTTTGAATCCATTTTAAGTGAAGAAGGCAACATGCATTGACATTGTATGTTTACGTAGTGGAATCAAATAAAAGTTAATGCCAAAAGGCTAATTCATCATGTATTCTTTGTGTTGCTTTGTTGTGTAACTAATTTTGTTTGTTTGTGTCCTAGACAATTGCTATTATACTTTAAATGAGTCTTATTCTAAACCCTCATCATTAGTGTTACTTCCTTAAGCATAATTATTTTTTCACTAATATTTAAAGCAATTTTGTTTGCCAATTTCAAGTGATTTTAGAATAAATTCTGCAGTGTCAATTCACATTTGTTTACTGATTTAGAACAGTCAGTATCAAATAGATAAATGTTTTCAGAAATAAACAATTCCTAAGAGTAGGAAATACATATTATAACTCACTTTGATCATATTATTGTAGAAAAATATTTATAGCTAGGAAAAAATATATCTTTGCAAATGAGAATCTAAAATAATATTTTAATGTGGCAAATAGGAGTGTACCTTTAAAAATATATTTATTTTTACTCTATTAGATACTATTTAGGAAATTACTCTCAGATTTTAAAGATCATATAGTAAATAATCTTCTGCAAAAATGTAGGTTGCAGTCTGTTGTTGGCTTGTTGACTTTCTACAATCTTAATAAAATGAGTTGAAATATCTTAGTGTTTAGTTTTTTAAAAAATGTCTTTAATATATATAATTATAATTTTGTCATTCTATTCTCAATTATCCTTGAATGCACCTTTTCCATTTGACTGTACAATGCATGGAATGTCACTGTCTGTGAAAAGCAGTGCCCTTCTGAAAACCTGTCTAAAATCTGGGAGTTATTTTTCTCAAACATTATGATGTGTAAGAAAGAAGATAATCCTTGGAGTAAGAAAATTTGAACTAAGAGACTTGGTAGACTTAAGGCAACCTCAATAAATATAACAAGGATCTTTGTAAAATGGAACTAGTCAAGGGGCCAGCCAGGTGGCATAATGCTTAAGTTGGCACACTCAGCGTCCATGGCCTGGGGTTCACAGTTCGGATCCCCGGCGTGGACCTAGCACTGCTCTTCAAGCCACACTGTGGTGGCATCCACATAAAATAGAGGAAGATTGGCACAGATGTTAGCTCAGCAAGAATCTTCCTCAAGCAAAAGGAGAATGATTGGCAACAGATGTTAGCTCAGGGCCAGTCTTCCTCACATACACACTCAAAAAATAAATTAATTAATTAAATAAAATGAAACTAGTCAAGTAGATACTAAAGTTCATAAGGAGAAATAAACATTGCAGAATAGCTAGGGATGCAATTAAAAGGAAAATGTAAAAGGAAAAAGTTTTACCAGATATTACAGCATAGTGTAAAGGCTCTATAATTAATGTGGTACTGACACATGAGTAGAATAGACAGTCTATAAATTGACTGAAATACATATAGAAATCCATTATCTGATAAAGACTTCAAAGATATTCTTTTTGAGACGCCTGGATACACATTTGGAAAAATTACATAAATGCCTGTTAATTTCACTAGCTTTCCGTATTTCCTATTCTAAGTTAATACCTTGATTGCTTTTTCTGTTTGTTTTCTTTCCCTTAATAAACATATTTTCCCTTAAGTTTTGTTTTAGCTGAATTCCATTGGTTGACACGGACAGTGCTCAAACTTTTTTGTTTTAAGCAACCTGTTACATTATGCTTAAAACTTTGATACAATTTTAAAATTTATTTCATAGACATTTCCCCATGGAAAATGGTTACACTTTATATATTATATATGATTCCAAATCAGCTAATAATATCCAAATAGAAATATCATAATTCACCAGTGCTTGAAATTGGACATTCTATTTAAGGATACTTTATTGACTATATGAGAAAGAATATCTTTTGTTCAATCCAATTGAAATTATGCACTTACTATTTTGGCACTGTAGCACAGTTTGAATGTTGAAAAGCTGTTATTTTCAAATAGATTCTAAACAATGCAATTGTAAAACTGATAGTACCTTTGACCCCGTCTCTCTGTCCTGAAGAATATTCCTCGCCTCCCTCTTCATATAAATCTTATACTGAGAAAAATATTAATGTTTGTACATTGAGTTTGATGTATGGCTTAGCATGTCATCAGTTCTATTTAGTTTACGTCAGATAACTGTGTTTCTACATCGTTCTTCAAATTTTCTGAAACCTCTTAGTTAACAGTGATGTCATGCCACTGCTATAATGAACCTAGCATTTTAGAATAACAGAGAGATGTGAATACTTAAAATGTCAAGGTAACCTTATACTGTTCCTTCCTGAAATTCTAACACTGCATTCCATTTTCATTCCTTGCTGAAGATTAGAGTTGGGAAATGAAAGAACAAGATTTACACTATAAGTAGAAAAGTTGTTGAAAATATCACTGAAAGCCGTCATTAACATATAAGGGTATGTTTTTATTGAAGATACCAAGATGAAGCAGTTTGCCTTTTTCTGCTAATTTTAATTACTGCTTTTGTGAATTTCTTTATAACTGCCAAATTTTCAAGTAATGATGCGTTCTGTGATGGTATTCATCAGGTTGTCATTCATATTGTGAAGTTAAAACTAATTGGCAATGCTTTCAAGAGTGACTTCTTAAAAGGAAAGTCCTTTAGATAAACATGATAGCAGGGGGAAAAAAGCCTCAAACTGCCCGGCAGGCAGATGGTTCAATATAAATAAAATAAATTGCGTTTGCCAAACTGTATGCATTTCCTCCTTATGTGAAAGCAAGAAAATAGTAATACACATATATAATTTTTGAAGAATCCAGTGCTTAAGACATGAATTCTGAATTTCATAATTTTTAACCAAAAATAACATAACTGAAGACAAAACAAGTGTGTACTGCATATTTCACCATGTGAACGTCATGTAGGTATCAGGAAGTTGTAGAAAGTTCTACACAATCATTTCTTAGTATTTCACATATGATTGGTTCTCAAATCTGGATTTATGGGTCAACTGGATACACACCAGACCCATAACTGACAAAAGGAAGCCATTGATTCTTCAGTTAACTAACGTCATTGATAAATACATTGTACTATTCTGCCTGGGAGAAGAACAGAGAGAGTTGTACCCTTCACAGGGCAGAGCTAGACGGGTGGGGAGGAACCAGCCTTCATATCTGTTCCTTATGTCCCTTGAACCTAAAATGCCTAAAGTGAGCTCAATTTTCTGATCCAAATTCACTCCACTAATAAATCAATAACAAAAAATTGACAATAAACAAAAATCTTTACTTGGAAATTAAGGACACTGCTACGAAAGCCTACCATAGTGGTTGTCAAAGTGTGTTCCCTGATTCAGCAGCATCAAATCACCTGGGGACTTGTAAGAAATGCAAATTATTGCGCCTCATGTCAGATCTACTAAATTAGAATCTCTGGGAGTGGTCCAGCAATCTGTATTTTAACACGCTCTCCGGGTGATTGCAATACATGCTAAAATTTAAGAGCCACTGCCCCAGAACAAAATGAAATTCAAAAGAGAAAAACTCTTCTAGAAAGTATTGAAAAGAATATTGTATACTTAAACTTATGGAACAGTGAAATCTACCCTCAGAGGAAGACTTACAAGCTTAAATATCTTTAAAAGCTCCAAAATTGATATTTTAAAGCTATAATGTATATTTTAAAGTCATTGAAAGGGTAGTTATATCCTCAATTCTTTTTAGGAATCCAGCATAACATTAATAAAAAAATATAGTTAGCAGCACACCCACAGATCTACATACCCGTGTTCCACATTTAACTTGGAGATAAAACAAATCTGAAAATGGTTAAATTAATATATAAACAAATGTAAAAAATATTTGGTAAAATGGAGTTTTCGTAGTCAAGATGTGTAAAATAAATAGAATCAATTTTAACTGACAACGTTATTTTTCCATACCTTTTCCTCCTAATTAAACATCACATCAAATTAAAACTCATGATCCTAGCTTTCTTGAGAAGTAGATAATTAATGATCTATCTCTGAGAATAGACTGGATATA
This sequence comes from Equus asinus, assembly GCF_041296235.1. NCBI lineage: Eukaryota > Metazoa > Chordata > Mammalia > Perissodactyla > Equidae > Equus > Equus asinus. The sequence goes on from NC_091794.1 coordinate 56,155,494, forward strand.
TTCAAGAGTATAAATAATCCATGAAAATGAATTTAAGATATTTCTTATTCCATTTTTTAATAGGAAAATAATTTGGAATGAGGATTTGATTATAAAATATGCGTTTTCTGACTTTAAGAAAACTTACAGCATTACCAAGTATCTTCTTTATCTTGGTAGTTACTCCATGATCCACACTTGAAGCTCTGTATACACAGGCTGGCTTGTGAGAATAGGCTGCATTTACATTGAAAGCTATAAGATATTTTGAGACCTAGAGTATAAGTCTAATTTTGCTTCTATTAATAGAATTTTCCCATTTTTGCCAATTTGTTATTGGTACTTAGTCACGACAGAGTTTAATTAGGTAGAACATAATTATCACAGCAGAAAAATATGCTCTTCTAGGGGATTTAAATGATTGAACATTACAAATCTTAAACGCTCTTTGAGTTATAAAAAGGGCAGGCTACATAATTTGATATTTGAAACAATGACAGGCTACAAAAAATTTTAGGAATGGGAATAATAAAGTTCCAAGAGCAATTTAGGTGACTAATGTCATTATGTAAGATCAGTTGTGGCCTTTGCAAATAGTTAGAAATTCATTATATTTAATAATAATTCTAAAAATAGAACTAAGAATATTCTAAGAATAGTACATTATTGATATTGTCAATGTAACGCATTTGAAAGGGACACTAAAGAAATTAAAGTTCCTTAAGCTATTTTCAGATGTATACTTTTCCTTTGATCTCTATATAACAAAATGTTTCATTGCTTGCACAGTTAGGAAACATGCAAAAAATAATATGAAAAAGTAAATTAACTTTTGTGACTAGTTGTATTCTGCACCAACCCAGGTAACAAGATAGTTGTGAACACTAAGAGTGTTTTGCCTCTGATAATAATTGGTGCAGACTGTGTACCTTTAAATGCACTGAAGTTGTTGTGTAGAGTTAAACTTATTATTTACGTAAGTTTCTCAAATGATATATTCAAATTAAATTACTGGAAAATAATATAAAATAGTTATTGAGGGTTTTCTTTTACTGTTAAGGATAATCAAATGTTAAATTTACTTTGGGTATAAATACTATAGAAATATAAACTCTTTTAAAAAAATAGTTATCAGATAATGTTAAAATAATATTATATTTATTTGAAAGTTTATCTTAGGCATATGGATGCATGGGAAAAGGATATTCATATACAGTTTTAATTTAACATAGTTGATTGATTTAACATATCTGTTAAATTTAACATTTGGTTAACTTTAAAGCATTAAAGGAAAGAATATGTACATATATAGAGAGGGTGTGTATATATATTCATATATGTATGCATATGTATATGTGTTTATATTTATAGTACATATATAAGAATTAACACTCCTTCAAAACCTCAATATTGAGATTAATGATATCAATATTTTATAGGTTAAATATAGCCAATTATAAAAGTCTCCATAACAAAAGGTTTTCTCTCAGCTCACTGAATTAACCTTTACATGTTGTGTTCAAGTGAATAGTCAAAATCTATGTGCCATTTCCCCACACTGTTGATAAACATCATATGCCCTTCACAGATGGTATTAATGGCGCTATTAATGACAATGGAGTCACTTGATATGACTGAATATTAGGTATAAACCACCCAAGAAAGTAAAATGCACTCTGTCAATTTCTACAACACCTAAGATATGATCGACAATAGGTTATTACAGCAATAATTAAGCAATAACTCATCGCTGAAATGGTAATGCTAGTAAATCAATACAGCCAAGGAAATGTGATAGCATACGGCTATAAAATACTGATTCGATTACTTTAGGAGTTACACGTTAAAAGGTCAACTAAGGTAATATAGAGGGCCACAATCCTTACATAATGCCAAAAAATTTACGGAAGTATTAGCATAGAAACAGTTTATGTTCATATACATTATTTCAATATAATTTCTAGTGAAGAATTTTAATGGCATAATTCAGAAATATTATTATCAATGAATGTTTTTGGGTCAATCTTGGTTTTAAAACAGGACAGTAATTAAATGAATGTACATGAGTTATTATCTAGCATTATCATTACACCTCATGGTATCAGTCCAATATTTTAAAAAAGAAAGTTCTCTCTCAAAATATTTAATGGAAGGAAAAGGGGGAAAAAGTGTTATTTGAGTGTATGCTGTTAAAATGGTCAGCAAACAAATTCTGAATTGCATTTAACTCTGCCAACCTCCAGAATAACGGTGACTGAGCTAATATAATCATAATCTAGTCCATATTAAGCCTTATGCTGCTGTTATCAATTGTAAGGCATTACAGTTCAAATCACCACTTAGGTATATGAGCCAGTATCACAAGCTCTCAAGGACTGTCACAGTCAATATCAAATAGCCAAGTTGAACTTTGTATTTTCTGAAAAGAGAAAATAAAAATTGAATTTGTTATTTAGGTTACTACTGAAATATTTTATACATAGGTAAAATACCACACTTTACATAAGAGTGTGTGTTTTTGTTTTTGACATGAGGAAAGTATCGAAAGAACTTTCTTATGAAAAGAATTTTAGTATGCTAAGTATTGGACCAACCTCTCACAGTTTTCACCATTTATTCAGTCCCCCATCCCAGGTACCTGGCAATCATCTGAATTTTCTGAATACTATCTTTCAACTAATAGCTCCATATCTCTGTTACCAAATTTTACTGGTTTTATATCTTTACATTTTTTCAAAACTATTTTCTTTCCATATCTACTGTTAGTAGTGTAATTAAGCGAGGAAAGATAGTGCCTTATCTGCACTACTAAAGCATTCATAGCCTCTCTTCCAGTCTCCATTCTAGCATTATTCAATGACATCTTTTACATGTCCTCTAGGGAGACTCACCTAAAACAAAATATTTTACATCTTTAGATGGTCTCCTATTATCCTGAGTATGGTATAGATACAATTCCCTAGATTAGTGTTTCTAAAACATTGTGTATATAAATCACCTGGTCAACTTGCTAGATTCATTTCCCTTGCTGGATTCAAGGGCCTAACCCCGAGAAAGTCTGGCCCAGCAGGGTCAACATGGGGTCAGGAATCTACATTTTAATTGGCATCATATGCCTATCACAGATGGTAGATGTGCCCTTCATGACCTGGCAACCTTCTCCCTAGCCATTTCCCACCAGGTAACGTATTTTCAGCTTAATAGTACAAAACTGTTTGTAGTATTCCTTCTTTATTCATGCTGAGGGGTGCCAAGGGAAGTTTACAGATAAACACAGTGTGTCTGTAGCAAGTATTAGGAAGAAATAAATGAGATAAGGGCATAGAGAATGACGGTCCTGCCATAGTTTTTATGGGGTGCTCAGGGAAGTCCTTTTTGTTAAGGTGACTTTTGAGTTGAGATCTTAATGAAGTGAAGGAGAAAGCCATAATATCTGGGTTAAGACCATTCTGGACAGAGGGGAAATGAAGGCCCTGGACCTAGAGCTTAACGGGAAGGGGTTGTGGAATTAGGCACAGTTTGAGCTGCAGACAGGGACGTCATCTTTTAGGGCTGGATGAAATAGATATTTCTGGTAAAGAATAACCTAGGGTGCTAGGTAAAAATGTATACTTTGTAAACCTTACTGAATTTTTCTAAGAGAGGGGACCCCGAGGGTCTACATCTCTTAAACAAGTTTCCAAAGGGACTGACATATCATATAATAAATAATTTTAATTCTTTTAAATATAATGAGAAGGCATTGTAGCAGAGTGGCTCTCAAATATTAGTAAGCATCAGAATCCCCTACTGGGCTGGTTAAAATATATTGCCAGGCCTCCCCTCCAGAGTTTCTGATTCAGTGATCTGGGAGTTGGGCCTGAGAATTTGCATTTCTCGTAACTTCAGGAGATGCTGATGCTGCTGGTGCAGGGACCACACTTTGGAGATGATTCCTGAAGAATTTTGAGCCAGGTAGGAATAAAGACCCACCTATAATTTCAGAGTGTCTAAGGGTCGATTAGAAGGTAATTAAACTAAGGCCTAGGGGGAGCAAGGACAATTTCTAGCCAAAGGAATAGACTTCCTGAAATCTTCAAGTGTCAGTGAATTAATTACTTTTTTGAAGCTAAAAAGGGAGGCACCAAGGATGCAGTGTGAATAGTGAGAAGGAAGAAAGTAAGAGAAGAGCTCAAATGCCAGCAAGAGATGGATGAAGGTGGGGCAAGATCCTTCAGGGCCTTGTAGGCGATGTTAATTAAATTGATCTATATTAAAAAAATATAAAAATCCATTGGATGGCTTTAAATGAGGAAATATCATCAGAATTATTTTAAGCGTTTGAGGGAAAACTGAACCTACATGGGACTAGTAAACTAAAGAAGAAAATAAAGGAATGGCAAACATCAATTTCAGAGAAAGTTATGGAGATCTCAGTTTGCTGTATATCTGTAAAAAAGAGTATTAATAACAATAACTTACATTTTATAGTCCCCTGAATTTCGCAAACTATTTTCACATACATTTACTTAACTGACATTATGATAATCACTTAAAGTAGTTAGAAATTAATACCTCCCATGAGAATACAGAGAGAGAGTTTTTATTGAAAAGAACTGAATTCTTCACACTTTATCAAATAGATTTAGGAGACATCTTGGAGATAACCTGAGGCTTAAAGACAATGTGAGTTCAGCCTTATCAGAGGATTGGGAACTCAAAGTATCCCACCAGCTGAAGAGGGAAGCCCCTAAGAACAGAAACCACAAGCATCAATAATTCCCAAAGGAGGACTGATATGTGTCACATGTCATATGAGTAGGTTTGATACATCTCATAATCAGGAATTGGTGAAAGACAAATGGTAAAAGAAAGATGGCCAGGTGTAACATGAGACACATTTTTTGTGTGCACATATTCAAGTTTATCAGTCACAGCTTCATTAATGTATGATATCCCTCAAGAGAGAAAAGTGCAGTGCTTTTTGGTAAAAGAGCTCATAAAATTTGACCGAAAGAACCACAGGTACATACAAGGTTGATTGAAATGTGTCTTCATATTTCTTATCTACACATCAATCATTTATTGAGTACATAGCTTTTCAAAGCCATGAGAAGGAATCTGCGAAATAAAAAGAGATAAAATATTTTTCTTGAATAGAAAACGTTAGGTGGCTTTTTAATGTGTTTGAATTCCTGTTGTTTGGACAAGGGCTTTGGGCAGGAGTTTCCTGTTACTCCGCTTACCTGATATTCTACCCCCCTGGGATCTTCACCTGCACACTCACACAAACACACATGCACACTCGCATTCACTATTCTGCGTGAATTACTTATTTTGCATGGAGAAATATAAACAGATTAAATCAAAATAATGTCTAAAGAAGAGCAAAAAAACAAAAAGAAAGGAAGGAATAGAGAAATTAAGATAACTCTTTTAAAGAATATGATGATTTGATGTTTATGAAATAAGGCGATTTCTGGCTACTGAGTTCTGTTAGACATTGCTGCTTGATGTTCTAATATTAGCAAACTATACCATCTTAGTGCAGACTGCCTACCTTACACTGAAAGGTAAACGGTGACCTAATGAGTCAACAGAACCTAAACTTGGGTTTACCTTCTCACCCAAGTTCTGTCGGTGTGTTCTTAAAGGGAATTTATATGCTTTAGCCTCACACTACTAGACTCCGAATTCATCTTGTACTTGGAGCACATTTATGAGGGTCTTAGGTTTTGTGGTGAGGGAATGCACTCCTACCTTGAACTCTAGCTGCTGACTCAAGCCTGGTTAATGCAGATCTCTGTCATATATCAGCTATACAGAATATAAATCAAGATATAAATAATGACACAGGTCGACCTATCTAGTTGGGATAAATGTAAGAGTCACTGGCAAAAGTTTATATGTCTAAATACTTAACAAGGCACATAGAAATATCCCCAATTTGTTACTTCTACTATAAATGTGACAGATTGCCTTTTTCGAGTAGAACTGCAACAATAACTGCCATTCCACATGCTCTTCTGCAATGTGGCCTTGCCATGTCCCCATCAAAATTGGAATTTATGTATCCATTTTTTTGATCATGGCTGAGCTAGGATGAAAGTTTTGACTACTGTGACCATTACAATATGTCAGGAATTATGCTATGTCAAGCATAGCCCTTTACTGGCCTAGTAGCAAGCACCTGTCACTTCTTGTCTCATGGGACATTCACTCTTGGGACGTTTTCACTCAAAAACCAACTGTGCTGTGAGAAGAGAAGCCCAAGCCATGTGGCAAGCTCACATACAGGAACTCTGGTCTATACTCCAGCTTTAGTTCCCGGGCAACAACCAGCAACAGCTGCCACCCAGGTTAGTGGGCCACCTCATTTGGACTGGACCCTCATAGGAGATGGCAAGTGAGAACCACTCACTTGAGCCAGGTCAACCCACTGAACCTGGATGCCTGGTTTCCTAAATGCTTGGCCCAATAAGAACCTTCTAGGTACATGCAAATGAAGAAAAAAGTGAATGAAATGTCTTCATCTTTTAAAATTTCTCTAGCCCCTCCCCCAAAGATCTCTTGTAAAAGACATCTGCCTCTACTCTTCAATTTTCGTTATTATAGTGACAATTTTCTACAAGAGCCTATGTCTTGCTTTTTGAGCAGACATGTTAGGGCCCTCATGATCTACCTCAGATTATCCTACCAGTGATTGGAACTCCTCCTGTCTTAAACACAAGATCTTGCTAGTCTACTATGATATAAAAGACTTTTAGAATTTATAAATATATTATTAATTACTGTTAGAAAATATTTCCTCAGCTTAATGTATCTAACAGTAGCCTACCATCTCATTAAATAAAACCTATATACCATCACCATCACCACCAAAAAAGTACAAGGAGAGGTTAGATAAATGTCTCCCAAAAGTTACTCTTTTAATGACTTTCCTCCTCTCCACTGCAGTTTGAAAACACTGAACATAATTTCCCATCTAGATTATTAGGTTCAAGAAATTTGTTGAATAATCATTCATAATAGATGCTGTATTAACAATTTTTTTCTCGTCTACAGACCTCTAAAGACTCAGTGATCGCATTTGAACTTCTCTCATAAAATAAATACCTCCTTCATTAAATGTATTCCATAAACTAAGATACTTTTGTCAATAACAAGAGACAGTAGTCACTAATTATACAAGTTGATTTGTCATAGGGATAGATTGTACTTCAAAGTAACAATGGGAATTTCAATTCTCTTCTTTTTGAAGCGGTGGAAAATTATCAATAAATTATAAGCACCTTAACTGAATACATCTTGTATTTTGGCAAATTTAAGACAGCCTACTGAAAGATAGCTAGCTGTTTTATTTTTAAAGTTTTATTTTCCTTTTTATTGATATTCTCCAGAAACCAGGAGATCAATAAACAATGTAATCTGGGCAGTGAATACCATACAATTATTATAAGCTATTGCAGAAATACAGCTATGGAATTATAGGACACAAGAGACAAGCAAAGTTTTTAAAAATCCAAGTAGGGTGTTTATATCATAATAAATGTTCTAGAATGAACTTACCTTAGAGGTGGAAGGTAGATGATCTTCCTTTTTAAAAAGCCAGTAAAATGTTCTTTTTTTGGCTTTGTGTCCCATTATTTGTTATAACCATCTGGAATTTGAACACATTTCATCTCTGATTATTTTCAGAGGAATAATTATTTGATAGTATTTGTGCCCCTGAGATGTTTTAATGCTTAGATACATATGAAAAGTATTCTAATAAGCTATTGAAATTAACCTGCTCATAGCACTAATCATATTTTATTTGCCATTTGCAGGGAGTTATTATAAGTAAAGGAGTGAAAGCAGATTGAATTTTAGGAACTTATGTTTAAAATGTTTGAAATTTACAGTGAAAATGCAAAGTACTGTCACAACTATGTTTAACTTAATTTCTAACAAAGTAAGATAAACTGAAGTAAACACTTGAGAGTATATTATAGATTTTGACAGCATGTTAACTATGAATGCCTTCTGTCTTTCCAAATTGTTCACAGAAAAATAAACAATATTAAGGTCACTGGACCTTTCAAATCTCAAGTTCCTTGCAATTATAAACAAGCAAGTTACAATAAGCTTAAAATACAGATTTAAACAACTTCATTATGATATATCCAAAGTTTTACAACTTATTTGAAAAAGAACAGCACCTCATTATTTCTTACCAAATCCTATTTAGCATGAGGAGAAGAGACTGGGATCTTCAAATTAGTGTTAGAGAAATTACTTCTTGCTGCTCTATGTCTGCAGAATAAGCAAAAGCAAGGGAGGGGACCATATAACAGGTGATTTTATTCACTTAGTGATAACAACCTGGGCCAAATCAGTGGATGTGGGGATTAAAAGACAAAGGGAATTTGCAGGCTCTTTAGGGTACAGAATTGGACTGTTTGGACATAGAATTGACATGATGAATAGAATACTGAATACTTTGTGAGCTAATCAGAAAAAATTACTTTTAGAATGATAAACAAAATAAAATAATTGAAGCCAATTCTTTTCCAAATACTGTAAATATTCCTCAGACGACCAAATAGCAGAAGGGATAAAAAGAACGATGCTAAATTGCAAAATTAAAAATAAGTAAAAAGAAAGAATATTCCCACAAATTCAAGACACAGTGACAATCCCACTTCATAGGTTCTGCACATTTATGTATGCAGTGGAACTGCACTCTCAGAGCCCCAGCTGCTATTGCTATTAAAGTGACTACTGCTTCTGAGCCATATTTCTTATCATCTCAAGCACTGCAATATGCTCCCTTTTCCTGTTTCAGAATATTTGATGTTATTCCTACTTTCCCTTAGATCTTGTTCTTTCCCTCTGACAAAAAATTTTACTGAGTCAAACTTTCACCTTCTCCAAACCTCCTCTGGCTTTATTAATTCCTTTGCTAAAACCATCTGAGACCATTATTTTGCATACCACACGCCTTCAAGCCGTTAATTGTTACTCTTTTTTTGGATGTTGTAGCTGAAAGAGCGGAAGTTGATACTACTATCCTTGAAGAACTAAAAAGCCCTAAGTCAGATATTCACATTTTAAAGAGTAGAAAACAATCTGGATTTTGGAAGAATAAAGATCATATCAGACTCAAAAAGAAAAAGCAGCCCTGCAGGTTTAGATGGGGAGGATAATTAGAGATAAAATGAGCTGCAAAGTTAACGTGAAACACAGCTTCTCACGAGGTCACGCGGTGGCTGTGGACTGCCATCACCAGTCCCTCCGAGGGATACTGCTTTCGTCTTTTAACCTATGGTGCCATGGATGTGCTTATTCTCAGCACAGCCCCCCATCCTTGGTTAATCTCCATTTCTAATCTGCCTCAGAAAGAAAAACTGATCCACCATCCATCCCGTTTCCCTTAGATCTTGCTCAAAATTCTTTGGTGGGAACCTAAACCTTAAAAAATACACTTACCTCTGACCATTTTCCACAGTTTATCTGAAGAGGGCTGCTACTACACTGAGTCGATTAACTTGATATTGTCGAATTATAGGCTTGTTCCTGTAATCATGGCATATGTGATGTGTATGTATTGCAATTCCTTATAAATAACTCCACTGGTCAGAACTGATTTATGTAGTGATATTGAATCTCTTTTCCTAAAGGCTGAAATGCACATGATTCTCTGCTTTGTGCTTTGGGGGATAAGAATATTTTAGTACATTTTATTAGGTTTTTCTAGAAGTTGAAACAATTATACACAAAAATTAGGAAACTGTTGACAGTGTTTACAGAGTGTAAAACAAAACTTTATTTAATTTCTTGCTTAAATGTCTCAATATTAGAAAGGTAGATATTTTCACTTTTTTAAAAATTGAAAGGAAATCTTCTCTTGAATATTTCCTTGTCTCATATTTCTCACCATCGGAATGTTTTATCCAAGTTGACCCGAGTCGTGACCCAAGTTGAAGATATCTTGCATTGGAGAAAGTCACAAGTGTGCACAGACTCAACAATTTTTTTCTACTCATGTAGCTTTTCTGAAAGGAAAAATAAAAGCAATAATGAAAACCAAAAGCAACACAGGAAAACATAATCTAGCTGACAGAGATACAGATGAGAATATCTCAAGAATGTTGAAGTAGAAACATAAATGGAGCTGCATTGAGAATTGAAAATACTGAATAGAAACGATGTTTGCAAAAACGGAAATATAAAACATGATCCTTAAAAAAAGACACATGTGGAAGTAAAATCTGTCAAATTCTGGGTTAATACAGTAACGACCAAAATAATTGGTTACCGATGAAGGAAAGGTTTGCTCATTTCCTCCTTTTTCTGAGAGTGGTGCCAGTCCTCCCAGTTTAAAATTGTGTCTGAATCATCAAGAAATATATTTTTAGGATATGTTTTCAAATTGTCACTAGCAAAAGTAAGGTAAAATGTAAAACTGCCTATAGTGATGGAAAAGCAACAAAAAAGCATAACCAGAAAGAAAAAAATAGGAAAGAAACCATTTTGCAGAAGATTTTTTTATAGAGAATAACTCAAGATAAGTGAGAACAGTACTATAGAAAAGAGATTGTACTCAGATTAGAGTCCATTCCAGTTTATTTAAAGTAGTCAATATCCTTTCTTCTGACAAGATTCCAAAAGCAGCTATACTTTTATGAAAGCAATGTACACTTAGGAGTCAAAAGTCATGCATAAAAATAATACGCACAATTAGACTCATCCTAGAATATGTCTATAGAAAATTCTTTTTTATTATATGTAAATAAAATATAAAAGAAATGGACAAGTTTTGCTATATAAGTAAAATATATCACAGTTGGAAAAATTCTTTACATCTAACATATCAGCTTTAAAAATAAACATAAATTAACTGTTTTAAAAGGTAACAGTTTCCTATTGCATTAAATCAAATATGTAGGCTATTCACAAGAGATATACCTAAGTATAAAATAGAAATTCTAAAAACCAAAGATATCAGACAAGCACAAGTATTTAAAAAAAGAGCTTTCATAATAGCAAAATTAAAAAAATGAAATTCAACGCAAAGTAATTCAATGAAGCATCAATAACTATTTTATTTTCATAAACATTACAATTTCAAGAAGAATTAAAATAAAAATTGATGCTTTAATACAAAAGAATCTAGTATTAAAGTATATGAAGAATAATTTTTGGAAATAAGCATATATTGGGAAAGATTTTAACAAATCCTATAAACAAACAAGGATAGAAGTCTAATTCTAAAATTGAGAACAACATTTATCTTGTGAGATGGAATTTTAATAAATGTTTACAAGCTATTAATAATGCTGGGGGAAGAATAGAGAGATTTGCATAAGAAACCAGGGTTAAAGTTGCTAGGTCTTTCCATCCAAGAATCAGAGATATAGAAACTCCATGTCAAAAGCCCAATGTAAGTAAAACAAAGCACCTAAAATGCTAGCACCAATGAAAAGACAAAGCCAATGGGCAGACTTTTGCCAAAGCAGAGATTTTCTGAGTCTGGAGTTAGTTTGATGCCAGAAACTGGGAACTGCTGTGTCCCAAACATGATTGTGACATAAGTACCAGTTGGGTAGCACAGTGGGTGAATCTAAGAGCTGCATGTTGCCAATTTTAACCACGCGAAATGTTGAGAGAAGGAGGAACATCCTCTCTTGCGTCCAGAAGAACCAGGGTAGGTTTTTGAGGTGCAGCTACTGACAGTGAGTGGTGCTCAGTTCATGGGTTCTGTTTGAGCTACAACTGAGCTCAGCAGTTGTGTTCAGGAAGTCCTATGGTTCAATCCAACAACCTTGCTTGTAAAATGCGACACCTTGAGCAAATTATTGCAACTCTCTGAATCATAGATCCCTTACCTACAAAATGGAAACAATGCTGTCTGCAGAGTGTTGTTATAAAGCAAATGCAAGATTTTCTTCTTCAGTTACTTAAAACAGCGTCTGGCATGACTATCTCTCTATTGCCAATCAAATTATTAAGTACAAAGAAACCTTCACAAAATTTCCACAACTCCTCTAAATTGTGCATAATATATTGACAGACAAAACAACAAAAAAGAAATTATTAAATTTTTATAAGGCTCTAAATATTCTAGTATATACACATTTAAAACTCTGCATAATAACTAAGTAAAAATGCAGTCAAAAGGACAAACATAATATTATGTTTAAATAAAAACAGTGCCAATACTCAAACAAAACTGAGACAGGAATCAGTCTAATGAGACAGGGCCATCAGCAAGACCTCTCGCCTAACAAGATAAGACCCTTAACCAATTGGAAAGCTAGAGAATCAGATATAGGCTGCCAAGATCCAGATTCTGCAGCCTCTGGTCTTTCCTGGGCTTATGCATGTGCCCTAGCATGCAGGAGTCCACTAAAGGTGACCCTGGCCCCATTAGAATAGTAAAAATGACACCCAAGGAGGAAGAGCTAGCATACTAATGATATATGTGTCACATGTAGTAGCATGCTACAGAAAGTACAGGCACAAGGAAACACCCTCCCCACACACACATGCTGTGACAAGGCACTCTTCCCAGACTTTGCCTAATAAAAGCTCCACAGTCCTGCTCCCTAATGAGCCGGTCATGGTCACCTGCCCTTTCCTTTCTGTACCGGCTCCCTTGTGCCTCTCATGTGCACAAGCTAATAACATTTCACTTTTCTGCTCCCACTTCTTGTCTCTTGATTCCCATCCTGGGGGACAAGAAGCCAATGTGCTAGTAACAAAACTATGGCCCAAACTTTGTGGGAGGCAAGTGCAGAGTCATATAATTTCATTATTTGACAATAACTGCTAGAAACATACTAATTCAAAATTCAATTGAAAAGGATGGAGTAGGATGGCCAGAAAATGCTGGATACCCAGTTTAATTTGAATTTCAGATAATTTTTTTCTTTTAGTATAAATATTGACCATCATTGTTTGTCTGAAATTAAAATTGAATTAGGCATTCTATATTTTTATTCGACATATCTGGCAACCTTAAAATAGACATCAGTGGAAATGAAAGAAAAAGAATAAGAAAGGGATTATAAAAATATACACGGGAATAAATATTCTAGAAATTAGGAGAATTATATAACTAAAATGCAAACAATGGTAAAACATTGTAAAAGCTCAAACTCCTCAATTTCTTTTAACAGAAAAGACAAATGTAAAATTGCATAAGAAAGCAGCAATAACTTAGAGGGAAAGAACACTGACATTACTGTGTAGATTTGCAAAATATTCCTGTGTTCTTCTCAAAACAAATTATTGGAAAGAACCTCATTGCCAATTTAAATCAGCCATGGTGAAATTAAAATCAAGGTTAAATTGCCATTGTAGAAACATGGTTAATGACAGAGAAAAATACCTATGCTGTCCTACCAGAAAGAAAGGCATTGCATAATAGGATAAACAAAAGAATCCTAATTGTGCCCGTAAGTACGTACTTGAATATATGCAAAGCAAACATATATGAATGATATTCAGTAAATTTCCTCTTAACTCACCCCGCTTCTACCAACTATTTAATCAATGTTTTAAAATTCCCTGTAAAATATTTAGAAAAGCAGCTCATTCTAAATGTTCTAGGAGGGTAAGCTACACTCCAGTGAGCTAAGAAGCTGATGTGTTTGAATTTGCTCTGCAAAAATATTATTGTGAAAAATTGTTTCAATGACACATAAGTTAATATTTTAGAACATCCAACATGCCAGGATGCTAAAAAAGGCACTTTCTCAGGGAAATATCATACAAAATCTGGAAATCTGTCCTCAGTTGCTCTACAATTATTTTAAAGTTCTTACTCTACATTTGAGAAACTAAAACATGAACTCTTGTATGATGCGTTGTACCTATGATTTTAAAAAGAAAACCTATACGAAGTGCCCATCCAGTGGATCCATACTCATAATAAAAGATAACCAATAAGATACCTCTCCAGATCACTTAGGGAATAATAGCTTGATTCTACCATGAAATGCTGAGTAGTTTATCTTTATATTATGTGGTTTGGGGCAAGTTTTATTTATTTTTTTATATTTTCTGTTTTTAATATTTTTAATAATGAACATGTATTACTTTCCCCCCAACTGCAGAGATCTTAGGATACATGATCCCCTAACTGTATATATCATAGTTTAATAATAATTATTATAATAATGATGATAGAGCAACAGATTTTGCAGAAACCTAAGTTCATAAAATATGGGGGCTCTTCAAGGAAAAGAATTAAAATTAGAAATTAAATATTTCTAAATTTAATAAAATAAAACACATCACAAATTTTTAAAAGCTGCCAAATGTCACATATATATCTACAATTTAAAAAGCAGGAATAACAACTGCACTTCTATAATAAATATTTTCTTACAGGTTTTCTGTGCATATTCCTTGCCTCTTTAAATGACAACATTTTCTAGAGAAAGATGATTTAGTCTTTCCTCTAACATGGTTGACTGGAATCGGGATTTTATAATTTGTAGTTCTGAAAACTTTCTTTTAACCTCACAGCTCATTAGTACAATGTAAATTTTTTAGGATTATTGTAAAAGTTGGGGGAAATTCTACCAATTTTCATGCATGCTGTGAGACTTCAGGGAATTTCAGGTTGTCTTAGATTTATGAACCCTGGTACTTTTCTCACCAGGTGCTGAAGGCCGCATTTGTGCTGTGTGTTATGTGGCTCTGCTCCTTAGTGTCACAAGCCTAGTAAGTCATCAGAGAACTCGGTAGGCGTGTTCCTGAAAGCAGTGTCTACTCTGGGAGGACTAGCAGTAATTAACTAGGGTAGGCAGAAGTCTGAGATAAATTCCGAGATTTTAGCCCCTCGGTGTACATGTCCTGTGTAATCCCTCCTGCTGGAGTATGGGCAGAACCGTGAATATGATGGACAGCACTCTCATAATTTAGTTACATGGCAAAGATGAAGGGTTTCTATAGACGTAATTAAGGTCCTAAATCAGCAGACTATGAGCTGATCAAGAATGATCGTTCTGGGTTGACCTGACCTAATTAGGTAAGCCCTAGAGAGACTGGCTCCTCCTGAAGGAAGAGATTCAGAGCATGAGGATGTGAGAAGGCCCATAGAGGGAGCCCCGTGGCAAGGCACCCAGGAGGCTCTAGACACAGAGCAACGCCTGGCTAACAGGGAAAGACAATGGAAGCCTCAGCCCTACAAAGGCAAGGAACTTAATTTTACCAAAAATGTTAAAAAAAGGACTCTGAGTTATAGGAAGGAATAAAGCCAAGCCAGCACACTGATTTATGCTTTGTGAAACTCCAGTGATAGGACCCAGCTCAGCATGCTCAGACTTCTGACTTACGTAAATTAGTAGATAAAAAATAAGTACTGCTTTAAGCCACTAAGTCTGTAGTAATTTGTTGTACAGCAATAGAAAACTAATATAACAATACATAGAAACAATGCAAAACCACACATGTATCTCTTAACCCTAAACCAATGTTTCCACCTCAGTTTCCCCTTAGGCTGATCTCAAAATGTCCATAGCGATTCCAATGTACTTAGCACAAGAAAAAGAATGATGGAGAGGCAACACCAATGGAATCTCGAGATTTAAACTACTTTAACTTTGTAAAACTTACAAAATATGTAAGAAAATGTGAGCATGTTGCCCAGGATGTTGGAAGGGGCCCATACACATGCAATACTAAAATATCTAAAACATAAGCTTCCCATATGTCAAGCACTAGGATAAACATTTTTGTGCTTTATCTCATTTAACAGTTAAACCTATGAATAAATAATAAGAATCAGAAGGCAAGTTATTTTACTACAGATCTTGTGATCCTACATTTAAGCCACGCTTGATTGCAATTACGTCAATTTCTCCACATTACTGACATATAAAAAGTGTTTAAAAAATAAGCATATCATGGCCAATATCAAGAAACCTGTATGAACAGTTTTAGGCTGACCCTAAGTTTGAACTTTACTGGTTATGATTAGATTCTATTTGTTTTTATATCTTAAAATTCAATAAATAAAATGTGCTCAAACAAATGCATTCATTGACCATTCAAGTCACAGTGTAATGGGTCCTGTGCTGGAGCAAGACCTGGACCTACGGAGGAAAAGGGATCCTTAAAACTATTTCCTGTTCTAGAAGGAAAGGCCATGGACCAGTACCTTGTGGACATCATGTGGGCGCAGCTTTAGAAAAGCCGTGTGGAGCAGTGTGGAACAAGTTCTCAGCAAAAGAGAGGTGTACATTTTCAACCCTGGAGTCTTCATTAGGACAATTTAATTTGTATTTGTGTTGCAAACAAAATCTAGATAAAAATAATAATTTATTGTCATGATAGGGTGGTTCCCTGAGCTTAAATGTGATTTTTCTCAGAAACCTTAGAACTTGAATTGAGAATGAGTTCAGAAAATTAACTTTAGAGCAAAAGAAAGGTAGAAATCCTCTCTCCTGCTGGGTAGAGTGACGTCAAATGCCCGGCATTTCATTTTTCATACTGGGAACCGACATCATGTTCCTCAAAAGATAGCTGCCTGTCCATCTTTTCAATTCAGAACAAATTAAGACTTTGAAACAAGTCAAAGGAATTGAAGCTATCCATTCCTTTTGAGAAAAAGAAACTAGATGGGATAGGGGAAACTGGGAGTTCAAGGAAACAGTACTTCTATGTGCAAAGTTCTTAAGAGAAAAACGCAAATAGGATACAATTGTTAGGAATTTTAAATAGGGAATTTAAAATCTTCAAAGCAATTGGAAT
The DNA here is from genome assembly GCF_041296235.1 of Equus asinus. Taxonomy (NCBI): domain Eukaryota; kingdom Metazoa; phylum Chordata; class Mammalia; order Perissodactyla; family Equidae; genus Equus; species Equus asinus. Next base: position 56,172,198 of record NC_091794.1, read on the forward strand.
TGTCAGAGAAGAAAGCAAAGACAATTATATGATATGGATAAAAGTGATAGAATCTTCCCATTTATTTATTATTGAAAATTACATAGTTTAAATATTAAATGTTTCTATGTGATTTCGAATGGATTGATTAAAGACAAAAGCATCAGAACAACAATTTGCAAAAGACAGTAACTTTCGTAGAGATGATTTAATTGTAAAATCAATGAATTGTCTTTTGGATGATTTCTTATGTGACTGTGCCAATTAATTTATTTTCATGAAACACGTAATGGATGGTTTAATAAAAATATACGTAGAACACATACCTGAAGTTAAAACCAGGCAATATTCATTGTTTTGTCCTGATTTTTTAAAATCAATGTATTTCGCATAAATTTCTTATGCTCAGCATTGATTGGTAATTTCAAAGATCTTGTATCCCTATCCCTACATTCCTTCATCATGTAATTGTTAGGGCTCATTAGTGGCCGCCTCTTTGAAAGGAAACAGGTGCTCTCCAGTTCGCCACAGCACCGTACCCCTCCCAACTGCTTACCCACATAGCCTCTTCGGGCGTCTGAGTGTATTATGTTGCACACATGCAGGCACATAAATCATTTGGAGTTTATGATAAAAGTAGATATATCTTTGCTGCAATTTATATTTCTACAGTTTATAATAATGTAAATACGTTTAACAAATTCAGACTCTTTATATAAAAGTAGAATTTTAACTCACTTATAAGATGTTTTGCATACCCCTTAGCAGCTTATAAATATGTTAAAACTGAAAATCATGCAACTCAGTAAGCATTTTACACCTCCAATTAGTGCAGAGCCTGGTGCTGAGTTCTTTGATTTGACTCCTGATCTCCAGTAGCCTAATCCTTGTACCAGAGATATGTACATACGACTGTGAAACAAAGCAGAAATTGAGAAAAAATACACAACATAATTATCAAATAGTGGTGTGGTTGAAAATTATAATTTTCTTCAGAGGAATTAGAGAAGACGTTGTTTATAAGGTGACACAATCTTTGTCTTGAAAAATGAGCAGGATTTTATCCATTGGAGATATGGAGAGGTAAGATAAAGACTGAGCACAAGAAAAAACGCATAAACTACCAAATACTTTGGAGAATGTGCTGTCTTTTAAGTAAAACAAAGAGATGTATCAGAAGGTAAAAAAAGCACAGATGGAGCCAGAAGCCAGAGAACATGACACCTAATTTTCATGGTGTATCAGTTAGAAAAGGTTAAATTATGTAGCAGTAATGAACAACCAAGTCCCAAATCTTAGTAGCTTAAAGAGTAATGGTTTACTTCTTGCTTATATGCATATCTTGGGTCATGATAGGCTTTGTTCTTGTCATAGTAATTCTGGAAAGCTACCTGCTGTAGCATCTGTCATCTAGATTTTTTCTGGTCACTGAGGAAAGAGGAAGGAACGTAGTGAAAACTTACTCTTAAAAGATTCCATCTGGAAGAAATGCTACCATTTTCCTTCCTAATTTATTAACCACACCAGGTCATATGACCATGTCTGATGTTGGGAGACAATTATTCATGAGTATCTCACATTTCTGCATGATGTGAGCTAAGGCATTTAAAGCTATGGTAAAGATGTTAGTATAAGAATATACTGCAGAATAGTAAAGTTAGGAGTAATGTTCAGTAAAGTTTAAAGATGAAAACATTTTGCTTCCAATTCTAGAGAAGATTAGTTTACCTTCCAGAGTAAAGATACAATCTCTCTCTCTCTCCTGAAGAAAAAATGAGTGCGTTACCAGCATCCCTGTATAAGGTCAAAGTCTCCTAAACCCAGAATTCCTCTTGGATAGTGCATTCCAATGCATGCGCAAATACTATCCAGCCCCCACCATATCACCGTGTATGGATTGGGACTTAGGAACAGACACTGTGATGTTACTTTGTCTATTAGTGCTTTTTCCATGAATAATAAGCTTTTTGTCTGACCCAGAGGCCTCAGATTTTCCGTCAGGGTGTAAATATAAAACTCTGACAGCTAACTTATCTTGCAAATAGAGTAAAATCTCAAAAACTTCAGTTTCTGAACTAACACTAATTTCATGTAGTCAGGGAAGTACAAGTTTAACATGCTCCTAGAAAGAGGAAATCTGGGAATAGCAGTAAACTGCTAGAATGACTCTGACACATGGTAACGAAACCAGGGCTGATTCCTTTGGTTTATTGGGTCCTCAGTATTTTATGGAAGGCATCCTGATTATACTAAGCTTGTACTTACATTTAAAAGTGCAGTTAAACCCAAAAAGGAAGGGTCCTTAGGGGCTTTGAGCCCCAGTCCTTGGTGAATCATATTTATCACAAATACAAAAATGCAAATATTCAAAGAAAACTGGGAGACTTCTGTCACCTGTGATCTGACGTTCACCATTAGCATAAGAAACTGATAAACATAGCATCTATTCTTGGAGTAACGTTATTTAAGTCCCAGAGAAACATTCTTCCACATCTTTTTCCCTTGAAGCCGAGTGGCTTACATCTGAATGGCATGGACATGACTGGTCTCTGCTGCTGTATGTTGGAAACAAACACGGCTTTAGGGTATGGGAAGGACTTGTGGTGAGAGAGAGTGCTTATGTAAATGTCGTAGGCAGAATAATGGCCTGCCCAAAGTTTCCAGGGTCTAATTCCCAGGTTTTGTGAATATGTTACTTTACATGGCAAAAGGGATGTTGCATACGTAATTATGGTTAAGGACATTGAAACAGGGAGATTACACTGGATTATCCACGTGGAGCTGAACTAACCACAGGGGAACTTAAAAGCAGAGGATCTTCTCTGGCTGTGATCAAAGAGATTGAATACCTGTGGGAAAAAGATCAGAGAGATGCAACTCTGTTGCCTTTGAAGATGAAGGAGGGAGTCAGGAGTCAAAGAATGTGGTGGCCTCTAGAACCTGGAAAAGGCAGAGAAATGGATTCTCCCCCAGAGGCTCCAGATGGAAGAAAGCCCTGCCCACACCCTTGAGTTCACCCTGGTTAGATGTGTGTTGACCTTCTGACCTACAGAACTACAAGATAATAAATCAGTTTTGTTTGAAGCCATCAAGTTTGCGCTACCTCTTAGAGAAGCAACAGAAAACAAATGGAGCATGAGAAAAGAGAGATGAATTAACTCTAGACTTGTGTGGACGCAACTGATCATTTATAACAAGTATCACTTCCTATTTGTGGTGAGCACGCATTTTATCGTTTTCTTACAGTTCCCATTTGTGGTTCGTAGTGCAGTACATCAAAGAATTGCACACGGTAGCTGAGGAGTATTTTGTGATATTAAAGAAACTATATTAACTTTAAATATCTTTTATAGGTCTAGATCTAATATCTAATTGTGATACTAATATTTTACATTGGCTACAAGATGCATATTGAAACAGAACTTGAATATATTGTTAATATTTAGTACAATTTGCAGTAAAATAAACATTTTCACATTTATTAAAAAATTTTTGGTTAAAACTTTTATATTCTTCCATTATGATTTATATTCTACATTTGAAAATAGTAATACGGGACCTGCTTGGTGGCAGTGGTTAAGTTTGCACACTCTGCTTCCACGGGCTGGGGTTTGCCCGTTCAGATCCTGGGTGCAGACCTATGCACCACTAATCAAGCCATGCAGTGGCAGGCATCCTACATATAAAATAGAGGAAGCTGGGCACAGATGTTAGCTCAGGGCCAGTCTTCCTCAAAAAAAAAAGTAAAATAAAATAAAATAGTAATAGATTTTATATTTTAAAGATTAACTAAAATTATGTCTATATTTTACTTATACTTTGAAGAAAACATATTAAAATTCACTAATTGTTAATAAAATTAAATTCAATTTTCAATTTCAATGTTCTCAATAAAACACTAATTATGTTCCATACTTGACTATAACAACTAAATTATAAATTTTCTTGACATCGAGTCTAGGAAAACGAGCCTTATGGAATAAAATAAACTATTAGTTATGTATTTCTTTTCTTGTTAGTCATCTGAGTATTGCTGACCCATTAAGAATATACCAAGGCATGCACAAAAATAAATTCAATATTCTTTGGTATTTTGCCAAATTTTAATCATATATAAATAGCTTCATATATATTTTTCATTTTTTTGCTTTATGAAAGCATAATTGTCACTTAAGATGATAGAAAGTGTTATATTTAGCAGCTTATTAGATTAATTTTTAACTTTGAAATGTAGAGACATATGTTAAATGGCCCTCCTTTTGCAGTCCTGCCCAGTCCTTGCGTATGTTAGAGTGGTGTCTACGTTAATGTCACCAAATTTGGGAGTAGTTTCCATGAACTACACAGGCATGACCTTGTTCACAGCTGTTCTTATTACTGTCATTTTAGGTTTTGTTTTGTTTTTTAATGTTGGCATTTTGTCTGTCAAGGTATTTTCCATTTCAAATAGGTTCAACAAGAAAACAGAATGAATTAGCATTTGAACTAAAGTTAAAACCTAATGGAGAAGAAATTAAATATATATAAAGTAAATATTTATTATTGAAAGAATGACCTCAATTCCATATTCCTTTCAAAGTAACAACTAAGTGCTTTATGGGAACTAGGAAATAAAAATCCTCACACATAGATAAATCTGTGTTAAAGTGTGTTATTGCAATACACTCAAACTCTGAATGTAAAAAAAAAATAAAGTTCATTGAGGAATTTATTTCTTTATATATAATATAGATTATATTATAATGTGATAAGAAAAACTATTTCTGTAAACCTAACAGATCTTTCAATAAATATGAAATAATTCTAAATAATATGAAATTATCAGCTCATAATTTACAGGATACTGTTTATTTTTGTTATTCTTTGGATGTTCATTAAATGATAAAGCATTTCACAATCAATGGCATGTTAGATTAGATGAAATATGATAAATCATAACTAAGGATGCTTATTCTAAGAAGGCAAGGATGCTTCAGTGTAGGAAATTAATGCAATGCACTATTTTAATGAGTTAAAGAGAAAAGCTTGAAGAACATATTTTAAAAAAATGTAGAGGGGTTGGCCTAGTGGCACAGCGGTTAAGTTTGCACATTCCACTTCAGCAGCCAGGGTTTGCTGGTTCAGACCCCGGTGTGGACCTACGCACCACTTGTCCCATGCTGTGGTAGGCACCCCACATATAAAGTAGAAGGAGAGGGGCATGGATGTTAGCTCAGCGCCAGTCTTCCTCAGCAAAAAAGAGGAGGATTGGCGGCAAATGTTAGCTCAGGGCTAATCTTCCTCAAAAAAAAAAAAAAGTAGAAAAGACATACGCAACATTCATCATACTTTCATTATTCAAACTTCCTAGCAAAATAGACACAAAAGGAAACTTCCGTAATTTTATGTAAAACATCTATTAAAAATATCACACTTATTGAAAAGTCATACTTTCCAATAAGGAAAAAGTCATATTTGTTGGAAGCTGCATAGAATCTATCAATTATATCAAGAACAAGATCAGGAGGTCCACCAGCACCACTATTTTTCAACATTACTTGTTGAATTATATTATATAATTTTACCAATTATAGTAACCAGTATCAAAAGCAAAACGGAAAAATTACTTGTAAATAAATAAAAGTCACTTGTTTTCAATACACAATTGATGTCAAACTAAGATATGTAACATAGTAAGACTTGATTGACAATAGTAATCAAAACTATGTGGCAACTGAGAATGAACCAAATAAAATATACGAAAGGCCTATATTGAAAAAATGTAATCATCAATGAAGTGCTTAAGAGACCACGTGAATAAAAGCATAGATACTCTACTATTGGAACTTTCCAATAATGATATGACTTGTTAATCTATAAATGCAGTGCACTTCCATTCAAAACCCAAATGATTTTTATGAAACTAAATAAACTATTTCTAAAATCTATATAGAAAAGTATAGGCTATGAATAATCAAGAAACATTTGAAGGACAGGATGAGAATAAATCTTGCATACACCACATCTTACTACAAAGCTATATCAAGACCATGTGATTGATATACAGATAGACAAATAGGCCAATGAAAGACAAAAAAAGAAACGCTTAGAAGCAGCTCAATGCCAATATGAAAACATAATATATGGCAAAGATAATGTAGAGCAGTGGAAAATAAAATGTGTATCCACATCTCCCTATATATAACAATGATAAGTTCCAGGTAGGTTAGAAATTTAAGCGTTACAAGCAAACTATACAACTTTTACAAAACTAATGGTGAAGCTTTTTATTGATGTTGGGTAAAACACACCTGTTTTGTTTTTTTTAAAGATTGGCACCTGAGCTAACATCTATTGCCAATCTTTTTTTTTTCCTTCTTCTCCCCAAAGCCCCTAGTACATAGTTGTATATTCCAGTTGTAGGTCCTTCCAGTTGTGCTAAGAACACTCCTATTTTTAAGGAGAAAACCAAAGAGAGTAAATTTGAATGTAACAAAAGAAAGAAGTTGAATTCCTTAGAATTTGAATTTACAACACAGAAAAGAGTGCATAAAGTAAGAAGACAAGCTGAGAGTAGGTAAGTATAGACGCAATATACAGAAACCTCTGATCCAGAATGTTTATTTACAAATCCTAATTAACATAAGGAAAATTATTTTAAAAATGAGTGAATAATATGGAAAGGTGCTTTACTATAGAGGATATTTGAATCACCAATAAACCAATACTCTAGTTACTTACCGCTATGTAAGGAACCATCCAAGATTGAATGGGTTTATTTGGAAAGTTCTCCTTAGAATCTCTAAAGCAGTTTCAGTCAGAATGTGGTTGGGGCTAGAGTCATGATTTTCACTATCTAGCACTCAGGCTGGATGGCTAGAAAAGCTGAGGGCTAGTCAGGCATCTCTACATACTGCCAAGAGGGTTAGGTTTCCTAATATCATATCCTAATATGCTGGACCTCTTATATTGTGGTTGACTTCCCCCAGAATGAGCATTCCAAAAGACATGAAGATTAAAATGCAAACCTGTGCCCCAAAATTGGCACAATGTCACTTCTGCCATATTCTGTTGGACACAGCAAATCATGAGCCTACCTCTTTTCTAGGGTGAGGACATACACCTCAACTCTTAGTGAGAGAAGCTTCAAAGAGTTCTTGGCCATCTTTGATCTTCCACAAACTTTGAAAATACTCTCAAACTACAAGTAGTCAAATAAATAAATTATAACCATGAGGAAATGACATTTATCCAACATCTTCTTGGCCAGAATGTTTAAACTCTGAAAATAGCAAGCATTGGTGGAGAGAGAAAAACTCATGCACTCCTGGGTAAGCGGACATGGGTAAAACTCTTCGGAGGGCAATATTTATAATATCTACTAAAGTTGAAAATGGTCAAACTCTCTGGCTCAGTAATTCCACTTCTATATGTATAATCTAGAGACATTTTCACAAATGCGCATCAGGATATTTGCACAAGAAGTTCATACTATTGTTCATTGTTCATAGTACGAAAAAACGTAGACTGCTGGATTGAGTCTCGCCCAGCAGAGGACAATGGGAAAGGGAAAAGAAACGGGGTCTCATTTGTAGCTGCTATATTTAATACTTAATTTCATTTCTTAAAAATCTGAAGTGAACGTAGTATATGTTAAGATTTACTGAAGACTGGGACGTTTATAAATGAGTGTCCATCATATTAATATATTATTTTCAGAGAATAAAAATTGTTTCAAAAATTCAATAAAGAGCACCTGGAACAAATTTCAAGTTATACTGGATGCTGTAACTTAGAGCTCAGAAAGTATGTTGAAAGGGAGAAAAGATATTTACATATATTAATGTGGTTAAAACAATTTTTATTTATTTGGGAAGTTTTCTTTGGTGAAGCTCTTAATTTGTGCATTAATTAAAAAGTGCGCCTGAAATACATCAGACAAGATAGAAAAAAGATAACTCATTCTTTGCTTTCTGCATATATATTACATACATATAATATTTTTCAAACATTAATGTATTCATACAAATTGAAAATGGACAGCTCTTTAAATTTCATTATCAAATCAGATAATGTATTCACATGAAATTAATAACTTGTCTTATTCATCCAATTTAATGTAAAGTCTATTTCTCATGTTAATTTCAAAGTGATACAATCATAAGCCACACCAAATATTATTTTAAAATATTTCTAGTTATAACACTCAAATAACTATTAGTATATAATTTTGCAGATATAAATCTGAAAAGTAGCCCAGATAACCCTATTCCTTAATATTTTCTAGAGATTTTCCTTTGGTTAGTAACTAGTAACTTTAAAATTGTGCCCTCTGTGCTTTAGGAATCCTGCATTCTCCAAGTCTCAGATAAATGTTTTATGCATGCATGTCAATCATGACAACTGATTTGCATGTTTTACTGAATTTGTTGTCTACTTGATCTGTCATTTACTGAGAGTACTGTCTTAAAACCTCACAATATGATGGTAGACTTACTAATTCTAGTTAATTCATAATTAAATAAGTAATTATTATTAATTAATTATTCCTCCTGTAGTTCTGTTACCTTTTGTTTTATAGTCGAAGCTAGATTATTAGGGGAAACATACGTTGAGTTGTTATATCATCTTGATTAGTGAAACTTCTACCATTATGGAGTGCTGTTCCTTTTTTCTTGTCATGCTTTTCCTTCATGTATTTTTGTCTGATATTAATATTTTATTAATTACTGATATTTGGTTAGAGATGGTATAATTTTTCCCACCATTTGATTTCAAATATTTACTGGGTCCTTATGGTTTATATTTGTGTCTTTTAACCTGTGTGTAACCAATAATTTTCAATTAATTGGAGAGTATAGTCATCCACACTTATGGATATATTCATACTCTTTTCTATTGTATTATTTGTGCCTCATGTTTTTGCCTTTTTCTACTTCTTTTTTTCTTTCTAGTCAGTTTCTGAAATGAATTTTTATTTCATTTTCCCCTTTACAATTTAGAAAATTCACAGTGTATTTCCATTTTTTCAGTAGTTATACTTTAAATTTAATCATGCATATTTACAATAATAAAGTCTAAAGTTAGTGAATACCTTAGTTCATATCCCAAAGAATATAAGTAAACTAAATTGCTATCATGTCTGGCACCTCTCCTCTCTATTAACAGATCCTTCTTGCCTTTACTTTAATTCTATTTTCTAAACCCACAAAGTATAAATTATTATTATTGTTTTATAAATGCAATGTTTATTTGGCCTTTCTCATGGGTATCATCTATTTTGCACACTATTCTTTCCTGCAAGTCAAACCTTCTTTTGTAGATCATTTACCATCTTCCTGAAATACATCTTTCAAAAACAACTTTATCGAGAGTCTTGTGGTAGTACTCTCAAAGGTGAGTACTCGGTTTTTGTCTAAAACATGCTATTGAAAAATAGATACATGGGATTACAATTCTTGAGTGAATTTCTTAAGCATTTTAAAGATACAATTCCATTGTCTATGGTTTCCATTATCTCTGTCAAGGTGAGTTGTTGAATTGTCATTTTCTTCTCTCTGCAACTTTTAAGCTCTTACTTTATTCTTTGGTGTTCTAAAGTTTCAGTAAGTCCCCAAAAAGGATTTCACTATATTTGTTTTCCTCAAGATACACTAGGATTTCAGATATGAAACTGTTGTCATTCATCAGTCAGGAAGATTTTTTAAGCATAACCTCTTCAAATATTCTCCTTTTTAAATTCATATTTCCTCTCCTGCTGGAGATCTGTTTAGAATTAAGGTAAATTTTTTGCCCTTTTCTATCTTCCATGAGCCTTACCTTCCATTTTATATGATCTACTTCTTTGCTTTACTTTGCTGTATTCAAATAATAACCTAACTCGTAATCCTTGTTCAGTAATTTGATCTTTGGCTAGGTCTAGTATGCTCTTTAAATCATTAATTTAGTTTCCATATTTAATCATTATATTTTCCTTTCTACAAATTCAATTTCCTTTTTATTCAGATCCCTCTGGTCATTTTCTATGGACAAATTTTTCTTTATCTTACTTTCACTATCCTTTCAAATTTTTTAATATAAATATACTCATTAGATTATGTTGAAGAATATGAAATGTGTAACATTGTGGTTCAACTGAATATACTATGTGTCATAAATCCTATAACTGCTCCCGATTTTTGAAGGCTCTGATTTAAGGCTCTTTGCTTTCTTGCTTTCATCAGTGTTTGAGATTCTGTTTTACGAATACATTTTCCTTCTAACTTTTTCTGTGGACATTTTTGAAGGCTTGTTTGGGATTATGTGCCTCAAGAGAGGATTTGACTTTGCTTCTACCATATACTTATGGCACTACAAACTCAGGATTATTTTCAACTTTATTGTAAGCCTGGGCTTTTTTTTTTTTTTAAATAAAGTGTTTATCTTAGGATAGTTTTAGAGTCACAGAAAAGTTGCAAATATAGCATAGAGAGTTCCTGTCTACTTCACTTAGTGATCCCCTTTGTTAACATCTCAAATTACTATGGAAAATTTGTTCCAACTGAACAGTCAACATTGATCCCCTAAACTCCAGGCTTTATTTGGATTTCACTAGTCTTATCATTAACTTCCTTTTTATTTTCCGGTAACTCACTCAAGATTCCACACTACTTATAGTTGTCATGCCTCCTTCGTCTCCTCTGGTCTGTGGTAGTTTTCCTATCTTTCCTTGATGCTCATGATCTTGACAGTTTTGAGGATCTCTGGTCAGATATTTTGTAGAACGTCCCTCAGTTTGGGTTTGGATGATGTTTCCCTCATAGGTAGACTGGGGTAGAGGGTTTTGAGGAAGGTGCCCACAGGGTGAGTGGCCCTTCTCACCCCATCATGTCTTGGGTACCTTGTCACTAACAAGCCTTATCACTCATTTTGTTTTTAAGTTACTGCACAGGTGGTGTGGATTTAGGTCTCAAATCTATGTGATGAGGTGACTGTCATTAGAAATTCTTAAGCAGAGATTTCCCATTTTATTTTTTTCCTCTTCTCCCAGATCCAAAGGCAGATACAAAAGTAACTCCAAGCTAGAATCTACGTATTTTCACAACTTAAAAAAGAATGGGGGAAAAGTTTCTTAAAAAGTTTTTTCCTTTGTAAACTTAGAATTTAAAATTAGAGCTCCAAATCTATGAATTTTATGTTGAATGTTTGGAGATATACTCATTAGTAATTATCTTAGTCAGTCCAGGCTGCTGTAACAAAATGCCATGCACTCAGTAGCTTAAACAACAAACAGTTATTTCTCATAGTTCTGGAGGCTGGTAAGTTCAAGATCAAGGGGCCGGCAGATCTGGTGTCTGTTAAGGCCATGCTTCCTGGCTTATGGATGGCTGTCTTCTCACTGCATCCTCATAGGGCAGAGAGCAGAGAGAAGGAGGGGGCTCTCTCCTAACTCTTACCAGGGTGCTAAACCCATTCATGAGGGAGCCACCCTCATGACATCATCTAATCCTAATTGCCTCCTAAAGGCCCCACTTCTTAATACCCTCACATTGAGGGGTAGGGCTTGATCATATGAATTTTGTGGGGACACAAACCTTCAGTCCAGAAAACAATCATATTTGATTTGATGCCTTTTAGTTTGTTTCTAACTAGCTGGGTGAAGAAAAGTTAACTGACCTTTAAGCATTAAGCCCATCACCTGGCTGTGTCGACGGTGAGGATAAAGTATAATCATGCATGTGATTTAGCACCATGCTGACACACTGTTCGTGCTCCGTAGAGGTTTGTAATTAACATTAAAAGTGGAAAAGTCCAATCTGGTAAAGATAACGTGGTAACCTTGTCCTAGAACCAAGGATAACACGGATCTATGTAAGTTTTTTGTGACCTTTAAGATAATATATTCCTTTAAAGTAATACACATACAGAATAAATAATTAGGATCAAATTTTAAAAAGTCTACTTTAAACACTTTTGATTCTTATCTGTTTAATGTTCCTCACTAATTACTTGTTAAGGTAGTTTGTAAATTCATCTTTATAGATGTGTTGTTAATGTAACATAACTGAACTTTTGGTAAATAAGAAAAATGATTAGGAAGATAAAACAACGTATAGCTTTGACTGCAATTTAGTTTGACAAAGTATATATTAAAATATACGTCCATGTAATTATTGCTGTCTTTCCAAATATTTTATAACCTGCTGTTATTCATATTTTAGAGATGCAAAAATATTTTTCTAGGTGTGGGTAATGACCTCTGACTATTCCTAAGAGCTTGCTTTTTCAATTTATAGCTTCTATACCAGCGAAAAGTGAGTTATGAAAAATAACCTCATTACCTTTATGCAATTACAATGATTGGATTTTTCTACAGTCTTTTTCACCAAATATCTATTTTTCCTCACTAAATATGTATATGTATTGCTAGAAAACTGGCTGTTTTACTCTGATTCTTCCATTCATAGTGAGAGGTTATAAAGAATATATTATTTTTAAAGGACTACCATCAATGGAGAAAGAAATTAAACCAATACCCTAAAAATGTGAACATGTATGTTACAATAAAAGAAAAAAACAAGCAGTTGAGATGATTATTTGTCAATACAAGAAAAAGTTAAACATAGTTATTCAAAAATTGTAATGAGACATGCCTTGTTAAGTATTTTGGTTCCTGACTCTAGGTGTCATTGATGTAATAAAAATTTTTTAAATGAATATGCTAAATATAAGACCACAGGGTTCTAGTATTATGTATGAATATGACAGAAGTTAGATAACCAAACTGTTATTAGCATGGTTATTTTCAACATGGAAGCTATCTCTCAGCCCTACCTGCTTTTCTTAAATATTCTTCAGTTTTCCACTTCAACAATCAATATCTAAAAATATAATTACAAGTAAGATCTTTACAGTAAGTAAACCTTTTTCCATATTTTGAGGATGGTCATAAGCAGTGTCAAGATGGAAATTTTGAAAGATTTCATGAAAAACATCCTCATTCCAAATGGTGGTGGCCCTTGCCTGTAATTGTGGCAGAGTACAAATTTCCTATGATTTTACGTGGCTCAAAGCCACTAACAATAATATACTTTTTATACTTCCCCTTTGAGTTTAGATATTTTTCAACATGCTGGGATTATATAGATTTCATGAAAAGATCATTTGCCATTTTTAAGGATATTTTTCTAAATAACAAGAGAAATAATCAGGCAGAGGTGAAGTAGCACCCCCTAAAAGGGCAGGAGCTCAGGGTTTCTCAGTGCAGTAGGGGATATCACAATCAGGTATCAGAAAAGGGGTCATGGGAAAGCCAGTGCTGGAGGGTGTGTGTGTGTGTGTGTGTGTAAAACCTACTTTATTCAAGCAACATTTGTGAAGGCACCCCAGATCATTTAACGTTATATTTCCCTTCCCCACGAAAAGCCAGCACTCCCCAGCATCTGAGTCTGCTGGCACAGTTAGAGTGTCAAAACTCAGGGCAGAACTTGGTAAGTCAGGACCGATCTTCAGCTATTACAGAAAGCAGACTTCTTTTTTCTGTTAATGCTATTGGCAAATTTCTGCAGAAATGTTATGGACAGTATTCCCCTTAGAAGTGGCTACTTACGTTTATGAAACAGAAATTTATGTGGCCTCTGGCTGAAGTATTTAGTTAACTTCTTATAGGTACCATTAAAATTGGTTCAGTTATGAAGCAGTGATGAAAAAAACCTCCTGTGATTAATTCCTTGTGCCTGATCCATAGCTCTCTTAGTACTTTAAAATAAATTTTTTAAATACATATTGTGTATTCAATAAATAAAGGCAAAGAGAGTATTAAATTAAATCTAAAAATGTTCTCCAAATTGTAATGATCTTGCATATGAGACAGCTCTAAAATGTGGTAATACTTTTCTTTTGATCACTGTAATAAAACACGTAATTTTAAATTTACCTTCTTGATTATTTTTAAGTGTACAGTTCAGTGGTATTCAGTGTATTCATATTGTCGTGCAAACATCTCCAGAATATTTTCATCCTGCAACACTGGAACCCACGAAATACTAATCCTCTCTCCCCTCAGCCCTCAGTAACCACCTTTCTACTTTCTGTTTCTCTTATTTTTACATTAGATACATCATATAAGAGGTATCATACAATCTTTGTCTTTCTGTGACTATATCTCTTTGTTAGCATAATGTCCTCGAGGTTCACCCATGTTGTGGCATGTGACAGAATTTACTTCTTTTTTAAGGCTGCATAAAACTCCATTGTAAGTATATACCATGTTTTCTTTATCCATTCATGTGTCAATAGAAATTTGGGTTGCTTCCACCTCTTGGCCACTGTGAAAAATGCTAGGATGAAGATGGGTGTGAAAATATCTCTTTGAGATCTTGCTTGGAGTTCTTTTGGATATATACCCAGAAGTGGGATGGCTGGACTATGTGATAATTCTATTTTTAATTTTCTGAAGAACCCCCAAACTGTTTTCCATAAAAGCTGCACCATTTTACATTCCCCACAGTGTACAAGGGTTCCAACTTCTCCACATCCTTATCAGCACTTGTTATTTTCTATTCTTTTGAAAGTGGCCATCCTGATGAGTGTGAGGTAACCTCTCATTGTGGTTTCGATTTGAATTTCCATAATCATTAGTGACGTTGAGCACCTTTTCGTGTGCCTACTAGGCATTTGTATATCTTATTCGGAGAAATAACTATTTAAGTCTTTTGCCTAATTTAAATTTTTTTCTATTGCTGAGTTATAGAAGTTCCTCATATTCTGGATATTAACCCTTTGTCAAATATATGATTTGCAATTATTTTTTCCCATTCCATTGGTTGCCTGTTCACTCTGTCAATTGTTTCCTTTGTCACACAGAAGTTTTTAAGTTTTCTGTAGTCCCACTTGCCTATTTTTTATTTTGTTGCCTGTGGCTTTGGTGTCATATCCAAGAAATCATCACCAAATCCAATGTTGTGACATTTTTCCCTTTTTTTTTTCTAGGAATGTAACAGATTTAGGTCTTATATTTAGGTCTTTAATCCATTTTGAGTTAATTTTTGTATATTGTGTCAGGTAAGAGTCAAACTTCATGTTTTTGCATGTGGACATAACATTTTCTTTAAAAGTAGTTGATTTTATTTATGAAATTTAAATCTCTGAAACAGAGGTTATATCATGGTGAGTCAAGAGCTAGACCTGGTTGACAGATAGCATCTCTAATTTTTTCCCCTCCATTTATAATGGACGCTATTTAAAAACAGAAGACTTAGCTACTTCCATAAAAATTGATCTCTTCTCTGTAAACATACAGGTTTCTAGCTTCTCTTAACACTCCAGAGAGCTGGGCCTGTCGGCACGCCAGCACTGTCCAGGAACCAGTCAGCCATAGTGCTTTTGGATAAGGAGCCAGCGGGCCACCTTGCTACATTCCCCATCCCTCCCTGTTGCCATGGCAGCACTTAGCTGTCAAGAGTCAGGGGCTTTCAGCATCGCTCTTCCACTTTTATTCCTCTCCTAGCAAAGAGGAAAGCAAACCACCACTTGGACCCTTATCTATTTCACAGGTGGGAAAAGTAAAAGTTGACCCAGAGGGCTACATGTTTCAAGAAAAGATTAGGAGTGCATTTTTTTTAAGTAAGTGAAGAATATTTTTCAACCTGGCATATTTCAAGCATTCACATTACCTGCCCACCCACTGTAGACATTTGAGTCTGCAAACTCTGCTTTAAGCAGTAACTCACGGTGACAGCGACAAGTGTGCCATAAATATTCTCAGAAGTTCATCATCATATATCTTGCTCCTGAGGGAAGCAGAAGTGATGAAAGGTTTTATTAGGGTGCATAGCAGCACTTCTTCCTTTGTTCAGTGCATGTTATTTTACTTTTTTCCCTCAAATTGAATAAAAGCCCCCTGGCATGTGAATGCATGAAGTATGATACCTAATAACAAATTCTCCAGAATATTCAAAATTGACATTTCAAGAACAGTTTTGCTGTTTCCACTGTGAATGTGGTAATGGATTAAACTGTTTACCATTAGTAATTAAGAATAGATTTAAGGGGCCAGCCCAGGGGTGTAGCAGTTAAGTTCACGCACTCTGCTTCAGCGGCCCCAGGGTTCATAAGTTCAGATCCCGGGTGCAGACCCATACACCATTCATTGTCATGCTGTGGCAGCATCCCACATATAAAATAGAGGAAGACTGGCACAAAATGTTAGCTCAGCAACAGTCTCCCTCAACCAAAAAGAGGATGATTGGCAACAGATGTTAGCTCAGGGCCGATCTTCCTCATCCAAAAAAAAAAAAAAAAAAAAGGGAATAGATTTAAACTGCCTATAGATTTCCAGCCTATTTTGACAAGATTCACTACTTTTCACACACACACTCTCACAGGCAATGATAGACCAGGCAATAATAAAGTAGATGAAAGATAACCAGCTTTCAATAAAACAGTAGTTAAATACTGTAAAGTAAATATTTAAAATGAGAAATCCTTTCAAGTCATCTCAGCTTCTTAGTGTAAATGAGAGGAGAATTCTGGTTACCATTTAAATTTGAAGTACTTCATCCATTATGGTGACAGAAGTGGTTTAAACAGCTATCATAACACTCTTTGAAACTTTTAAAGAGCTTTGGGTCCTTCCAAGATGAACGTCCTTTCTTTCTTGCCTCTCATTCCTTAAACTATTTTCTGAAGAGACCAATGTTTTCCGGTTTAACTGGCTCCAACGCTGGGCATTATGTCACTGCTTTCCTTTCTTTCTTTACAAATGGAATTCAAAATATACTTTTTTCCAAACAATTGTCCCTCCGCCATACTTCCCTGGGGTTAACGGGATCCACGGGGAGCTAAACGTCCAGCCCTGTGGTGGGAACCCTGCAGTGTCCTTCCTTTAGTCTCTGCCTTCTCACGCTCCTTCCCCTTGGGTAAATTCACTCTCAGTCCACTGGAATCCGCCCTCTGCGAACAGGTTACACTAACCAGGCGGGACAGTCCTGACCACACGGGACGGTCAGGCGGGCCTCACCGCGGAGAGCTGGCCGCCCGCGCCAGACCTGGCGCACAGCCAGTGCATTGCAGCCTCTGAAGAGACCTGCAGTCTAGAACACGCCTCTTGCCCTTTTTAAGTTATAAAATTATGAGCTTTATTTATATTTTGGTGTTTGTAAAGCAAATGGTATAAAAGGTCTCATAAAATTAAAAATTTTTACCACTTCCAAAAAAATACTGTAGTACAACCTAATCCGATAAAAACTTCTAGAAAATAAAAAAGAGAAGATACATAAATAGGACATCAGATAAGTATCAAAGCATGCATGCAGTGAGTCCATGCTTATTAGTCTTCTGAATTATTGTGGTTTTCCAAGTAGTCCAGAACCCGGAAAGCGATGCTCTGTCTCATGTTCAGAGTATTGGGATGGTCTGCCACTCTGCTAATTTAATTAAATGCTGTTTGGTTTAAAGATCATTATAAACCTATTTAACATGTAAGCCTAGATCCCTCCGGGATACTTGATAAAATTAATTTCCTAACACTGCAAGTCTGAGGAAGAGAAGCTCAACCATGATTCAATCACAAAGTTACAGACACCTGGAAAAACTGAAGCAGCATTCATTTCTTTCTTCGTTCCTTTAACAGATTTTCTTTGCTGCATGCTCTGTCAAGCATTCTGCTAGGCGCTGGATTACCAGGTGAACAAAGACAGCCTAATCGCCTGCTCCAATAGTTTATGCATTTGTAATGAGAGAAGACGTCATCTAATCAATTAACAAGAAAGAGATTCTAGTCCAAGGTTCTCAAACTTGAGTGCACACTGTAATTACTTGGAGAGCTTTAAAATTTATCCATGCTGGTGTCCCTCCTCTAGAGATTCTGGGTAAGTCCCATGTGTTTGGATTTTTCAAAACCCCCATATGACTCAGATGTGCAAGCACAATGGAGAACCATTTGCCTAGAATATTATGTTAACCAGAGAGTTAAAGTTGGAAAATGTGATAGAATTGTCAATTTCTGCATTTCTAAAGCCTACTGGATGTCCCAAGCATCACCTTAAAATATGATCAAGGCTTCTCGGAATTGAAAGTGTCTAAACTTTATTAAAGCAGAGATGCAATTTAATGGAAATGCAAAGATATCTGAAGGAAGATTAAAGACTCTAAAGATGCCTTGCAAAAGATAAAAGAAATTTCTGAAAATCCTGAGAAAGAAATTGAGAATTGGAAATACCCACACGTCCAAGACAAACATATGAGCTACAAATGATTGAAGGAAGAAATTGGAGATGACTATCAGAATTTTAGTAAAGACTGAATAAGGTAGAAGAGGAGATTAAAATGCTATGGATAGACTGAAGAGAACTTGAGTGACCAAAATATTGGATTAAATTTTTGTAGCTCTCTTTATCATCTGTCTGGATCAATGCAGACACTTTATAGATCTCCTTTCTCGTATTTATATTGGTAGATTCCTCAGTTCACTTTACTTCTTGGCAGTATTCCTAGTGTTCTTAAACTATATATATCAAACTCCATTATGCAACTCATCTCAGTTGGACATCGTAGTGTTGGTGTGAGACGAAAACCAAACTTTCCCCTGGGTTGCATCTGGGACAGAAGATTGATTTTTATTAGAGATTTGACATAATAAATCAAGTTTCTGCCCCTTTTATTTCTCTTTCTTATTCATTGAACTTTAAGATCCAAATGAGTGAGATGAGTATTATTTCAAAGTCATTATCAGCCAAAGCAGGGCAGTATCGTATACAACCATTAGGAGCATGGGCTCTAGAGCAAGGTTTGTAACTCAAGGGTGTGCCCTGAATTCTGCCTTTTATGGGCTCTGTGAACTCCAGGTCATGAATAAATTAATCTTCCTCTGCGGATTCCAGGTTCACAGCAGTAGAAATCAAGCAGTAAAACCAATTCTATCTTTTTAAAAATTATTCACAGTAAATTCTACCAGGATGGTTTTACAATTTTTTTATGAAAGTATTTGATTTAGGAAATTCCCACACAAATCCAATGGAGACGCAAAAATATTAAGGATGCAACTTAAATTATAAAATGCACAGTTAAAATAGGATATAATGCCATTTGGTTTATTGCAACTCACTATATTTTCGTAGTCCACAGTTCCATAATTTAAATTAAAATATTAACTGGTAAATGTAATATTATTCCATAAATTAAAATATTAACTGGTCAATGTAAAACCAGTTATTTAAGATTTCAGTGACTGATTTAACAAAGGCTCTACAATTAACTTTATAATAATCTATTTGCTAAAATGGTCAATATATTAAAACAGGTAGACATAATAAGCAACCAACTCAATTGTTCAGCATGTGGCCACCACAGTATAGTTACAATGAGTTGGCGGAATTATTGGTGATGTCTCCAGGCTCATATGGATAATTTTTATTCATTGGTGGACTTCCTTTACTCTGTAGTTTATAAGAACAACTGTGGTTAATTGTAAATGAATAAACTCTTTCTATGATAGAAAGTTACTCATTTCCCCCAAAGCCTTTCTTTAAAAATGATTACATATTGATTAAATAAAGTAAAAAAAAAAGTTACCTAAAAATATCACATAGTCCTGGTGTTATCTTCCAGCTGGTGCTAATGAAAATAAATGTGTCAGTCTTAACACTATTCAGATCCTTATCCGTATCAGTTACTTATTGCTTTCCATGCCTCATCATAATTCCCACTGAAACAAATCAGAGATTTTGTTAACACATTCCAGAGTCAGATCTTTTTCATTTTGAGAAGAATTCCCTTTTGCTTTGTTTCTAAGACAGTTTGCTTTCCTCCAGTCTCAGCTCTTGACATCTCTGGGAGGACATCTCTGTACTGGGTACTTTCTTCCTATTCACGAGTTTAGTTGATCCACTCCTTGTCATAAAGTTAGTAAATGCAGGGCGAGGATTTTACCTTAAGTCCCCTGACACTGAATCCATCACTATTCCAATCTACCAAGTGACTTACTTGCACTTTTATATTAATGAAAATAATAAACTGATTTAATTTCCCACTTAAAAAATATTTTAAATAGAAATGGGAATTCATAAAGCACATCCTGAACCAGAAATATTGGGGAGTACTGGTTTCCTTGCTAATCGAGGTCTTTCTCTCTCTCAACTGTACCAGGTTTTAATAACTTAAAGTCCAGTTCTTGGATAACTTACATAATAGCAACCTTGGAAAGAGGCTTTTGGTGGAAACATACACTTGAGTTATAATAGAGCAATCATGTTCTGAATTAGAGTTTTTATTTTATAGTCTTGGGTAACGTTAGGTTTAAACTCACAATCTAGTCCTATTTAAATACTAGAGTGCAAGTTACAGATTGTGTCAGAGCTGCTTTTTTTATTGAATCTAGTGAGTAATTTGTTCAAGGCCCCAGATATATAAAAATTACTTAACAGTCACAACGTCATAATGGCTTTTCCCTCAGGGAACAGACTTAGGACTGTGTGGCTCATTACAAGTCCTCAGAGCTTCTATCCTCCCAGCAGGACAACATTCAGCAAAATTCGCAAACAAGCTAAGCCTTTCCAAATATTTGTCATTGGTTAATAAATTATGTTGGTTACTATCATATCTAATAAAATATTTATTTCAAACATCAGGAGGCATGATTTCAGCTAAGACTTTAGTTAAAAATCTATGGGTCAGTAGCTTGATATATCCTCTTTAATCAAAAAGAATCATGAATTGAGTCATAGGCAGTAGGACACAGGTTGAAAACTTGCAGTGAAAGTATCTTAATTTGTCCTGCCCTCATGCTATTAACCTAATTACCATACAATTTAAAGGTAATAATAAATACAGGCTTAAATGAGATCAGACTAAAGTGTGGGCAATTATGCCAAGAACTTTTATAGAAAACACAATGAGTTTTATCAATTCATTTCAATTCTATTTGACTTCCTCTGAAACTCTCAAATTAAAGAGAATAGAATTTTTGATACAATCACAATAAGATGATAATGTAAATCACCCCCTGCCTTGTTGCCATATTATAGTCCTTTTGAAGAGAAATTCCTAGCACAGTTGGAGGTGCAGGTCATGCAATATCACAGAGGTGTATTAGCAGAGAAGTGATAAGATTTATTCCCTGAACAATAAAGCTTTAGGACCTTATTTACACATCAGCAGAATACCAGGCTTTATTTTCTGTATATCTCACTTTAACTGAAAGCTTTGTTTGATTTCAAAGAAAACCTGTACTTGGTAATTAAGAATATGTGTGGACATACCCAGTACTTTTAGTCTAAGGACAACTCTGTTATACATAGAATTACAGAGCGTGTGTTTTTTATGGACATCAGCAAATAAAGACAGTGTGGGTTCAATTGCATTTCTTTCCTACAAAATCAGGCTGTTTTCGTATGACTGTCTCAATTTGAAAATGTGTGGAGCTCTTAAGAATCACATGAGAAAGTATGCTGATGCATTTTTAAGTGAAATAATTGGAATTAATACAATAATTTGGAAAAATCAATATAACTAATTGAGATCCAGACAAGGGAATCTAAAAGGTTTGGGGAAAGTACTTTGAAAAGAAGTAGAGTTTTCCAGACCATAATTCACTTTAATTTACAGAGCTATTAGTAACATGACTCCCCTTCTGACATCATTAGATCCACAACACATTTTGAGTTAGTACTTTAACATCCAGCATTTAATTGGAAGTCATTATCACGCTACATACTATTAGCAAACAAATCCATGAAAAGTTTTGGAAATTCTGAATGGGCAACCACTATATAGGACACTTAAAAATAAGGCTAATATCAAAAGAGAATGTCAAACATCAAATAAAGTGTATTTGAAAAACAAAGTTATCCCCTTTTATGGTTCAATTTTCCTAAAATGGTAATATAATCTCTAAACATTTTAGAAGTTGTAAATAAGCAGTTATAAATGAACTAGACTTGTTTGTTTAAAGTCAATTAATTAATGGAATATAAGGGTTTCTTTCTCTGAATTATAAAATAAGGTTGCTCTTCTACGGCAACTCGATTAGTCTGCTACTGCCATGTAACAAATTTCACACATTTAGAAGATTAAAAACAATGCTTATTTCTTCTCTCACAGTTTCTGCAGATCAGAAGTCCAGGCATCAAAGAGCACAAGGTCTCAGAAGACTGAAATCAAGGTGTCACTGGGGTGTGTTCACATCTGGAACTTGGGGCCCTCTTCCAAGCATATTCAGGTTGTTGGCAGAATCAGTTTCTCTTAAGACTGAAGTCCCTGTTTTCTTGCTGGTTGTGGACTGGGAGTCATTCTCATTTCCTAGAGGCTGCTGTCAGGTCCTGGCCCTCTCAAAACATGGCAGTTTACTTCTTCAAGACCAGCAGGAGAGTCTCTCTCATACTTCTAATCTCTTCCTTCAGAGGGGTCCAGTTCCTTTTAGGGACTCATATTCACAAACAATAATTTCCCGTTTTTTGCCCAATAATCTCCCTTTTGATAAACTCAAAGTCAACTAATTTTAGACCTTAACTATATATATCTGAAAATCTTTTTACTTTTGTCCTGTAATATAATTTAATCATGGGAGTAAATCCATCATATTCCCCATCCTGCCCACACAGAAGGGAAGGCGATTTTTGGGGGGATATGAGTGAAGAGGGAAGAGTCTTGGGGGCTGTCTCAGAACTCTCCCTGCTACAGAAATGTATGATGCTCTTATTGGAAAATTGCGCAGATATTAAAGTGTCCTTAATCATTCATTCTTGTGGTTAGAAAAAAACATGTTTTTTGAAAAATGGAGAAACTGTCTTATTTTTTGTTCTGCACATCAGGTGTTAAAAGATTTCCTTTTAACAAGGGGATTTCAAAGTTATCGATTTTGTCTGTCTTTAGGTATATAGAGATGGTAGGTAACAGAGTCGTCCAGGATAACTAAGCTGAGTAATGGCAGAACTAGGATTGCCCCCATATCTCTAATATCTACCAATTTTCTTATGGGCATTTCATCATTCTTACTGCATGAACAGATGCTGAATTTTATTGCGCGCATTTTCTGCATCTATAGAGATACTTTTTTCCACTTTATTTTGTTAACGTGCCTAGTTTCACTGATAGATTTTCAAATGTTTTGGCCACCTTATATTCTTCTTTTTTTGGCATTTTTGAAGATTTTCTCTTTACCTTTGATTTTCAGCAGTTTTGTTCTGATATTTCTTCATGGATTTCTTTTTATTCATCCCATTTAATGTTTGTTGAGTTTCTAGATTCTATGATTGATTTTTTTCATCAATTTTGGAAAATTCTCAGCCAGTATCTCTTTAAGTATGACTTTGTCCCATTCTCTCACTCTTCTCCTTCCCTGAATCCAATTAAACGTATTTTAGATTTTCCTGATGTATTTTCTACATCTCTTACCTCTCTTCTCTATTTTCCTCTGTATTTCTGTGAATTTTCCTCTCACCTACTGTATGTTCACTAATTTCTTTCAGCATGTCATATCTGCTAATAAATGTGTCTGATGAGTGTGTCTGTGTTAGATCTGCATACAGGAAAATACACACATCTTTAATGTGCAAATTGATAAGGTTTGTCAAATTTATACATCCTTACAATGAAATTTCACACATAAAATATTTTCCATCGTACAGGAAAGTTTTCACATGCTCCCCTCTAGTCAATCTCCACTCTCATGGTCATTCAGTTTTGGTTTCTATCATCGTATGTTAGTTTTCCTGTTTTTACATATTATATAAAATAAGCCATATAGTAAACACTCTTTATGTCTTCTCTCTTTTGCTCAAAATAGTTTTGTGATTCATCCTTGCTGTCACATCATCATTAGTTCATTCTTTCTTTGCTAAATAGTATTCCTTTGTATGAATATGCCACAACTTAGTTATCTATTCTCTTGGTAAACAGATATTTTGTTTTTTTTCAGTTTTTAGCCATTATGAAAGGATGTCTATAAATACTTTTGTTTAAGTCATATTGTAGATATAAGTCTTCATTTCTCTTCAGTAAAGTATACATTGTGAAATTGCTAGGTTATAGGGTAAGTGCGTGGTTAGTGTTATGAGAAACCACTTTTCCAAGGTGGGTATAATATTTTACATTCCCTCCAATAATATATGAGAATTCTAGTTTCTCCACATCCTTCCAGAATTTGGTACTGCCATTCATTCTTCGTCGTTCTAGTGGGTGCGAAGTGATATATCATCATGATGGGGTCAACTTACACTTCTCTGATCAGGAATCATTGTAAGCAGTTGACTTCTTTGGTGAAGAGTTTATTCAAATAGCCTACTTTGTCAATTGGGGTGTTTGTCTTCTTACCATAAAATTATAAAAGTTCTTTTACATGTTCTAGATGTAAGTTCTTTGTCAGACATAAGCATTGCATTTTTTTCTCCCAGTATGTGACTTACCTTTTCATTTCTAAAAGTTCCTTTTGATTAACAAAAGTTTATAATTTTGATTGTTTTTTTTCTATGGTAAATGTTTTTAAGTCTTGTCTAAAAAATTTCTGTCTTTCCAAAGATTTTGAAGATATTATAAAATGTCATCAAGAAGTTTTAGATTTAATGTAGGATTTTACATATAGAACTGTAATGTACCTCAAATTAAAAGTTAAAATTTAGGGTTTTTTCCATTTATGTTGACTCTGTTAATTCATGATGATGGTGTATATCTCTATTTTCTTTAGATACTTCCACTCATGTTTTATACAGGTCTAAAATCACATTTTGTTTTGTTTCTTACAGAATTTTGATGTGTTTTATGCTACTAAGTAGTATTTTATTTTATTTTCAAATTGTTTGCAGCTGTAGAAACACATATGATTGTTGAAGTTGATCTTGAATCCTACAAACTTGCTAACTTCATTTATAGTTTGAATAGCGTTCTTTTTCTTAGATTCCATTAGATAGCCCACGTTAACAATCAAGTCATCTCTGAACGGATTTTCCCTTCTTTGTTTCCAATATTTATTCCTGTTTTTCTTTTGCTGCCTTCAGCACATCATTGAATAGATGGGGGTGGTGAGAGCAGATGTTCTGGATTTGTTGTTGCCAGGCTTAGGGAGATGCTTTCAACATTAAGTGTAATTTTAAATGTAGGATTCTAAAGTCATAAAATTATTTTCCAAGCAAAAGTAGCATATTTATTCATTCACTCAATAAATTGGTCA
Source organism: Equus asinus (assembly GCF_041296235.1). Taxonomy (NCBI): domain Eukaryota; kingdom Metazoa; phylum Chordata; class Mammalia; order Perissodactyla; family Equidae; genus Equus; species Equus asinus. The sequence goes on from NC_091794.1 coordinate 56,197,297, forward strand.
TTAATTTAATATCCAAGACAGATACAGAGACAGAAAAGGCTCTTCTCCTCCTGGAGGTTGTAGATGGTTTAAAGGCAAGAGTTGGGCACACATAATAAGTAAATAAATAAGAAAAACCATGTTTTAGGGAATTACTAGTGTCAACAGTAATTGAGTACTTTTTCACAATTACATGACAACTTGATTTTTTTCAGTGGTATTTTCTCTCTACCCAAATACTGCGCTTTTCCTATGAGATCCATGGAGTCTTTTCTATTTCTGTTTCTGACTTGTATATTTAATAAGTGACTGAGTGAGTTATACAGTGATTGAATAAATGAATAATTTCCTTTGTTTGGAAAATAACTTTATGACTTGAGAAATAATATTTATTTTTCAAGAAATAGTTAAAATATTTTCCATCTCTTTGGAAAGCTTTATCTGAGGAGGCATTACTAGCCACTCATCCTTAACAGAATACCTATTTTGCACCATCTATCACATTGCATTACGGTTTTGTAAATGTCCACTTACTCACCAGATTCTGAGGTCTTTGAAGTTTGAAACTAGATAGTGCTTGAGAAATAGTTGGTATTCCATAAATGCATATTTAATGAGTGAGTATATTAAAAACTATAGACATTGTTGATCCACTGAGCAAGATATTCAAGAAATTCTACATTTTATTATGCTTAAATACCAGCAATTTAGTATTTGTCAGGTTTGCTGTATTATGTCAGGATCTCATTTCATGATAAAAATGGAATTTTATAGTGTGTATGTCAGGGAACATTATTTTCCATTTGATAAGGACACTGATAAGGACATTTAGAGACAATAACTTTTCTTTCTATTAATGCTGTCATTCTATCAGGAGCCTAAGGCACTGACATATATTACAAAACAATAGGTCACGGCGAAAAGCACTTTAAAACTTTCATTGTGAATATATAAGTTAAATTGATTTATACATACAAGTGACAACTTGGTCCTGAAATTAGATGAATGTGTTCACAAGTTTACAGCTAAAGAAACGGAAAGCTGTGCCCACACTCGAGATCTATGCAATGGCACTCTGTTAGTTCACAAAGCTGTTGTGGAGGAGAGCAAGACTGTATAACCAAATATCCAAAATGTCCAAATATTAAGCTTCTACTAAAATAAACCTCTGGATAAAAAAAAAGCCTCCTGATTTTGTTCAGGGCACTAGGAATGACATCAGAGTATCACATGTTCATCTGTAGTTTCTGTATATTTAAAAATAATCAGAAGTCAAATTCAATATGGAAGCAATATGGTTTTCATTTATTTAAAACAGGCTGTCACTATTTATTTTTAAAATCTGCTGTTTCTTCTTTTAATCCAATATTTTCTCTATACTCTGAATAAATTTTTGATTAAATTTCCAAATTAATAATTTCTATTTCATATTTTCTCCTATATCCAAAACAAACATCCAGCATAAATGGAAATTTGAAGATTCAGAATTTAACCACACTTGACCATAACTTCAATCTGAAATTTAGACAATCCCTAAATTTTCATTTATTTTGTGCGCTTGCATTAATGACTGGAATACATTTACCCCAACTTGAATGTCTGTGCTCTGTTTGAAATACTACTGTTGGCAGAAATCTTTTATAATGAACTTTTAAAAAATATATTTGCAGTCACAAACCTAAGAATTCGAGAATAGAAAGAAGAGACAATAAAAAGGCACTGTTAATTGAAATAGAATCAGTCATCTTCTACTGAAACTGAAAGGTCTGGAAAAAGAACTCTATACAGGTGATTCACTTAAGCATAAACAAGAATAGTGGCAGGTACATGATAAAAGAGATGACGACTGAAAATATGGTGATTACTGATACAGACATTCAGGATTGTTGGGAAGAAGGACAACAATGGAATCTCTTAAGCAGCTCTTGAATCATATGAAATTACTAACATTTGATTTTTTTAGTCTAATAACACAGCAATTTCATATGGTTCAAACTAATACTATTTGCCACGCACTGTGGTAGTTATTTTGCATTAGTAACTGATCTATAACAAGCTACAGAAACCTCTGAATACTAATAAGATCACATTAACATTTATCATTGCACTAAATATTTCCCAGGGACAAAATTGCTCAACGGCCAACTCCCATGTGACTCCTCAAAAGGAGAGGCTCTACGCCAAGTATTGGAGAGAAAGTGGATTCTTATACATTGCCGGTGGGAGTGTAAAGTGGTTGACCCTCTTAGGAAAACATTTGATGTTGTCATATAAAGTCAATCATTTACATGTCCTAAAACCCAGCAATACCATCCCCAGATATATGGTCAAGGAAAACTCTTGCGTAGGTATTAAAGAGGACATAATAAAAAAAAAAGGTTTATAATAGCAAAATCCTTGCGTGAATCTTAATACGCACTGACAGGAGAATGGATTAATAAATTGCAGTATATTTATATTGAAATATTTTATAGGAGTAAAATTATAGCTACATGGAACAATATTAATGAAATAGCAATAGACATTAGAATGACAAACCCTCCCTAATATTACATAGAATACGACAGCCTTTTAATAAACTTAAATTTTTATTAAAAGTCTTTTTAAAAATGTTAAAATAAGAAAAGTGATAAAATTACACATAGAAAGAAGGGGAATATTGAACATAAGATTTAGGATAATGGTTATTTTGGAATGGGGGTTTGGTCAGGGGGTACATACTGGTAGATGTAAGATGTTATCAACGGTCCAGGTTTTGTTTTCAGTTGTCTCGTAGATGTTTATTATATTATTATAGATAAGTAAATACATAAAGAAAAGATTTCCCATGGATAAATTATGAGAGTGTGTCATAAAGCAAACAGTGTAATTAATCCAATTGAATAAATATGTGGTTCAAAATAAGGAAATAAATGAATGATAAAGTTAAACCTCTGGGAGTTGAGAAATATTATTACCATTTACAAATGAGAAAACCAAGATACAGGCAAGTTCATGAAGGTATTACTAGTTAGATGTATCCGTCATGCAAACTACTTTACAAAAGGCGTGCCTGATGGCGTATTTGATGGGTGACGTGAGATCCTGTCGTGCCACAGCACATCTAATCTATCATCCGGCAAGATGCCAGAAAATGTGTGTCATTAGGGAGCATTTCTGAATTCTGGCTTTGTTTTCAGAAAGTTCTCTGCCCTTGGTGAGCCAGTTGCATGTGGAGGACCCTGTGGGTACGCTCTCGCAGCTCCAGCCACAGTGGCCTTGCTCTGCTCTGCCCTCTGCCTGGCATGTGCTTCCCAAAGGTTCTCCTAGATTTTCCTCCATGAATTCGGCTCTATCCCACACCCTCCTTAAAAGGTCTAACTGAGCTCACGAAACAAAACAGCAACCCACCCCACCCCCACCTTGTCACTATCTATCCAGTTGCTCTATTTTTCAACCCCTGTTTTCTTTTACTAAATTTCTTCAATTTTGTACTTTATCACCTATTTATGTAATTGTTCAACTGTTTAACTTTTAATCTTATTACTATTTAAAATGTAAACATCCTAACTTTACATTACTTATTCTTGAAGGTAGTACCATTTTACTTAGATTGGTTGATAACAGAAGGCTCTTTTTAAGTTGCATTTTAAGACATTATTTTTGCCTTATTTACATATGCTCATGGGAATATATAAAAATGGGGCTCTATATCTTTGGTTCTCTGATGAAAATCTTACACAGTAAAGAATTTGAACTAGGGAAACTTAATCCTCTAAACTTGTATATTTAGCAGCAAAGTCTTCATCATTGTTTTCCTGGACAAGCACTCCTGCCCAGTGATTTGTAGATTTCAAGAAAGTAGCTTTGCTGTGTGTTGCCTTGCCCACAAACCATAGCATTTTATCACTATTTGAAGAAGCACCAGGAGAAATAGTTGGCCCTACAAATAGCTGTTGTGTTATTTATATGTGCATCAGTTTGAGGCAAATATTGAACTAGGAGTATCATCATTTATCATGGAAATTATGATACTTGAAAGATTGTTCTCTGGTTTTGCCCTTTGCTCTAAAGCTTTCTCACCAACTTCAACACACTGCAGGAACTCATTGAAATATTTTATACTAACTTGAATTTAGCTTTGCTGTGTTGCTTCATTAGGAGCAATAATGAGGTTTGAAGAATGACACTTGCTAATGGAATAAAAATACTACAGGACAACAACAGCAGGTCCCTCTATCCCTCCCTCCTGATAGGGCAATAAACACCGTTTTAAGGTTTTAACAAGCAGGAGGACAGCATATATGCATTGGCTCAAGTTTCTGCTGTGCTATTTCTATTATTGGTAAGGACAGCTTGCTGTTCAAACTGCATTTTATCCAGTCAGCATCATCCATAATACAAATTGCCTAAATTTTAGTAGCTGAAATGTGTACAGTCTAGGGTATAGGACACAAAATGTACATTCCTTAGCAATGCTGAAACCAGCTATGACACATATCTGAGTTCTAGTTTCTCTTGAAGATTACTTGTTTAGGAAATTAGGGAGACTTCGTTCACCTTACTGTGCCGAATATAGCTTATATTTGTATAATCTGTTGCCTGTTTAGACTCCTTTCCCAAAAATATTGATCACATTTATAGGAGAGCTTGAATTTTTACAAAGAATTAAACCTCACATCTAGGCGCAGAAATTCCGAGCTGGAAATAAATTTAAGTGATTTAGTTCAACTCTTTTTATAGAGTAGGAAGCTGTATCATTTTATTTTCAAAATGGAATTGATCTGAAATAATAACCTCAGGTGACTAGAAAATGTATTTTCTCTTCAGTCAGTTAAACACATACATGATCAAAGAAAACTGAGATATATTACATATTCTGAAGTTTAACACCCCACTGAGCTATTCACAGGAATATTTTAATTCTAACAAGTTTTGTGATCATTACATCTCAGTCTTGTCAACATTTCTGTTGCTCTGTCTCATACACTTGGATAAATGCCAAGTAAATATCATGTTTAAAGGAAAGAAATATGGAAATATTTGACTGATTTCAGATCATATGTGGAATATTGAGATCATTTAACAGTAATTTAAGCTGGTTGTAATCAGATAAGAAAGTATATCAGCAATTTAATTGGCTCTAGTGAGTTAGAATGGATTTTCTGTGCAAGGTTGTTAAGCTGTACTGCTAACAATGGACCAGTGCTATCCCAGCCCTTTCTTTCTTTAGAGAGAGGACTTGCCAAATGAAAAGTAATAGAGAGGGCCTGCCAGGATTTATATAGAATTACAGCACATTAGGTTTCTGGCTTTTGTTTGTCTATATGCTTTGTTTATCAAAAATGTAAATCCTCACATGGTTTTATCAAACATCATTTAACATGAATTACCCTAAAACATTTTGATCCCTTGCAGGCCTTGGAAAAGCCTAAGTAGGTAACAATTAGATCATATTTTCAGATCTATGCATGCTGCTAATAGAAGAGATCCAAATATGTGTTTTACCTTCAAAGGATTATACAGACACCAATGTCAAGGAGCTAGGTATCAGTAGTTAACAAAATGTAGCAATCGGCATTGTTTGAACATACTGTAAATAAAAATGCGTATGCACACATATACATGTAAAACACAAAGTGTATGTACACACACAGGCTGACCAAATCAGTACATAAATGCAAACCAACAGGATGAGCAGAGGTACTGCTAGTGGTGGCCAACGGGAAGATAAGTCTCAGCCCAATTTAAGATCCTGGGAAATATTCGGTGAAGGGATGAATACAATTATGGAAGAAGCAGAAAAATTGTGAAACACTGCCACAAAAGCATGTCCAAGAAGGGCAGAACCACAGAAGATAGCAGGGGGCTATGTCAAAAGAGGAGGGCTTACATTCAAACAGCCCTAGGTTTGAATCTTGACTCAGCCGCTTAGCTGTGACATTTTTGACATGTTTCCAAGAGTCTGAACCTTGGTGTCTGTCCCAGCCAGGGCTGCCATAACAAAATACCATAGACTGGGTGGCTTAAACAACAGAAACTGATTTCACACAGTTCTGGAGGCTTGGAAGTCTAAGATCAACTTGCTGGCTCAACCGGGGCCAATGCAAGTTCTCATCCTGGCTTGTTGATGGCTCTTTCTGGCTGTGTTCTCAGAGGATTCTCCCTTGAGGCATATGAGGGGAGAGAGAGAGAAAGAAAGAGAGAGAGAGATCTCTTCCTGTTTTTATAAGAGCATTAATGCCATCATGAGGGACTCACCCTACCTAATCTAAGCCTAATTACCTCCCAAAGGCCCTATCTCCGAATACTGTCACATTGGGTGGTAGGACTTCAGCATATAAATTTGGGTGGGGGGACACAAACATTCAGTCTATAACAGTATCCTCCTTTGCAAATGGCATGAAGCCAACCTTGCTTGAATTTGTGAGGATCAAAACACCATGAACGTGGTGATGCTGTGGTGGTGCTGCTGCTGCAGTTTTTGACCATCTAGTGAAGGAGTCAACAACTGATCCGAACAAAATAGCCCCTATTGGCTGAGGTGCAAGGCCAAGAACACTCCCAAATTCCAATGGAATGTGCTGTAAGATGTATAAAGAACTTGCATAAGAGGAGCTGACAAATGGTTTTGAACTCAGCTCATCATCCATTTTGAGGATATGTAAGGGGTAGATAGAAAATTGAGGGTGCAGTTAATGAGACAAGCAGAATTACAATAGTAGAAATTGTTGGAGTGTTGTGGGATTTCTCATCCTTACCACCTTAAACCAAATGAGAAGAGTCTCATGAGAACCACTAGGAAAGCTTCCCATATATCCCCAGGTACTGCAGACCACAGAAGCGAGTCTGAAACGCAGCCAAAAATATAATGATAAAAGAATATCATTATTTGCTTGAAGTGGCAGAATAGACCGCAGGGCAAAAGTACATTCCCCTTGGGTCAGATGTGGGCTGCAAGAGAGGCTCCATGAGTGTCCCATTAGACACAAATCTGAGTCAGGGTAGGGGTGGCATAAAGGTCAGCTGGAGAAGACTTTAACAGCATAGCTGCAGTTGGACCTTGTCAGGGTAGGAGGGGGGATTCTCTGAGAAACACAAAGAAAATCATTTCAAGAAAGCAGTCAGCATTGAATATCTGCCAGGTCGAGAGAGGGCCAATAGCAGATCGAATAGAATTAAACTGTCCTCACCCCAAACCACCTCTCCTCCGATTAAATCCTTGATGGAGGCTGCGGGATCAGAAGATGAGGCTAGGGAATAGGGGAGAAATTGGCAAAGGAGGAAATAACTGACATTTTCTTATTACCAAGTACACATTTCCAGACCTGCAGCGGCATTCAGTGGGAGCTGGAGAGAAGCTTTGACACGATTGAGGTTCAGAGTTCTGATTATTATACTAACTCGTGATTTTGCCTCATTAAATGGAACTATTTTGAGGCATGGAAGTACCTGAGGACTTACCCATGAATTTATCCCAGAAGCACACAGAATCAGGCTAATGAGTAAGTCTGAAGAGCCTGGGAAAAGAAAGTTGCTTTATGACTTGCATATGGAGACCAATATGTTTAATGAAATGGTTACATTACTGCACAGTGATTAATATTAATACTTCTATATTAAACAGTTTATGTATTCTTTTTATAATTTCAGGAAATGTTATATACTTTACAAAAATTTTCCCATCTTGTAAAATTAAGATGAACTTTTCAAGGTTTTAGTATATAAGCATATTGTGCAAACTCTATTTAGGTAGTAATTTTACCCTATTGCCTCCATTCCCAAAAGTTAGGTATTATTGTCTCTGGGCATATCTTCCCAATCTTTAAAGAATACACTATTCAAGGGTCCAAAAAAATGCAGATTTTCATTAAGTATCTAATATTCTACTGGGCTTTGAGATCCACATAAGTGGATGTGCAAGTCTTTGAGCCTCAGTTCTACTTGCATTTATGATGCTTCCCGAGAACGAACCCCTCACAGGAATATCAATTATTAAAGAAATGTCTTCAGTATAGCAGTTAATCAGTAAGGCAGCCAACAAATAAAGCAACCCCAGGGATATGTTCTTCCAGGCTCCTGTCTCAAGCCCAAGGTATTTATCCGGTTTACAGAGCAGCTGTTGTCAGTGTCACTCAGAACAAAGCAATCAAGACACCGGAATTCTTTGAAGTGATTCGATTGCCTTTTCTGAGTATGACAGAGAAACAGTATTTGTTTTCTTTAGTGTTAAAAATACGAAGAGAAAAATAGGCATCGATCTAGGTTCTACTTCTTTGAAAGTGGTTTTTCATAATGTTTATGTTTTTATCTTTAAAAATAAGACTGTCTACAGATATATTACGCCCCTTTAAATAAAATTTTTGTCATCAGTAAGGCCCCCCTTTGACTCTGTACTCATCTTTAAGGTTATGTAAGAAACGTAGAGACTTCAACGTTGCTGGTAAGTGTAAACAGACCTACTAAAATAACATTTTGGAATATATTGGTTTGGATTTAAAATTATTGCCAATTATAATAAACATACACAAATAATTGCTTTTTCATTATTTTCTCTATACTATGGATAAAATGTAAATTTTAAAACTGAATTTTAGAAATTATTGAAAAACTGAATTTTAAATGTGGTAATAGCATTCACTCTGCAATAGGTTCTAGAGATTTATACATGGATTTATAAAACCCGTGACTTGGAAGGTTGTTAAAATGTTTAGCCACTGAATATTATTTAATATTTAAAAATCATATAATGTCATAACAGAATAATGCAGATCATCATTTTTAAGAGGGCAGGCATTTCTCTCTCTATTTTTCCTAATGTGTTCCTAGGACTTAGAGTAGTGGCTGGCCTTAATGGTGCTCAAAAGATATTTGTTGAATGAATGAAAAAAGAAAATCATAACTGTGTTGGTATCAAGTACTAGTAAATAACACTGGCTTTGGAGTCAGAAAACGGTTTATAACCTAGCTCAGCCGTTAACTATTTTTATTACTTAAGGAAAGATAATTAATCTGGAGCTCAGTTCCATCAACTCTAGAATGGTAAACATCACCTAATTTATGGTGTCATTTGATTGGAGCGCCTGGCACGTGGATCAGCGTTAAAAGGTACATGTGGAGGCAGTTGGAGCGCACTCTGCAGTGAAGACGTGTCCTCAGCCTGGCCATCCTTCCGCCACCATCCCGGCTTCGCCGCTTGAACTTGGACGTGCCTGTGTCCTCGCCGCCTCCATCCGCGTGGCCACTGCTCCCCCCGTCTCAGCACATACACCAGGACAGGAAAGAAACGTCCTTCAACCAGAGCCTGGCTAAGTGGAAGTGCTTTATCTGCAATGCAACCCCTGGAGAGTTCCTGGGGCACACCGCCAAGAGCTGGGGTTTGATCTTGATCTTCTGCCTAGTGTTTTATGGGTTCCTGGCTGCACTCTTTTCGTTCTAATGTGGGCTACACTTTGGACTGTGAACGATGAGGTTCCAAAATATCATGATCAGATTGCTAGTCTAGAATTAGGGCTTTTCAAAAAACAGCGAGTGCCTTAGAATACATGTTCAGTGTGTCTGACCCAAATTCCTATAAAGGGTACATCGAAGACATTTGAAAGTTTCTAAAGCCATGTGATTTAGAAGGACAGAAGTCTGTCCTGATGGAGCACTTTTTGAACAGAAAAGTCCAATTTATGTTGCATGTCAGTCTCCTGTTTTCTTACTTGAAGAATGCAGTGGTGTGCATGATCCTGATTTTGGCTCTTCAAAAAGGAAACCCTTGTATTCTTATAAAAATAAACAGAATAAGTAGATTAAAGCCTCAAGGAAAACTAAGGGTAGCATGTGGTTCAAAAATGAAAATACAGCAGTTCTATCAACTTATCCTCCCAATGAAATTGTGAACAAAGAAGTTTCCATATTGTGGAAAAAACCTGCATGTTAGGTCTACAGCCATTAGGTTGCTATACACACTGTCTTTGAGCCTAACAGTAGTGGGAGAGAAATAACAGTAGAATGCTGAATTGATGGATCATTCAAAATGAAAAACCAAGATGATGGTGACTAGTTTTTAGGACTAGTTGTGTTCAATATCACAGTGGGTGCGTAGTATGAGTAGGATATCTCCACAGAGTAAGTCTTGTATTGTCTGTCTGCATTTTGTATCAAGTTTCATCTGCCTTTCTAGAATTATGCGACTACATTGGCAAAAGATGGGGTGGTACATGACAATGGGGCAACATCGTAACGTGCTTCCAGATCATGGCGTTTGATGTCTTCTGAAGTAATTACTTGTTACCTCTGCTGCCTCTTGAACCAGCATACATTCACCAGATATAGACAGTGAACACCTGATTCTGAACACGTAGAGGGTCTTGCCCTATTTTTATGTGGTTTAATTGCCAAGTATCTAAAGCTTAACGTGCTGTACTATGTAAATATTTTATGGATTTAATATTGGTTAACTGTTGTATTTTGATGTCAATAAAGTTTTCGGGATAAAATGGGACCTGACCAACATCAAATGTCTCAGCAGCTGCAAGAAATGTGACGTATGGAGAAGTTCTGGATGTGAGGAGGAGAAAAGAAAATAAAAGAAGATTTGAAAGTGTTGTCTGGGATTTTTAAAAAATTATCTTTTACATGCTGAATTAGTCTGTGGGTCTTTTTGCTTAAGAACAGAAACTGTTGTAAAACATGTAAAAAAAGCAGTGATAGGATTACTTTTAGTGCTGGAACTGAGTCTCTCATAAAGTATTTTACACCAGAGATGAAAGATAGAATTTTTAGTTAGCCAGTATGAACATGTAACTATTTTTTTGTGAAATTAAATTTATAAGATTTAAATTGTACAATAGTTTGTGAAATACTCTTACTGTTTTTATTTAGCAGACTATGGACTCTATCAAAAAATATAACTTGTGAAATAGGAAAAAAGATACATATGCTGTTATTTAAAAAATGACCTTAAAAGAAATAAGTATATTTTAACACATTAAGTAATTTAAGAGAAAATTCTGTTCTTCTTTTGATTATTTTTCTTCTTATAATATTGATTTATTTAAATTGTTATGACTGATAACATTTTATAGTAAATGACTATATCTAAATTTATCAAATTATGCTAAGTAGATTATTTATTGATAACATTCAAACCAAGAGGTTGTTATTTACTAGAACTTTTGACAACTCCTTAAAGAAGATTATAATTAGTCTAACTAGCATTAATGTGCAGCTCTACACCTAGAAAAGGTGGCCTGAGGCTTTGTCATCATTTTTTTTCTTAAAAATATTATTGCCTATATTCTAAACTTTTAGACGTGGAAACTTAATTTCTTTTAATTAGAGGTTAAATTTTTATACCTAAGGGAGTTGAAACTTAAAATTGCATTTTTCATAATACTTCTGAAAGTCTTACTCTCTGGAGAGCATTTAACGTAAAGAGGAAAACCTATATTTGAATTTTATCACCATCCTTCCCTGGCATTTGGATGATTTATGTAAACTCTACCAACGTTGTTTTTTTATCTTTAAAATAGAAAAGGCTCACAGGGCTTATGGAGATTGAAGGTGACAGTGTTGATCTAACGCAGTTCCTGGTACAAGCTAGGTGCTCAATAATTTTAATATCTTTTTTATTTTTCTTGAAAATACTTCTTCTGCAAATTGAGATGGTCCCTGGTAACTAAGTCTACATTTTTCTCTGTGGGAAAACTACTGAAAAATAATTAGATTTGGAAAGCTATGAATACTTTCTTTACATTTTTCTGTCTCGCTGTGTTTCCCTTTGATGTGTTATTTCTTGCTAAAAGGTCTCTTCTGGGAGAAGACAGACATTTTTTTTTGGTTGCTGTTTGCTCAAAATATTGTTTAGTATGTTAACATGTGTAGATGCAAAACACCATTAAAGTTCAGAAAATAAACAGTATCAACGTCTTTGAGGTAGAACTGGAGCATTCCGTATAAAGATTCCACCTACTTACAAGTTCTTACAACTTTTAGGGAAGAAGCCTGGGGAAAAAGATGTGGGAGTTTAATAATCTGTAATATATTATTCATGACGCCATGCAGTATGCCTTCAGCACCATACACCTGGGTCTTATTTAATTTCATCTTCTCCAAAATCCAATTAATTGCCAAGAGTTTTCGATTCTACCTCCTACACTTGCTGAATATGTCTATTTATGTTCATCCTTATTATCACTATCCTAGGCAGATACTTTCCTCTGGGTTGTTCTGCTCAGATTTGCAGCACAAATGGGCTTCCTAACTTGTTCATCTGACGACGTTCATTATTAACTGAATGTTTGAGTTCAGTGCCCCCCCAGTCAAGTTGAAACACTAATCTCCAATGTGATGGTATTTGGAGGTGTGGCCTTTGGGATGTAATTGGGTTTGGATGAGTTTGTGTGTATGGTGCTGTCATGACAGGATTGATGCCTATGATGGTTAATTTTATGTGTCGAACTGAATGGATCTTAGGTGCCCAGATATTTGACTAAACATTATTTCTGGGTGTGTCTGTGAGGGTGTTTCTGGATGAAATTAGCATTTGAATTGGTTTACTTAGTGAAGCAGTTTCTCCTCCCCAATGTGAGTGGGCATCTTCCCATCTTTTGAGGGCCTGAATAGAACGAAAAGATAGAGAAAGAAGAGTTCATCCCTTCCTGCCTCATTGCTTGAGAGGGATATCAATCTTCTCCTTCCCTTGGTACTCCTGGTTCTAAGGTCTTCATACCCAGACTGGAATCTACAGCATTGGCTCTGCTGGTTTTCAGGTCTTTGTACTTGTACTGAAAGCACAGCTTTCCTGTCTCCAGCTTGCAGAAGGCAGATTGTGGGACTTCTCAGCCTCCATAATTATGTGAGCCAATTCCGAAAATAAATCTCTTCAAATATATTTATACATATATATATATACATATTTATTATTGGCTCTCCTTTTCTAGAGAACTCTGACTAATACAGATTTTGGTATTTAGAGTGGATCTAGAGGCATAAAATGCTAAGGATGAGTTTTCTGAATTGGTTCTGAGGTTTCCGGACTTTGGTCTCTATTCTGATTAGATTTAAAGACTCTAATGACTATTTCTAGTAGTAAAGAGAGCACTGATAGTCCATGGTATGAACTATTTATAGAGATATGCAAATTACATGCATTAGATGTACCTAATCCTTGATTTAAACAAAACAAGGAGCTCAGTGACTCTGCATATGATACTTTTGAACATTTTTTTAAAAACTAATGAATCTATTGACTTTGGTTGGTGGTTCCTAATGTCCCAGAACAAAGTGGTAAAAGAAAAGGATGGCCTCGGGGATTCAAATTCTCAGCTCAAGTTTAGCATAAATGACATCAGAGCTTCTAAGCATGCCCTGAAGGAGAGCTGCATCTCCTGGAGCAACAGGGCTGAAATTGTTGAAATCAAACATAAAGCCTCATTCTGAGACTGGCTAAATTACAACACAAGTTGAACTCCTAGCCTTACAGGGTGTCTACTGCTAAAGTGAGGGGGTAGATTAAGAAAGAATGGGATGGTATAAATTGGAATGAGGATGTGTGGAAAGACTCTGATGAAGACGGGGTCTTGGAGCACCTAAATTCTGATGAGTCATTTTTGCCTGTGGAAGAAATCTCCCCACCCTGCAGTGGAATTAGCCATCCCACTTCCAGCAGAAGTGGCCTCCCAACCCCTAGTGGCAGTAGTGTCCCACTCGCAGAGATATTGACCTCTCCACCCACAGAGGTATTGGCCTTTCCACCTCTGTCTAAGAGGATAAATCCTGCATTGTGTGAGGAAACTGCAATGGCCTCCCCTGAGGCAGTTGCCATGCAAGACAATGCTGATTCTCTTCAGAACCAACTCCTACCGCTCCCTTTGCTTTTAGACCTATAACTAAACTCAAGTCCCAGCAGGCCCCTGAAAGTGCGGTACAAAGTGTGACCTGTGAAGAGGTGTGCTACAGTCCAAAAGAACTACTTGGGTTTTCTAATTTATATAGACGGAAACCTGGGGACATGTGTGGGAATGGATGAAAAGGATGTGGGAAAATGGTAGAAGGAGCATAAAATAGAATCAGGCTGAATTTATGGATATGAACTCACTAAGCAGAAATTCTGAATTTAACATTGTAGCTCAAAAATTAGCAAGATCTCTAACAGTTTGCTTGGTTGGTTGGCTGAAACATGGGCCAAGAGATAGCCCACGATGAGAAAAGTGGAAATGCCCAAGCAGCTTTGGTTTAGTGGAGGAAGGGATTCAAAGATTTAGGGATATTGAATTGTTAAAGTGGCTTTGTCACTGAAGATCTACTCACCCACACTGGAAGGATCCAGACAACCTTCCCTTAATGAATATTGTGAGAAATAAATTTATGAGGGGAGCTCCAGCGTCCTTGAAGTGCTCCTTGATAACTGTTTTCTATAGGCCAGAATTTACAATGGTAACTGAAGGCACTCAACTGGGAAACCTAAAGGTAATGGGAATAAATTGGATCCGGAGGTGGCAGAGGCCAAGTGGCTGCACTCAACCACCAAAGGCAAGGTGGGCATGGTTACTGTAATAGACAGGAGATTCAAAGAAGCTGTCAGAATAGTATGGCTTGTGCAGATCTCCGGCATTGGCAAACTCATCATGATGTTCCTAAAGTGAAATAGGAATCCTACTAAATTCTTACTCTATCTGTATAAGCATAGAAGTTCTAGGTCAAGTGAACAAAATATAACCTGAATCATAAAAACAGAATCACACATCTTCAGTCAATTCTCAGATTTGAACTGGTTTATAGACGCAGAACTCTCTTAATGAAGGGAAGGTCGGGTACCATTGAGGAAGGACCTGGTACACTACGACAAATTTTTAATGTTAATCTCTCTCCTAGCTTTCCACAAAGGGACCTATGGCGTTTTGTCAGAGTAATTTTATATTAGGTAAAAGGAAATAATCAGACCTTTCAGAGGCTGCTGGACACTGGCTCTGAACTGACACTAATTCTGGAAGACCTCAAACATCACTGTTGCCCACCATCAGAATAGGAACTTATAGAGGTCAGGTGATGAATGGAGTTTTAGCTCAGATGTGTCTCATAGTGAATCCAGTGGGTCCCCAAACCAACACTGTGGTTATTTCCCAGTGCCAGAATGCATAATTAGAATAGATAAATGCAGCACCTAGCAGAATCCCCACATTGGTTCCTTGACCCGTGGAATGAGGGCTACTATGGTTGGAAAGGCCAAATAGAAGCCACTAGAACTGCCTCTGCCTACCTATAATTAAAAATTATAAATCAAAAGCAATGCCAGCTCCTGAAGGGACTGCATAAATTAGTGCCACCATCAAGGGCTCAGTTACAATGCCAGCTGCGTGGTAATACCTTGTATGGCTGGGGTAAGGTTCTCCTGAAGGTCGTATGTGCTCTGAATCAGTGTCTAATATATGTTGCTGTTTCTCCAATAGCCAAGACTCATGGATCCAGGAATCAAGGGGTGGAAGTGGGAGTGGCACCACTCATTATTACCCCTAGTGATCCGTTATCAAAATTTTGGCTTTCTGTTCTCATGACTTTATACTCTGCTAGCCTAAAGGTCTTAGTTAGAAAGGGATGAATGCTTCCACCAGGAAAAATAACAATGATTTTGTTGAACTGGAAGTTAGGACTGCCACCTGGCCACTTTGGACTCCTCATGCTTCTGAATCAAGAAACAAAGTAGTGAGTTATTGTGTGGGCTAGGGTGATTGATCCTGACTGCCAGTGGGAAATTGGACTACTACTTCATGATGAAAGTAAATAAGAGTACGTCCAGAATACAGGAGATCACTTGGGGTGTTTCAGTATTACCATGCCCTGTGATTAAGGTCAAGGGAAAACTAAAACAACTCAAATCAGGCAGGACTGCTAATGGCCCAGACATTTCGGGAATGAAGGTTTGAGTCACTTAACCTGATAAAGAACCTCAACGAGATGAGGTATTTGCTGAAGGCACAGAGAATACAGAATAAATAGTGGAAGAAGGTAGTTATAAATACCAACTACAACCACATGACCAGTTGCAGAAACAAGGACTGTTATTGTCATGAGTTATTTTCTCCTTTTTTAATGAATATGTTTGTATGTGTGTACATTTTTTCTCTCTTATTCTCTTATCATGTAATGTAAGATATACTGACTTTATATATCACATTACTTATGACACAAGATATCAAGGGTAAGAATAGACATCACTCGAGGTCTGTACCTCCTCTCCTGGGGAAGGGGTTAGTGAATTTTTGGTTGTACACAGAATATAATTGTACCATGTTAGGCCTTGTTACTGTCTTTATTTGGAAATTAAGTATGCTTCAAGGGCATATGGGTACCAAGTTGACAAGGGCTGGACTTGTGATGGTTAGTTTTATGTGTCAACTTGACTGGATCTTGGGTGCCCAGATATTTGGCTAAACATCATTTTTGGGTGTGTTGGTGGGGATGTTTCTAGCTGAAGTTAGCATTTGAATCAGTGGATTCAGTAAAGTGTTTTGCCCTCCATAATATGGGTGGACATTCTCCAATGCTTTGAGGGACTGAAGAGAAGAAAAAGACAGAGAAAGGAAGAATTCAGCCCTTCCTGCCTGATTGGTTGAGCTGGGACATTGATCTTCTCCTGCCCTTGGCACTTCTAGTTCTCAGGCCTTCAGACTCGCACTGAAGTACATTAACCAGCTCTCCTGGGTCTCCCGTTTGCAGATGGCAGATAGTGAGATTCTCAGCCTCCATAATTGTGGGGGCCAATTCATTATAACAAATCTCTTCCTATATATATATATATTCTATTAGTTCTGCTTCTCTAGAGAACCTTAATACTGTGTCCTTTTAAGGGGATGAAAAGAC
The DNA here is from genome assembly GCF_041296235.1 of Equus asinus. Taxonomy (NCBI): domain Eukaryota; kingdom Metazoa; phylum Chordata; class Mammalia; order Perissodactyla; family Equidae; genus Equus; species Equus asinus. The sequence continues at coordinate 56,214,106 of NC_091794.1, forward strand.
CAGAGTGCTCTCTCTCCATCATGTGAGGATACAGTAAGAGGCAGCCATCTGCAAACCAGCAAGAAAGTACTCACCAGGAACTGAATGGATCAGCCCCTTGATCTTGGACTTCCCACCCTCCAGAACTGTCAGAAATAATTTTTTGTTAATTAAGCTACCTAGTCTCTTATATTTCTTATAGAAGCAGAAAATGACTGACAATGTTATTCCACTTCAAAAAATGTTCATATAGCTTCCTATACTCCATCTTGTCTATCTATTCAACTGCATGTCTTGCCATTCTTACCTTTGTAACTGATTATACAGAAATTATTTCCCCTTCTACAATCACTAGGTTCTTTCTAGACTTTGAATCCCCATGCTGGGTATATTCTTCTCACCCCTATTTAATCTCTGCTTAAAGGCAACTGCCTCCGGAAAGACTTTCATGGCTCTGTTAGTTCAGGTAATTTTCAGTGCCTCTCATTTCTACCACATGCCAGCTCAGTAGTTCCTATATTTTATTATCTGTATCTATATTTAACTGCATTTTAATTCCTTTTTGTCTTTGTTCTCCACTGGACAGTAATATAATATAAAATATAAATAAAATATATTGGCAAACCACAGTGATCAAGTCATGGGGATATTCAGGACCCATCTGTCCCCACCCCATCAGCTTTGAGGAAGAATGCTAGAATTAGAAAGGGCCCGTCTTCAAACCACATACAGGAGACTACCAAGAACATGCTGCAGATGGCCCTTTTTTCTTTATTTACAGAGGCTGATAAAACCCTTCTTTTTCTTTTTCTTTATTTGTTGAGATATAATTGACATTATATTAGTTTCAGGTGTACAATATAATGATTTGAATTGTTATGTATTGTGAAATGATCACCACAATAAGTCAGATTAACATCCATCACCACACATTAGTTACACATTTTTTTTCTTGTGATGAGAACATTTATAATCTATTTTCTTAGCAACTTTCAGATATACAATACGATATTATTAACTATAGTCACCATGCTGTCCAGTACATCCTTATGCTTATTTATTTTATAACTGGGAGGTTATACCTTTGACCACCTTCACCCATTTTGCCCACCCCCACTGCTGGCAACCACCAATCTATTTTCTATATTTATGTTTTGTATCTATGTATTTGTTTTTAGATTCCACATATAAATGAGAGAATATGGTATTTGTCTTTCTCTCTCTGACTTATTTCACTTAGCATAATGCCCTCAAGGTCCATCTATGTTCTCACAAATGACAAGATTTCTTTCTTTTTATGGCTGAATAATATTCCACTGTGTATGTACTCACACAGTGGAATATTATTAAGCCATATATACACACAGACACACACACATACATATACCCACATTACATGTTCTTTACCCATTCATTTATTAATGGATACTTAGGTTGCTTCCAGGTCTTGGCTATTGTAAATAACGCTGTAATGAACATGTGGGTGAATATACCTGTTCAAGTTAGAGTTTTGGTTTCCTTTGGATAAATACCCAAATGTGGTATTGCTGGATCATATACTAGTTCTATTTATAATTTTTTGAAGAATCTGCATATGGTTTTCCATAGTGGCTGCACCAATTTACATTCTCACCAACAGAACACAGGGTTCCCTTTTCTCCACATCTTTGCCAAAACTTATTTCTTGTTTTTTTTTGATAATAGCCATTCTAACAGATGTGAGGTGATATCTCATTTTAGTTTTGATTTGCATTTCCCTCTTGACTAGTGATGTTCAGCACATTTTCATATACCTGTTGGCCATCTGTATGTCTTTGCAAAAATGTCTACTCAGATCCTTTGCCCATTTTTTAATAGAATTGTTTATTTTTTTTGCTCTTGAGTTGTATGAGTTCTTTATATATTTTTGATATTAACCCCTTATCAGATACATGATTTGCAAATTATCTGCTCCAATTCAGTAGGGTGCCTTTTCATTTTGCTGATGGTTTCCTTTGCCAGGCAGAAACTTTTTAGTTTGATGTAGTCCCACTTGTCTACTCTTGTTTTTGTTCCTTTTGCTTTCGGTATTAAAGCCAAAACAATCACAACCAAGTCTGATGTTAAGGAGCTTGCCACCTGTGTTTTCTTCAAGGGGTTTTATGGTTTTAAGTCTTATGTTCGAATATTTAATCCATTTTGAGTTAATTTTTATTATGTATTTTTATTATTGTTATTTTTATTATGTATGGTGTAAGATCCAATTTCATTCTGTTGCATGTGGTTTCCAGTTTTCCCAACACCATTTATTGAAGAGACTATCCTTTCCCCTTTGTATATTCTTGACTCCTTTGTCATAAATTAATTAACCATATTTGTGTGGGTTTATTTCTGGGCTTTCTATACCATTCCATTGTTTTATGTATCTGTTTCTATGCCAATACCATACTATTTTGATAACTATAGCTTTGTAATATAGTTCGAAATCAGGAAGCAGGATGTCTCCAGCTTTGTTCTCTTTTTTCAAGATTTCTTGTGCTATTCAGGGTCTTTTGTGGTCCCATACAAATATTAGGATTATTTATTCTATTTCTGAGGAAAATGCTGGTGGAATTTTGATAGAGATTGCATTGCGTCTGTAGATTGCTTTTGGTAGTATGGACATTTTAAAAATAATTAATCCTTCCAATCCATGTGCACAGAATTTCCTTCCATTTCTTTGTATCTTCTTCAGTTTCTTTCATCAATGTCTTATAGTTTCAGAGTAAAGGTCTTTCACTTTCTTGGTTAAGTTTATTTCCAGTTATTTTATTCTTTTTGATGTGATTGTAAATGAGATGATTTTCTTAATTTTTCTTTCTGAGGGTTCATTATTAGTGTATAGAAACAAAACAGATTTTTGTATATTGATTTTGCACCTGAAACTTTACTGAATTTGTTTACAAGTTCTAACAGTTTTTTTTCTGGAATCTTCAGGGTTTTCTATATATAATGTCATATCATCTCCAAATAGTTCAGCTTTACTTCCTCCTTTGCGTTCTGATTTGGATGCCTTTTATTTCTTTTGCTTGCCTAATTGCTCTGGCTAGGACTTCCAGTACTGTGTTGAACAGAAGTGTGAGACTGGGCATCCTTGTCTTGTTCCTGATGTTAAAGGAAAAAGTTTTAGCTTTCACCATTGAATATGGCATTAGCTGTGGGCTTGTCATATATGGTCTTTATTACATTGAGGTACTTTCCTTCTATAGCCACTACATTAAGAGTTTTTAAATCATAAATGGATGGTGAATTTTACCAAATGTTTTTTCTGCATCTATTGAGACAATCATATAATTTTCACCCCTCATTTTGTCAGTGTGTTGTATCACATTTATTGATTTTTGGATGTTGAATCATCCTTCCATCTCTGGAATAAATCCTACTTGATCATAGTGTCTGACTCTTTCAAAGTATTGTTGAATTAGATTTATTAATATTTTGTTTAGGTTCTTGCATCTATGTTCATCAGGGATATCAGCCTGTAATTTTCTTTTGTAATGTCTTTGTCCGGTTTTGGTGTCAGGGTAATGCTAGCCTAATAGAATGAGTTTGGGAGTGTTCCCTCCTGTTCAATTTTTTATACAAATTTGAGAAGTTTGGTATTAATTCTTTAAATATTTGGTAGAATTCACCAGTGAAACCATGTGGTCCTGGACTTTGTTGGTACGTTTTTGATTACTGATTCCATCTCCTTACTAGTCATGTTATGTTCCAATTTTCTATTTCTTCATGATTCAGGTTACGTTTCCTAGGAATTTACCCAATTCTTCTAGGTTGTCCATTTTTTTGTGGTATAGTTATTCATAGTAGTTTTTTATGAATATTTGTATTTATGTGGTATCAGTTGTCTCCTCTTTTATTTATGATTTTATTTATTTGAATCTTCTCATTTTTTCTTGCTGAGTCTAGCTAAAGTTTGTCAATTTTGTTTATCTTTTTAGAAAACCAGCTCTTAGTTTTATTGATATTTTCTATTTTCTTTTTTGTCTCTATTTCATTTATTTCCATTCTGATCTTTGCTATTTCCTTCCTTCTACTAACTAGGATTTATTTGTTCTTTTTCTAGTTCCTTGAGGTGTACAATTAGGTTTTTATTTGAGATATTTCTTATTTCTTGAGGTAGGCAGTTAGCCTTATGAACTTCCCTCTTAGAACTGCTTTCACTGCATCCCATAAGTTTTAGTATGTTGCATTTCTGTTTTCACTTGTTTTAAGTATTTTTTGATTTCTTTTTTGATTTCTTCTTGGACCCATTGGTTGTTCAGGAACATGTTGTGTAATCTCCACATATTTGTGAATGTTCCAGTTTTCTTCTTGTAATTGATCTCTAGTTTCTCGGCATTGTAGTTGGAAAAGATGCTTGATATGGTTTCAATCTTCTAGAATTTATTAAGACTGCTTCATGGCCTAACATATGATCTATCCAGGAGAATGTTCCATGTGCACTTGAAAAGAATGTGTGTTCTGTTGCTTTGGGATGGAATGTCCTGTATATGTTTGTTAAGTCCATCTGGCTAACATGTAATTTAAGGCCAAAGTTTTCTTATTGATTTTCTGTCTGGATGATCCATCCATTGATGAAAGCAGAGTATTAAAATCACCTGCTATTATTGTGATGCTGTCTATTTCTCCCTTTAGGTCTGTTAATATTTGCTTTATATATTTGGTTGCTCTTATTTTGACTGCATAATGTTTACAAATGATATTTCCTGTTGTTGGATTGACTAGTGTATCATTAGTAATGAGCTTCTTGGTCTCTTATTACAGTTTGTCTTAATGTCTATTTTGTCTGATTTAAGTGTAGCTACCCCAGCTTTCTTTTGGTTTTCTTTTGCATGAAATATCTTTTTTCAGCTCTTCATTTTCGGTCTGTGTGTGTCCTTACATCTGAAGTGAGTCTCATAGTCAGCAGGTAGATAGGTCTTATATTTGTATCCCCTCAGCCACTGTATGTCTATTTATTGGAGAATTTAGTCCATTTACATTCAAAATAATTATTGATAAGTATGTATTTATTGCAATTTTATTCATTGTTTTCCAGCTGTTTTATAATTTCTCTGTTCCTTTCTTCTTCTCTTACTCTTTTCCTTTGAGATTTTAATATTTTCTTTAGTGGTATGCTTACATCCCTTATCATCTGTGTCTACCATTGGTTTTTGCTTTGTGGTTAACACGGCGCTTACTTAAGACAACTTGTAATTGCAACAGTCTCTTGTAAGTTGATAACAACTTATGTGTGAATGCATTCTAAAGGTCTACATTTTTACTCTCCCTACCCAGTTTTATTATTTTTATTTTATAATTTACATATTTTTATCTTGTGTATCCCTTAAATTATTGTAATTATAGTTAATTTTACTACTTTTGTTTTTTAACCTTCATGCTAACTTGATAAGTGATTAAACCACCAGCATTTCAACATTAAATAATTCTGAATTTTACTTTATATTTACCTTACCAATGTCATTTATATTTCCATTGTTTTCCTGTTACTAATTTGCACCCTTTCATTTCAGGTTAGAGAAGTACTTTTAACAATTCTTGTAAGGCCAGTTTAGTGGTGATGAATTCTGTCGGTGTCGCAATCCAATGTACACATCAGGATAGATGCGGAGAGGGCTGATGGCCACTCTGAGTTTATTATAACCAGCATTTCAATATATACATAGCTTACATCTGTTAAACATACACAGGTGTTCTGGATGAAGTAATTAGCGAATGCCAAGAATTCTTAGTGATTTCTCAAGGAGCCCTCCCTTGGCCTCTGTTTTGATATTATCATGTTATTGCTGTGCTCCTATATTTTTATCTCAGAGCAGGCAAGGTCTCTTAGGCAACGGTCCCTCTTGCTCCCGATATTGATATCGTTTCTCCATCTGTGCCCCCGGGCGGCCACCGCCTGGCTTAGGTTGCCCCCCCCAGGGGGTCTTACCCGTCATTGGCTAACCGGCCTTCTCACCTCCGGGTCATAGTTTGTTGGCAAGCTTTTTCCAGTGATTATTAACCCTTCCTTTGTCAAGGGCGGCTACAAATTCCTTCAACTTTTCTTTGTCTTGAAAGTTCTTAATCTTTCCTTTGGTTATGAAGGATAATTTTGCCAGGCAGAGTATTCTTGGTTGGCAGTTTTTTCTATTAGGCCACACACTTCTAGCCTGCAAAGTTTCTGCTGAAAAATCTGCTCATAGTCTAATGGGGATTCCCTTGTACATAACAATTTGTTTCACTCTTGCTGTTTTTAAGATTCTGTCCTTTAAATTTTAACACTTTCACTATAATGTATCTTGGAGTGAGTTTTTTGCATTCATCTTATTTTGAACTCTTGACTTCTTGGATCTGGATGTCCTTCCTCAGGTTAGGGAGACTTTCAGTCACTATTTTTTCCAAAAAGATTTCTGCAGCTGTCTCTCATTCTTCTCCTTCTGGGACACCTATAAGGCAAAATTAGATCTGCTTGATGTTGTCCCATAATTTCCTTAAGCTATCTTCATTGCTTTTCATCTTTTTTCTTTTTACTGCTCTGAGTGGATGAGTCCTACTGCCCTGTCTTCAAGCTCACTCTTCCTTTCTTCTGTTTCATCCAGCAGGTCTGTTAGCCTCATACATGTACATGCTGAAATTTAAGGTTGAACGTATGAAGCAGAGTGAAGAAGAATATTATGTCATGAGAAAAGTTACACTTTACATAGAAGGTAAAAGAGCAATAAGTTTGTGTATATCTAATAGTTTAGCAGCTAAATTCACAAAGCAAAAATCATTAACAATGCAAAGAGAAAAGGAGAATTTAAAAGGAAACTTCAATAGAATAGAGGGAAGTAGGCAGAGAATAAGGAGATTCCCTGAAGAACTGAAAGCTGATGTTTACAGTCCCAGAGGCTCCATTATGAATAGATAGGAAGCAGTAGAGATTATCTGCCAATTCAGATAATCAGTATGAAATCCCTGCATAACATCACCTTAGTGATGATGGAAATAGAAAGCCAACACAGAGAGCCATGGAAAATTTCTCTGCCTAGCATGTATGACTCTAACGAAGCGGCTTCTGTTTTCTTTGTTTTTATTTTAAGATATCTCTTTGACAACCCCTTCATTTTCAACCTTTCTTCATTATTGATTTTAAGTCTATTTCTTATGACCTGAATTTAAACAGATGCTTTTGAACTCTTTTGATGGCTTTTAGTAGGAGTCATAATTCTTTCCACACATAGGACAATGGTTGCATATGTTTGTCATGCTTCTCTATCTTTTTTTATGTTTACTGATTAAATTATCCTTTCCTATTTCCCTTATTCTTTTGCATGCTTTTATCAAGTTGCTATCCATTTCATGTTTTGCCCACATATTTGGATATTCTAATTATAACTTTTATTCTATTACCTTACCTAACACTGCATTTATAATTAGATACATATTTCTCTGCTATTGTTTAAAAAGAAAATACATATTTCTCCATGACAGTATACTGCTTCACCACAAAGATGGTCCATGTCACTCATCCCACTAAGAAGAGACATAAAGAAACACTTTCACTTACCCTATCCCCCACCCCCTGCTCTGCCCCATCTATGGGGACTTAGAATGCCCCCAGTCTTGACTAAGCTAGTTAATAATTTTAATTCTTCACTGTGATTAAAGTCTCCTTGTAGTTTAGCATGTTCCTTCTGTTTCAAGTGTCCCTAAACCTTGGATTCTTTTTTAGATCATTTATTATTTGGTTTAAGTAATTTCTCAATCATCTCTCTTAGATGGAGTTTATTACATTGTTGCACATTATCAATCATCTGCCTGTGAGATGATGACTAATGTCAGTAGGTATAGGATTTGGGAGATACATAATTTTTTTCTCAGTAGTCAGTAAATGTTAGACTACCTTCTTCAACTTTCAAGTGTTACAAATGAGAGATTTGATGCCAAATCTTTTTCCTGTGTAGGTAACATTTTATGATTATTAACAATATTATTAACAGTAGCATAAATTATAGTTATGCTCTAGGAACTTGAAGATTTTAGCTTTAGCTGTAAAATTCAAAAATCTGTCTCATTATAGCAAAGTATATTTATCTTTTCATTAATTCACCTTAGAACTTGATAGGCACATTCATTTCCAGACACAGGTCTTCCTAAAGCTTGGATAGATTCCCTTCCATTATTTGTTTAATCATTGCCTATCCTGCATCTGTTCTTTTTCTCTCCCTTGAAATGTTGTTTGTACATTGTGTCCTGGGTTTCCTTCCATGTGTCTTTTTTGTGTCTCTTTATATTTTACCTCTGCTTTTGGCAATAATTTTTAAATTCCAAAGCTGCTAATTCAGGGTGACAATCTCTTTTCCATTCCATGAATAGGTCAAATTTTTTAAACGATGCAGATTTTTATCTGCTTAACCTTAAGAATTCCCTTTAGTAGTATTTTTGTTTGGTTTGTTTTTAACCATCCTCCCCCACCTGCTCTAATAAGCTGACCTGTGACAGATCTTCTCTGTCGCTCCTGGGCCTGCTTACACAGTCTGTTACTGTTCTTCATGGAGTGAGTCGGCTCACTGGGGCTCAGGTTCGGTTCCGTGCTTACCCTGTGCAGATGCAATCTTTCAGTGGATACAGCGTGGAAACTTCTTATTACATATGCCAACAGTAAGAAGTGAGACTTGTAAAGGGTGGCAAATATGTCACTCCAAAATATCCACTTTGGCATAGTGATTATTTTGAAGTAAAGGTACTTAAGAAATAGCCAGTACAAGAAGGACACCTTGACTCTTCTTTGTGCACCTGAAATCTCTCATGTGAAAAGTACCCTCCTTATATTAGGAGGATAAAAGACATGGTTATCAGCAGACAAGGAATATAGGATGGAGAAGCCTGTATAAACAAACCTTATTACTTCTTTACCACTTACTACCCATAGCCCAAACACCTTGTCTTGTCCATTCTTTCCAAATTTGTTGTTTCTTTGTATAAAAGGTATAAAAGCTTCCAGTTCTGGTCATTTCTTTGGGTCATCATTCTCTTGCGAAGGCTCCCGTGCACATGCAAATATTCAGTAAAATTTATATGCCTTTCTCCTGTTAATCTGTCTTTGTCAGTTTAATCTTCAGACTCAGGCTAGTACCCTAAGGGAGTCAAGGAAAACTTTTTTCTCCCCTACACTTGTAAGGCCATGGAATATGAAATATTCTCCCTACTCTGTATCTCCTCAGGCTTTCCCAGGCCCAGGCGTGGTCTCACATCTTAATCTCCTCCTTATTGGTCTCCTTGCCTTGGGTGAGATTAGGATGAGTTGTAATCTCTGCTGACCAAAAAGCTCAGACAGCTGCAGATCAGGTTCATCTCAGGATCCTCTGCTTTGAGGACCTCACATCTGTGCTTCTTCACTCTGGTGTCCGCAGACTCACCCAGACTGTGGAGGAGAAAGCCATGTACCGCTTCTCTCTACCTTGACTCTCACAGAACAAACAGCCTTTTGTCCCTATGTGCCTTGACCGGGCAGTGGTCCTTTGACTTAGGCAAGGGAGACAGATTGGAATACTCAGTTGTGGAAAGAAAGCTGAGTTCCCACAGTCATGTTCCTAGAATCCTCTCTCTTCTGAGGGTTCTAATTTTTCTTGCTCTGACCTCAAGTCCCTGGAAAAAAGCATCCTCCCCCATTGCTTTACATCTAATTTGGTCTCTCTATTCAGACCTTCAGATTATGTTCAAGGACCCTTTGAACATATTCTTTTAGGTTTTCTTGGTTCATTCATTCCAAACTCCACTCTATAATCTTTTCTGGTATGTCAATTTAGGCCCTTGTTGATTTAAGTGTATAATCCAGCTACTGATCAACTAGCTCAACTATACAAATTTTGAGGAAAACTTTGGATTGATATGCATATGGTTTATTTTTAAATTAGAAAATAGGAGTGTATGTACATGTGCATACATCTAGCTTCCAGTATTTTTTTAAATTTTTTTTTATCGAGTTAATGATAGGTTACAATCTTGTGAAATTTCAGTTGGATGTTAATGTTTACCATTCGTGTTGTAGGTGTACCACTTCACCCTTTGTGCCAACCCCCACCCACCTTTCCCCTGGTATCCAAGAAACTGTTCTTAGTCCACACTTTTAAATTCCTCATATGAGTGGAGTTATACAGAGATTATCCTTCTCTAACTGGCTTATTTTACTTAATATAATTCCCTCAAGATCCATCCATGTTATTGCAAATGGAATGATTTTGTTCTGTTTTTCAGCTGAGTAGTATTCCATTGTATATATGTACCACATCTTCTTTATCCATTCGTCTGTTGATGGGCACTTATGTTGCTGCCATGTCTTGGCTATTGTGAATAATGCTGCAATGAACATTGGGGTACATAGGACTTTTGGAATTGCTGACTTCAAGCTCTTTGGATAAATACCCAGCAGTGGGATGGCTGGATCGTATGGTAGTTCTATTTTTAATTTTTTGAGGAATCTCCATACTTTTTTCCATAGTGGCTGCACCAGTTTGCATTGCCACCAGCAGTGTATGAGCGTTCCTTTTTCTCCACAACCTCTCCAACATTTGTTACTATTAGTTTTAGATATTTTTGTCATTCTAATGTGTGTAAGGTGATATCTAAGTGAAGTTTTGATTTGCATTTCCCTGATGATCAGCGATGATGAGCATCTTTTCATGTGCCTGTTGGCCATCTGTATATCTTCTTTGGAGAAATATCTGTTCATGTCTCCAGCCCATTTTTTGATCGGGTTGATTTTCTGTTGTTGAGTTGTGAGAGTTCTTTATATATTATGGATATTAAGCCTTTGTCAGATATATGACTTGTAAATAGTTTTTCCCAGTTAGTGGGTTGTTTTTTTGTTTCAATCCTGTTTTCATTTGCCTTGAAGAAGCTCTTGAGTCTGATGAAGTCCCATTTGTTTATTCTTTCTATTGTTTCCCTTCTCTGAGAAGGCATGGTGTCCAAAAAGGTCCTTTTAATACTGATGTCAAAGAGTGTACTGCCTACGTTTTTTTCTAGAAGCCTTATGGTTTCAGGTCTCACCTTTAGGTCTCTTATCCATTTTGAGTTTAATTTTGGTGAATGGTGAAGAAGAATGGTCAATTTTCATTCTTTTGCATGTGGCTTTCCAGTTTTCCCAGCACCATTTGTTGAAAAGACTTTCTTTTCTCCATTGTAGGCCCTCAGCTCCTTTGTTGAAGATAAGCTGTCCATAGATGTGTGGTTTTATTTCTGGGCTTTCAATTCTGTTCCATTGATCTGTGCATCTGTTTTTATACCAGTACCATGCTGTTTTGATTATTGTAGCTTTGTAGTATGCTTTGAAGTCAGGGATTGTGATGCCTCCCGTTTTGTTCCTTTTTCTCAGGATTGCTTTAGAAATTCGGGGTCTTTTGTTGCCCCATATGAATTTTAGGATTCTTTGTTCTAATTCTGTAAAGAATGTCATTGGGATTCTGATTGGGATGGCATTGAATCTGTAGATTGCTTTAGGTAGAACGGACATTTTAACTATGTTTATTCTTCCAATCCATGTACATGGAATGTCTTTCCATCTCCTTATGTCATCATCCAATTCTCTCAGAAAGGCCTTGTAATTTTCATTATATAGGTCCTTCACTTCCTTAGTTAAATTTACCCCAAGATATTTTATTCTTTTTGTTGCGATTGTGAATGGTATTGTGTTCTTGATTTCTTTTTCTGTTAGCTTGTTATTAGAGTATAGAAATGCTACTGATTTATGCAAATTGATTTTGTACCCTGCAACTTTGCTGTAGTTGTTGATTACTTCTAAGAGTTTTCCAATGGATTCTTTGGGGTTTTCTATATATAAGATCATGTTGTCTGCAAACAGCGAGAGTTTCACTTCTTCCCTCCCTATTTGGATTCCTTTTATTCCTTTTTCTTGCCTGATTGCTCTGGCCAGGACCTCCAGTACTATGTTAAATAAGAGTGGTGATAGAGGGCATCCTTGTCTCATTCCTGTTTTCAGGGGGATGGCATTCAGCTTTTGCCAATTGAGTATGATGTTGGCTATGGGTTTGTCATATATTGCCTTTATTATGTTGAGGTAGTTCCCTTCTATCCCCATTTTGTTCAGAGTTTTTATCATAAATGGCTGTTGGATCTTGTCAAATGCCTTCTCTGCATCTATTGAGATGATCATGTGGTTTTTATTCCTCAGTTTGTTGATGTGGTGTATCACGTTGATTGATTTGTGGATGTTGAACCATCCCTGTGTCCCTGGTATGAATCCCACCTGATCATGATGTATGATCCTTTTGATGAATTGCTGAATTCTGGTGGCCAAAATTTTGTTTAGAATTTTTGCATCTATGTTCATCAGTGATATTGGCCTCTAGATCTCTATTTTCGTGGTGTCCTTGTCAGGTTTTGGTATCAGCATGATGTTGGCCTCATAGAATCTGTTAGGAAGTGTTCCATCTTCCCTAATTTTTTGGAATAGTTTGCAAAGGATAGGTGTTAAATCCTCTCTGAAAGTTTGGTAGAATCCCCCAGGAAAGCCATCTGGTCCTGGGGTTTTATTCTTTGGGATGTTTTTGATTGCTGTTTCAATCTCTTTCCTTGTGATTGGTCTGGTCAAATTGTCTGCCTCTTCTTGAGTGAGCTTTGGGAGATTGTAGGAGTCCAAGAATTTATCCATTTCCTCTAGGTTATCCATTCTGTTGGCGTATAGTTTTTCGTAGTATTCTCTTATAATCCGTTGTATTTCTGCAGAGTCTGTTGTTATTTCTCCTCTTTCATTTCTGATTTTGTTTATTTGAGCTTTCTCCCTTTTTTTCTTCGTAAATCTGGCTAGGGGTTTGTCAATTTTATTTAGCTTCCCAAAAAACCAGTTCTTTGTTTCATTGATCTGTTCTACTGCTTTTTCCATTTCAATAGTATTTGTTTCTGCTCTGATTTTTATTTTTTCTCTCCTTCTGCTGACTTTGGGCTTTATTTGTTCTTTGTTTCTAGTTCAGGTAGGTTTAGTTTAAGATTGCTTATTTGGGATTTTTCTTGTTTGATAAGATGTGCCTGTATTGCGATGAATTTTCCTCTTAATACAGCTTTTGCTGTATCCCATATGAGCTGGTATCGCATGCTATCATTTTCATTTGTTTCCTAGTATTTTTTGATTTCTTCTTTAATTTCTTCAATGATCCATTGCTAGTTCAGTAGTGTGTTGTTTAGTCTCCACATCTTTGTACCTTTCTCAGCTTTTTTCTTGTAATTAATTTCTAGCCTTATAGCATTATGATCAGAGAAGATGCCTGTTATTATTTCAATTTTTTTTTTTAAATTTGTAGAGGCTTGCCTTGTTTCCCAACATGTGGTCTATCCTAGAGAACGTTCCATGTGCACTTGAGAAGAATGTGTATTCAGCTGTTTTAGGGTGAAGTGATCTATATACGTCTATTAAGTCCAATTGTTTTAGTTTTTCATTTAGCTCCACTATTTCTTTGTTGATTTTCTGTCTGGATGATCTGTCCATTGATGTGAGTGGGGTGTTGAGGTTCCCTACTATTATTGTGTTGTTTTTAACATCTTCCTTTTGGTCTGTTAACTGTTGCTTTATGAATCTTGGTGCTCCTGTGTTAGGTGCATAGATATTTATAAGCATTATTTCTTCTTGATCAAGTGTCCCTTTGATCATTATATATTGTCCCTCTGTGTCTCTCTTTACCTGTCTTATTTTGAAATCTACTTTGTCTGATATAAGAATTGTAACACCTGCTTTTTTTTTTCCTTGCTATTAGCTTGAAATATTGTCCTCCATCCCTTCACTCTGAGCCTGTGTTTGTCCTTGAGGCTGAGGTGTGCTTCCTGGAGGCAACAAATTGTTGGATCTTATTCTTTAATCCATTTTGCCACTCTGTGTCTTTTTATTGGAGAGTTCAATCTATTTACATTGAGAGTGATTATTGATGCATTTGGACTTAATGCTGTCAATCTGTCGCTCATTATCTTGTTTTCCTGTGTTTCTTTTCCTGTGTGCTTTAGCCTACCCATTTAATACTGCAATTTCTTATGTTGGGTTTCTTAGATTTTTCCTTATTTATCATTTGTGACTCTGTTCTGTATTTTATTTTAGTGTCTACCCTGAAGTTTGTATTTAGAATCTCGTGTATAATATAGTCTATTCACTGGTGGTCTCTTACTTACTTGGCCAATGCTGATTTAGACCCTTTGCTCTTCCCCTCCTAAATAACTATTTTCATTTTGTATTCCAACTCGTGTTATGAATTTGTAGTTAGAGTGATAAGATCGTCCTTGCTTTGGTAGTTTCCTTACCTTTACCTTAATGCTATAGTTGAATATTTGCTATCCTGTTCTGCTTCCATCCATCGGTCACCCTAGTCTGTGGATTTTGAACCCTTTCTCCCTTTTTTCTTTTTTCAGGTATGAGAGCCTTCTTGAGGATTTCTTGTAGTGGAGGGCTTTTAGTTACAAATTCCCTTAACTTTTGTTTGTCTGGAAAAGATTTAATTTCTCCCTCATATCTGAAGGAAATTCTTGCTGGATAGAGTATTCTTGGCTGAAGATTTTCATCTTTTAAAGCTTTGGATATGTCACTCCATTCTTTCCTAGCTTGTAAGGTTTCTGTAGAGAAATCCGCTGAAAGTCTGATAAGAGCTCCTTTATAGGTTATTCTCTTCTTTTTTCTTACTTCCCTGAGTATTCTTTCTTTATCTTTCCTTGTTGCCAATTGTACTGTGATGTGCCTTGCAGTAGGTCTTTTTACATTGACAAATCTAGGAGATCTGAAAGCTTCCTCTACACACATTTCTCCATCAATCCCTAGATTTGGGAAGTTCTCTTCAATAATTTTGTCAAGCACACTTTCTGCTCCATTTTCTTTTTCCACGTTCTCGGGAATTCCTATGAACCTTAAGTTCTTACTCCTCATTGAATCCACTATCTCTCGGAGATTTTCCTCATTTTCTTTAATTCTTAGTTCTCTTTCTTCCTCTGACTGGAGCCATTCAGCCTGTCTACCTTCAATTATGTCAACTTGCTCTTCTATGGTGTCTACACGTGCATTCAGGGAATCTGTATTCTGTTTTATCTGGTCCATTGTGTTTTTAATCTCTAGTAATTCTGTTTGATTCTTCTTTATAATTTCAATCTCTTTTGTGAAGTAACTCCAGAACTCATTGGCTTGTTTCTCTATCTTTCTCTCTACCTCATTGAGTTTTTTGATTATAGCTGCTCTGAAGTCATTATCACTGTTTACCTAAATCCAAGTCCTCAAGACTTCTATGTTTTTATTGTTTTCCTTCTGGTCTGGGGCTTTTATAAATTCCTGGATGGTAGAGGAGCGGTTTTTTCGCATGGTGTTAGAATTCGGTTGCAGTTACAGCCCGTTGCCACTAGATGGGGGTCAAGAACCCCGTGTTCTGAGCTCTCCGCCTTCAGGCAAGATGGCGGCACCCAGTGCACTTTGCTGGGAGGGAGCGGCTGCTAGTCTCAAGCACCAATCTGGATTCAGATCAGTTCTGTTCTCTGGTCTCCGGAGGCCCTGGGTTTATGGGGTCCCTGCGCACAGAAGCTTTCCCCCATCACTGGGTTTCCACTGAACCAGCAGCAGGAGTCCTGGATGATCCCCTAGTCACGCGGCCCCTCCCCCGCTCCTTCCCAGACCCACGCAGCAGAGATCGCAGACTGTAGGGGAGGGAGCGAGGGTCTCTCCTACCCGTTC
The DNA here is from genome assembly GCF_041296235.1 of Equus asinus. Taxonomy (NCBI): domain Eukaryota; kingdom Metazoa; phylum Chordata; class Mammalia; order Perissodactyla; family Equidae; genus Equus; species Equus asinus. The sequence continues at coordinate 56,229,779 of NC_091794.1, forward strand.
CAGCACCTCCGAGGCCGTCAGCAAGGTTCATGTTCTCTGCCTTCTTGGTATTGTAGGTCTCTAACGTGTTGGCATTAGATTTATTCTCTGAAATTCAGGTTTTCCAATCCTTTGTTGTATTTTGGAGGGGAGAGAATCCCGGTCAGCTCACCTTGCCATTTTGCTCCACCCCTTTTCCAGCCTCCAGTATTTTTAGAGAGGCATTTTAAGTGCTTATTAAATGTCCCCAAATCACCCTAATAAGTTTTAAATGTTACTCTGAAAATGCAATGCAACTGTAGTGTCTACATAAACTTTATAGTCTTTGTAGCTGGATCTATAATACTTCTAGGATTATTCTTTTGCTGTCAGTTGTTATTAATTCCCTCTGTGGGCCATCAATGGGTATTCTATGAGCATGCACATTACAAATACTGCAAGAAATGAAATGTACAAGTACAAGGATTGTCTTGTGAATTTCAAGCAAATCAATTGTTCAAATTAAATTTAGTTCAAATTAAATTAAGTTCAAATTAAATTCTTTTACCAACTGAATATAATATTTAGAGGAAAATATACCAAAGTGGTTTATTCTAATGGAATACTATGGTGAGTCATGATGTTACACTTTTACTATCTCACTTTTATTACTAAGGTAAAGATAATCTACAAAATAAATGACTAATAATAATAAAATAAGATTTATTAGATACTCTGTGCCAGGTTGTCACTTAGAAGTTTAGATGCATTGTATCGTTTAATAAACATAACTCATATTAGTAGTGAGTTACTGCTATTTTCTCATTTTATGGATGCAGAAACTGAAGTGTAGAGAAGTTAAGAAAGTTGTACAATATCTGACAAATAATGACTAATAAAGCCTGAGTTTAAAGCCATATTTAGGGGCTGGCTCCGTGGCCGAGTGGTTAAGTTCGCGTGCTCCACTGCGGCGGCCCAGGGTTCCTATTCTGGGCTGGGACATGGCACCACTTGTCAGGCCATGTTGAGGCAGCGTCCCACAGCCCACAACAAGAAAGACATGCAACTAAGATCTCCAACTGTGTACAGTGGGGTGTTGGGGAGATAAAGCAGAAAAAAAAAAACCAGATTGGCACAGTTGTTAGCCCAGGTGCCAATCTTATAAAAAAAATAAAATAAAATAAAGCCATATTTATCTGTATCCAGGTCTTGCTTGTTTAACTATTGCAGTATGGAATTTTAAGTTTATTCATTAAAACTTATGTAAAATAGAGATTACAGATAAAATTTTATTTAAGTAAATCTATCTGAAAATATCTGTTATTAAATGTGATTTAATATAATTATCAAATACTTTAATAACCATGAAATATTTCTAACTATGAGTCTGTGGCAGCAGTCATTAAGAAAAAATATAAAATAAATTGTCTTAATTATTAGTCATCCTTGCATAAATGTATTTTCTCATTTTAAAAAGTTTCTCAACTTTATAAATTATGAACTGGAACTTCCCAGAAATAGCTAATTTTATGCAGACTTTAATGATAATCAAAATAATTAACATAAATTTAAACAAAAGGTCTGTGTGTTTGGTTTTGTTATTCAGTCCTCTTTTCTGTCAAATTAATCAATGAAGTCCCCTTTAAACATAAGCAGAAGAATAATGGGTTATAGCAGGTGTCACATATTAAGAAAGACTGTCTTTAGGGTAAGCCAAATATAGAGGCTTAGTTGAGGAAATAAAATTAACATATTTAACTTCAATAATATTTTTTTCTTGTATGTAAAAATATACAATGGTTATATAAATAAAGTGTAATTTATATATTAAACTTAGAATCTTTTGTAATAAACTATACGGACAGAAAAAAATTAGAAATTTTGCTGTGTTCTAAGGTTATCCGTCTTCTAAAACCATGGAATTTAAAAAATTTGCCCATAATTATCTGCAAACAAAGTATAGCTTTGCTTTATTTTACTTTGTGTTCACATAAAGGCCCAGCTCAGCCCCCATACTTCTTCAGCTTGCCTATCCCTACCTTGTCTTGGCAGCTCAGCTGGGACTGGAGCCTGGACCAATCCTCATCAAGACAACCATATACATACGGGTCCTGAAAAAGAGTTTAGTTTCATCTGGAATCTGTCCGGTGACCATTACCGTATACAAAGCAACTTTGTGTTTTAATTGTTCACATTGGTTTGAAAATAGAGATAGTGAGAATAAGAAAAGTTTAAAATTTATCATTGATAGCTATACTTTCCTATGGCTTAAGCCCTACTTTTGGATTTCAATAAAAGAAAAAAGAAAATATGCATTTCAGAAAAAAATATGCACATGGTTTTCACCTGAATATTTTTGTTCAAAATTACCTCTGGGAGAAATAAGATAATTTGGAAAATATTGAGACTAGAAGAAACGACAATTCCAAATTTGGAAGGGGATAAAAGAAATTGTATATCCTTTATTCAGGTCCCAATTTGTTATCAAGTGTGGTGTATTTACTTCTGTTTCCATTGGTCATTTATTTAGACAAAAGTAGAGAAATCTTAATAAGGGCAGGACAACCTCCTATTTATTTATTTTTTTGGGTGTGTATGTGTCTAATTGGTGTTTTTTATTTGTAAAATGTTATGAAAGGAGTTTTGTTTGGCTATCTATAATAATATTGAGACGAAACAGTGTATGTGTTGTTCTGTAGGGGGAGAATTTCAATGTCACTCTCTATCATGTGATTCTGTACTCAGCAGGTGTGCTTAAAGATTTGGCTGCATAAGCCTTCTCAAAATGCTCCAAGACAGCACAGCCAGGTGGCATATGCCACATCATATACACATTGTGATGCCCTTCAGCATTCAGCAAGGAGAACTCATCCCCTTTATACTTCATCCTGGTAAGACATATCCAGACAGATCAATATACATCTGAAAAACAAAATGTGAAAGGAAACAATGGATTACATCATCCATAGAGAAGCAATTAATTCTTGGGACATGACCAAATTATTAATAGGTTAAGGAAATAAAGAAAATTGGTGATCTAAATATTTTAAAAAGACATTCTAAAAGATTTTTCTTAAGACAGTAAAAACGTGACTTTTTGTTTTCTTTTTTAAGTACCTCTGTTGTAAAACTATGTATGTAACTATACGAAGAAAAGAAAATTATTTGTCAGTCAGATAGCAAAACAAAAAAAAAAGAGACATCACTTGGGTTGTGCATATCTCTATCAACATTTTAAAAAGTACAGATGAATTTGTGTTACCTTTCAGGGTTCTAGTCACGTTTTCCAAGTTCATGGGAAAGCACCATTAAGAGACAGCAGTGACTGTGAAAAACGATGAACAATGTCCAAGGATACATGAGTGTGTTCTGCAGCCAGAATTCATACAATATGACATCTATGTAATAAGTAATTGTGACCTAAAGTTTAGGGTTTACAAAATCACTTAATACTCATCACATTTTATCTGTGATAAAGCTTTCACATGAATTAAATTAAATTTTAAAACTTGATAGATCGTTACATGTAATTCTACTTGAACTATTAAAATAAAATACTAAGAAGTAATTAATAAAAAATAAATGTTTAGAATTACATATGCACAAAGTTTTTTAAGAAACACTGCATATGGAACCTTCTAATATTTACTCTTAAAAATATAACGTAGACTAAAGTCTATTCAATTGTGTCTTACATCTTAACAAAACTTATCCTTTTATTAAAAAACAAATTCTACTCGCCAGCATTCAACATCTATTAGATGCTTCTCCTTGAATTTTATACAATCACTGCCTTGGGGTGGCTGCTTAGAGACTAACAAAAACTAATTAAAACTAAAACCTTGGTAGTAGGAGTAGAGCTTTGTTTTACATTGTGGGTGTTGTTGTTGTTGGTTTTTTGATATTGACATCTGATTTGTTTTCTAGAATCTATTCTCCATAAAAAAATGCAACTCTTTTTCTGCAATGGTTTTCAAAAATGTTCAGCAAAAAACATTTTTTTCTGCTGATATCCTTTGAGATACCAACTTTCTCTATAATATGTCTTTGAAAGTTATAAGCATCAACAGGAACACATGCATACATGTTTCTTTTGGGCATGAATCTATCTTCAAGTAACAGAAAACACAAACAACGACTTACACAAAGAGTGCTTTATTCACAGGTGACAAGAAGTCCTGGGGTGAAGTGGCTGCTAGGGTAATATTATAATGCTAGAGCCGGAGTATTTGTTGGTTTTTATTTTTTTTTAAATAAACTTGCCTAATCTCTCATGCTTATAAAATTGTTATGCGATCCTTGATGTCCTGTTTTTTTTCACAATAGAAAGAAATGAGAGAGGAAAAACCAGTCAGTATGTCTCTGTTAATGGTCAGGACTGTGTCACAGAGCCACTGCCAGCAGCAAGGAGAACTAGGTAAATGAGTATTTGACCTTCATAGCATACACAGCCATGTAAAAAAGGAAACTAATATTGAGTATAAGAATGAGACAAACTACAATGACTTCCAGAATATTCTTTGCAAACATTTCAGAAAAACGTAGATTAACAAATGGAAAGTGTCCTTTGTCTGCTCTTATGGGTTGAATTGGGTATGCCCCAAAGATATATTAAAAGTCCTAACTCCCAGTACGTTTGTATGTGACTTATTGCAGATGTAATTTGTTAAGATGATGTCATACTGGAGTAGGATGGACTCTAATCCATTATGACAAGTGTCCTTATAAGAAGAGGAGAGAGGTACAGAGAGAAGATGGCCATGTGAATACACAGAGATACAGAGACACATGGGAAGATGGAGGCAAAGATTGCAGTTATGCTGCCACAAACCGGAGAATACCTGAGACTACCAGCAGCTGTAAGAGGCAAGGAAGGGCATTCCTCTGAAGGTTTGGAAGGAAACATGGCCCTGCCAACACCTTGATTTCAGTCTTCTGGTTTCTAGAATGTGAGGGAATAAATTTTTCTTCTTTTAAGCTACCCAGTTTGTGGTACTTTCTTAGTGCAACCCTAGGAAATTAAGGCACCCACTTACCAAATGTTACTCTACTTCACTGAAATAATGTATGCTAAAATTTAGTAAATTTTTTCCATAAATTTTCCTATGTGTATATCATATATGTACTCAAATACATATATATATATATATATATATATATACATATATGGATTTAAATTAGTTGGCGCTTGTGTACTGCCTCATATCTCTTACCATCACCTGTAGCACCAGCGGCCAGGGCTGCAGGGAACACTTCTGGCTTTGACCCACTTCATGCTGACAGCATCTCTCCTGAAGCACAGTCATTGCAACTTTCACTTTTAGTCCCCAGGGCTTCTCTAATGCTGCTATTAGAGATGTCGGGGGAGCCAACTTGTCTTACAGGCAAGCCAGCCTGGCCCGCAAGTTCTGGGACATTAATACTCACCCGGGAAACAAGCAACAGAGGACGGAAACTAGTGAATGTGAGTCTCTTAATTCTCAGACAATCTTTTTAGTTTATTTATTTTCAATTTTATCAAGACATAATTGACACACAGCACTGTATAAGTTTAAGTGTACAGCATAGTGACTCGACTTATATATACATAAGGGGTTGCTACAATAAGTTTAGTTAATATCCATCATCTCATATACATGTAAAAACAAAGAAAAATATTTTTCCCCATGATGAGAACTTTTAGGATCTCTCTTAGTGACTTTCAAATAAACTGTACAGCAGTGTTAACTGTAGTCATCATGTTGTATATTGCAACCCCAACTTATTTATCTTATAACTGGAAGTTTGTACCTTTTGACTGTCTTCAAGCAATTCTTCCACATCCTACACCTCTGCTTTTGGTAACCACGAATCTGATCTCTTTTTCCACAAGATTTTCGCTTTTGTCATTGTCTGCTTTTTAGATTCCACATATAAGTGATATCACACAATATTTGTCTTTGTCTGACTTATTTCACTTATAATAATGGCCTCAATGTCCATCCATGCCACAAATGGCAGAATTTCCTTCTTTTTGTGGCTGAATAACATTCAATAGTATATATCCACCACATTATCTTTATCCATTCATTTATTGATGGACACTTAGGATGGTCATGCATCTTGGCTATTATAAATAATACTGAAATGAACATAAGGTTATAGATCTCTCTTCCACATAGTGTTTATGTTATCTTTGAATATATACTCAGAAATGAAATTGCTGGATCATGTGGTAGTTCTATTTTTAATTTTTTGAGGAAACTCCATACTGTTTTCCATAGTGTGTGACTGTACCAATTTACAATCCCACCAACAGTGCACAAGGGTTCCCTTTTCTCTATGTCCTTTCCAGAATTTGTTGTACTTATCTTTTTGCTGATGGCCATTCTAACAGGTGTGAGGTGATACCCGATCGTGGCTTAGATTTGCATTTCCCTGATGAGTGGTAATGTTGAGACCTTCTCATTGTACCTATTGGCTGTGCGTAGATCCTCTTTGGAAATGTATCTATTCAGGCCCTTTGCCCATTTTTTAATTGCATTAATTGTTTTATGGTATTGAGTGATATGATTTCTTTATATGTTTTGGATATTAATGCCTTAGATATATGATTTGCAAATATTTTTCCTGTTGATAGGGTAGCTTTTGTGCTGTGCAGAGGCTTTGTAGATTATGTAATCCCACGTGTTTATTTTAGATTTTGTTGCTTGTACTTTAGGTGTTATAACCAAAAAATCATCCCAAAACATGTCAAGGAGTTTTTTTTCTTGTTTTCTTCTAGGAGTTTTATGGTTTCCAGTCTTTTTTTTTTTTTTTAAAGATTGGCAGCTGAACTATCAACTGTTGCCAATCATTTTTTTCCCCCTTCCTGCTTTATCTCCCCAAATCCCCCCGATACATAGCTGTATATCTTAGTTGCAGGTCCTTCTAGTCGTGGCATGAGGGACACTGCCTCAACGTGGCCTGATGAGTGGTGCCATGTCTGGACCCAGGATCCAAACCGGCAAAACCTTGGGCCACCTCAGTGGAGCACACGAACTTAATCACTCAGCCCTGGGGCCGGCCTGGTTTCCAATCTTAACATTTAAATCTTTAACGCATTTTGAATGAATTTTTGTGAGTGGTATAAGATGGCATCTAGTTTCATTCTTTCACATGGGAATATCCAATTTTTTGAGCAGCATTTATTCAAGAGACCATATTTCCTCCTTTGAGTATTCTTGGCATCCTTATCCAATATTAGTTGACCATGTATGCACGGGTTTATTTCTGGGCTCTCAGTTCTTTTCCGTTGGTCTATGTTTCTGTTTCTTTGTCAGGACTATACTGTTTTGATTACCATGGCTTTGCAATATAGCATGAAATCAAGAAATATGAGTCATCTCAACATCTTCTTTCTCAGGATTGCTTTGGCTACTTGAGGTCTTTTGTGGGTCCATATAAATTTTAGAATTGTTTTTCCTACTCATATAAAGAATGCCATTAAAATACTGACAGGGATTGCACTGAATCCACAGATTGCTTTGGGGAGTAGGGACATTTTAACAATATTAATTCTTTCATAGCATAATCATGGGATACACTTTCATTTATTTGTATCTTCTTCAATTTCTTTCATCACTGTCTTACAGTTTTCAGTGTAGAGATCTCTCACTTTTGGTTAAATTTATTCTTAAGTATTTTTGTTTTGATGCTATTGTGAATGGGATCATATTTATTTATTTTATTCAGATAATTGGTGGTAAGTGTATAGAAATGCTACTGATTTTTGTCTGTTAACTTTATATCCTGAAACTTTACTGAATTTGTTGATTGGCTCTAACAGTTTTTGGGTGTAGTCTTTATGATTTTCTGTATATGAAATCATGCCATCTGCAAACAGAGACACTTTCACTTCTTCCTTTCCAATTCTGATGCTTTTTTATTTCTTTTTCTTGACTGATTGCTCTGGCTAGGACTTTCAGTACTATGTTGAATAGGACTGGTGAGAATGGGTACCCTTGTCTTGTTCCTAATCTTAGAGGAAACGCTTTCAACCTTTCACCAGTGAGTACGATGTTAGCTGTTGGCTTCTCATAGATGGACTTTATTGTGTTGAGGTATATTCTTTCTATACCTAATTTGTTAAAACTTTTTCCACAAACCAATGTTGAAATTTGTCAAGCAATTTTCTGTGTCTATTGAGATGATCATGTGATTATTTTTTCTTTTAATGTGTTGAAACACATTTATTGACTTCCATGTGTTGAACCATCATTGTATCCCAGGGATAAACCCCATTAGATCATGGTGAATGATTTGATTAATGTGCTGCTGAATTTGTTTTGCTAGTATTTCATTGAGAATTTTTGGATCTATATTCATCAGTGTTAACTGTAGTCATAGTTTTGTTGTAGTACCCTTTTCTGGCTTTGTTATCAGGGTAATGCTGGCCTTGTAAAATGAGTTTGAGAGTGTTCCCTCCCCTGATTTTCTGGAAGTGTTTAAGAATTGACATTTTCTTCTTTAAATGTTTGGTAAAATTCACCAGTGAAGCCATCTGGTCCTGGGCTTTTCTTCATTGGAAGATTTTTTTATTACAGATTCAATCTCCTTACTTGTTATTAATCTGCTCAAATTTTCTCTTTCTTTCTGATTCAGCCATGGTAGATTGTATGTTTCTAAGAATTTTTCCATTTCTTCTATGTTGTGCAGTTTGTTGGCATACAGCTGGTCATAGCAGACTGTTATGATCTTTTATTTCTGTGGTAGCAGTTGTAATGTCTCCTCTCATTTATAATTTTGTTGAATTTGTTCTTCTCTAATTCTTCCTTGGTTGGTCTAGCTAAAGTTTTGTCAATTTTGTTTATGTTTTCAAAGAACCAAGTCTTGGTTTTGTTAATCTTTTCTATTGCTTTCCTGTTGTCTCTTTCATTTATTTCTCCTCTAATCACTATTTCCTTCCTTCTGCTAACTTTGGGATTAGTTTGTTTTCTTTGTCTAGTTCCTTGAGGCATAGAGTTTGGTTATTTTAATTCTTGTTTCTTAATGTAGACATTTATTGCTATGAACTTCCTTCTTAGGACTACTTTTGGTGTCTCAAAAGTTTCCATATGATATGTTTCCATTTTCCTTTGTTTCCCGATACTTTTTTATTTCCTCTTTAATTTTTTCTTTGATCCATTGGTTTCAGGAGAGTGTTATTTACTTTCCATGTATTTGTGAGTTTTCTAATTTTCCTCCTGATATTGATTTCAAGTTTCATACCATTTTGGTCAGAGAAAATACTTGATATGATTTCAATCTTTGTGAAATTGCTAAGACTCATTTTGTGACCTAACATATGGTCTATCATAAAAAATGTTCCACATGCACTGGGGAAGAATGTGTATTCTGCAGTTGTCAGATAGAATGTTCTTTATATGTCTGTTAGGTCCATTTGGTCGATAGTGTTGTCAAATTTGCTGTTTCCTTCTTTATTCTCTGTCTGAATGATCTATCCATTGTTGAGAATGGCATATTAAAGTCTCTAATTATTATTATATTGCTGTTTATTTCTCTTACTAGTTTTGTTAGCTCTTGTTTTATATATTTGGATGCTCTGATACTGGGTGCATAAATATTTACAATTGTTATGTCTTCTTGGTAGATTCCCCCTTTATCATTATAATGACACTCTGTCTCTTTTTGCCATTTTTAATTTAAAGTCTATTTTGTCTGATATAAGTATAGCTACCCCTGCTATTTTTTTTTGCTTATCTTTTGCTTGAAATATCTTTTCCCATCCTTTTACTCTCAGTTTTTGTGTGTCTTTAAGGCTAACATGAATCTCTTAGGCAGCTTATTGTTTTGTCTACTTTTTTATCCATTCAGCCATTCTATGTCTTTTCACTGAAGATTTTAAATATATTTACATTTAAAGTAATTGTTGACAAATAAGGACTTATTAGTGCCATTTCCTTAATTGTTTTCTCAATGTTGTAGATCTATTGTTCCTTGCTTCTTATTCTGCTGTCTTTTTTTGTGTTTTGATGTCTTTTGGTATCAGTACCCTCTGCTTTTTATTATGCTCTTCTGTGTAATAGCTACAGGTTTTTCCCTTGCGGTCACCATAAGTCTTACATACAATACTGTAGAATTATAATATCCTATTTTAAACTGATAACAACTTAACTTCAATAGCATTCCTAAACTTTGCACTTTTATTTCTCCACCCCCTCACATTTCAGGTTATTCATGTTACAGTTTACAAATTTTTATGTTGTCTATCCAATAACAGATTGTTGCAGTTATGGTTATTTTTGCTATTTTTTAACTTGTAAACCAGAATTTCAAGTGAATTATGTACCATTATTCCCATATTACAGAATCAAACTTTGACCATATTTTTACCATTACCATGAGTTTTGCTCTATCCTATTATGTTTTTATGAAGTAACTTAGTGTCATTTTACTTCTACTCCAGAACTCCCTTTAGCGTTTCTTGTTAGGCAGGTCTGGTGGTGATGAACTCCCTCAGATGTTGTTTGTTCAGGAAAGTCTTTCTCTCTTCATTTCTGAAGGACAGCTTTTCTGGGTATGGACTTCTTAGTTGACAGTTTTTTCTTTCAATGTTTTGAATATATCTTTCCATTTTCTCCTGACTTGAAAAATTTCTGTTGAGAAATCCACCCATAGTCTTGTGGGGTTCTTGTATGTTTAACTTCCCTCTTTTCTCTTACTTCTTTCAAAATTTTCTCTGTCTTTGACTTTTGACAATTTAATTATAATGTGTTTCAGTGTAGCCCTATTTGGGTTTAATATATTTGGGGTTCTTTGGGCCTCATGGATCAGGATGTCCATTTCTCTTCCCAAGTTTGGGAAGTTTTCATTATTGTTTTAAATATATTTTTCTATCCCTTTCTCTTTCTCTTTTCCCTCCAGAATTCTTATAATGTGGGTATTGTTTCTTTTGATTGTGTCTCTTAAGTTTCATAAACTTTCTTCACTCTTTTACACTTCTTTTCCTTTTTGCTCCTTTGGATAATTTCAAATTCCCTGTCTTCTAGGTCACTGATTCTTTCTTCTGCATGGTTGAGTCTGTTGTTGAAGTTCTCTATTGAATCTTCAGTTCAGTCATTGTGTTCTTCAACTCTAGGATTTTGGCTTTTTTATGGTTTCTATTTCTTTGTTAAACTTTTTGTGTTGTGCATGCATTTTTTTCCTAATTTAGTTTGGTTGTCTATCTGTGTGTTCTTACAGTTCACTAAAGTATTTTAATAGAATTATTCTGAATTCTTTGTCTGACAGTTCATAGAGCTCCATTTTTTTAGAATCAGTTATTGGAGATTTATTATTGTCCTTTTGTGGTGTCATATTTACCCTATTTTTGTGATCCTTGATTCTTTACATTGGTATCTGAATATTTAAGTAAGCAATTTTCTTTTCCAGACTTTACAGGTTCACTCTGGCAGGGATAGTTTTTTCCAGTTCACTCATCTTATTCTTCTGGATGTCTCAGCTGGTAACATCCTTGGGCAGATGGAGCTTGCTATTTTTGGATGAGGCCACTGCCTGATCTCTGAGGTTGGGGATGGTGTGCTGCTGGATGAGAACAGTTGGATAGGAGTGCTGGCTTAATGCCCTGCCCATGCAAGGCTGTAGGATGGGTTTTGTTGTTGCCTGCAATCTCTGGTTAGGCTTCCTAGATGATCAGATTGGCTCTGTATACTCAGCAGTAGGCAAGGCTATAAATTATCTTTCCTGCTTGATAATGCAGTGGAACAGGCCCCAAGGCCTGCATAGCTCCTTGTCTGAGGACCTGAATCAGGTTAGACCCTGCACTGAATTTCTGGCCAGACAGGGCCATTGCTTTTGCTTTACAGACAGGAAAGGCCACAGGCTGTGCTCTCTAAGTCCCATTGTAAGCAGGGCTGTAGGATAGGTTATGCAACTTCTTGTGTGCTCTGGTTAGGTCTCCTGATCAAGTAGGCTGAAAGCTGTATTCAGCAGTGGGTGGGGCCACAAATTCATTTCCCTGGCCAGGTGGGGCCCCATACAGGCCTCAAGGCTGACAAGGCTCTTGGTCAGGGATCAAATTAGGCAGAACTATGCACCAAGTTTCCTGGCCTGACAGGCCACCATCCAGCTCTCCAGATGGCTAGGGCTACTGGTTGCGTTCTCCATCCAAGTGTTGCTGTAATTGTGGGATGTGTGATGTGGGATGTGAGGCTGTGGGAGGGACTACTGAGATTCCCAGGAGTTCTAGTTAGGTTTCCTGGTTAGCATAGCCAAAGGATGTATTCAGCAGTGGGCAGGACTACGGATCAGCTTTCCTGCCTGGGGGTGGTATTTGCAGAGCAGACCCCAGGCTGACAAGACTTTTGTTTTGGGAGCTAATCAGGCAGACCTGTGCTGCAAATCTGCCAGGTAGGGTCACCAGCTTGTTTCTACAGATGGGCAGTCCTACTGCTCAGGTTCTCTGCTTGAGTGCTGATGCTTAGGTGGAGCAAGAGATCAGGCACCAAGCAGCCTCCCAGGTGTTACAATCAGGCCTTCTGGTCAGTCAGGGTGGGGATCGACATTCAGTAGTGGACAGGGCTATGACTCAGCTTCCCTGCCTGGAGGGAGGAGGAGGTTTGGGAGAGTGTGTGTGTGGGCAGACCAGACTCCAGCATCAGCAAGGCTCTTCATTTGAGGTCCCAAAACAGGTAGACCTGTGCCCCGCCAAGTTCCCTGGTCAGACTGTACCACAGTCTTGGTTCTGCAGATGAGTAAAACTGTTGGTTGGGATTTTTACTTGGCTACTGCAAGTAGGAGCCCAGTCTGCCAAGATCTGAGCACTGGTTGTTTCAAGTCTCTCCCCACTTCTCCTTCACAATCTGGTTCCCAGTGGTGAAGTCCTGCAGATTTCCCCATGATCCCTGTGAGACAAGACCAGAGTGAGGACCCCCAAGAAACAGCCAACAATGCTGAGGTAACAGAGTGTCCACCCTGAGCTTTCTTGTGTTGTTGCAAATAATCCATAACCAATCTATAAATCAAAATTGGGGTGAGTTTATTATAAGCCAGATATAAGTACTATATAGCCCAGGAAATTCCTTTGACAAAGGAATGGAGCACTCCAAAAAACTGGGGGTATGCAGAGTGGTTATATACCATCAAAGATCATGTTTCACATGTGATTGGAATGTCCCTTTTATAATAGAGGCGAGATTGCTTTGCCAGCACAGCAATGCCACGAACACAGCAGGTCAGCAATCAATCCCTAGCTTGGGGAGAGATGCTTATCCTTAAGGAAATGCCTCATCCTTATCTTTAAGGGCATTGTTCTTGCCTTTGGGACACAGTAAATACTTAAGACAGATATATAATGCATGCTTAATGGCCACGTCAGGCACTTTTGGGAAAACAAATTCAGGCCAAATTAGTTTTACACCAAACGGTTTCCTCATATACTCAAATATCCTATTGTTTGTCATTTATTTATCATTTGTCTCACTGGAGGAACTGTGGGCTCAGGGGAATCCTCAGTGCAGTACAGCACCTGGGGGAGGGGCAATGTGGGCAGCATGTAGCTGCTCCTCTTATCCTTATAATGGGGACTACCTCTGTCTCTGTGGTGCTGGGAGGTGCTTCAGCCTTGGCCCCATGTTCCAGGATTTTCTCAGTGGTGTCTTGTTCATGATTAGTTGTTAGCTGTTATTCTTGCGAGAGAAAGTGAACTCAGGAACAAACTACGTTGCCATCTTGGTGATAGCACTTAATCAGAGATACAATTCTAAAAGGCATTCTTTATTCTTCTGTAAAGATTCCAGAAGTATTAAGGCCCAGTTACCCACAAGTGTGATCAACTTAATACCACCTTATTTTGCGACTTTTCTTCCATTCCAATTTCATTTTCCTTGTTTCTCACTTCTCCTTTAGCTACTGCTATTGCCATAAGTAATGAAATCCTTTGTTTCTGACCATCAGTGAGTCTTCTGCTTGTCTTCTGCCAGCGTTCTAAGTAAGGCCAACTTGCTAGTTTGTAAATAGTATCAACTCTCAGACCTTTTATAGATAGTGCTTGACAAAATAAAATGAAAAATTTTTATAACATATTTCTTACTGCTTCTGGTACTTCATAAACTACTTTATCTTTATTTAAAGAGCCTGAGCCATTAATTATAAGCCATCAATTTTGACTATATCACATGATACCAAGTAAAACAGCTTTTCTTTCATTAATTCTCACTTGACATCCGCTGATGGGCCATGGTAGAGAAAACTGAAATTAAAGACTCTCAAACAAGTTCCCATATCTTGGGATAATGTATTACTACAGTGTAGTGTGTATTCTGACAGTGGATCAGTCCCAGCCCCATATTTATTTTGCTTTTGTTTGTTTTTCTATATATGTGCATAAAAACATACCTATTTATGAACGTGTGGATATATGTTCATTTATGACTCACCCATTTGTTCACATATTGGTTAACTAAATAGTTCTCATGGACCCATGTGTTAAACTTTCCCATGTTTAAGATATTTTGGGAAAATAGTAGTAGTATATGATGCTTTCCTAGATAGGAGAGTATATTTAACTTTGCTATTATAGTATTTAAATTCATGATATAGTAATAAATATTCATGGAATAGTTGGGAGTTTTGTGAGATTTAAGTCAAGAATGAGATGTCATATTTGATTAAAAGATTGAAAGAATTAGTAAGCGCAGAATAAAACTGATTTTTGTCTGTATTCTGTATCTCATAGAATGGGATGAAGGACAGTAAGAGAGCTGAATGGTTCATTCTTTCCAACTGTCTTATAATCCTGACAAAAGAATGAACCCTTCAGAGTCGGCCCAGTAGCATAGTGGTCAAGTTCATGTGTTATGCTTCAGTGGCCCAGGTTTTGCAGATTCAGATCTATACACTACTTATCAAACCATGCTGTGGCAGCATCTCACATACAAAACAGAGGAAGATTGACAATGCATGTTAGCTCAGAGCCAATCTTCCTCACCAACAAAAAAAGAAAGAAAGAAAAAGAATGAACACTTCAATCTTCACAATTGTCAATTCATGGCCTTGATAAGCACTACATTCACTGAACATTTTTTTTTCTTAAGGAAGATTAGCCCCGACCTAACATCTGCTGCCAATCCTCTTTTTGCTGAGGAAGATTGGCCCTGAGCTGACATCTGTGCCCATCTTTGTTTACTTTATAGCATGGCTTGAGAAGCAGTGCATAGGTCTGCACTGGGGATCCAAACCAGCAGCCCCTGGGCCTCCGAAGTGGACCATGCAAACTTAACTGTTGCACCACCAGCCAGCCCCTACTCTTCCCACTTTTTAATAGGATTGCTTTTGTTTTTGCTCTTGAGTTATGTTTTCATATATTTTGGATATTAACCCCTTATCAGATATATGATTTGCAAATATTTTCTCCCATTTTATTGGTTACCCTTTCATTTTGTTGATGGTTTCCTTGGCTTTACAGCAGCTTTTTAGTTCAATGTAGTCCCACTTGTTTATCTTTGCTATTGCTGCTTTTGCTTTTGATGTCAGATTCAAAAATTCATCACCAAGATCCATGTCAAGGAGCTTACAGCCTATGTTTTCTTTTCAGTTGTTTGGTTTCAGGTCTTACCTTCCAGTCTGTAATCCATTTTGAGTTAATTTTTGTATATAGTGTAAGCTGATGGTCCAGTTTCATTCTTTCTATTCAGTTTTCCCTGCAGCATTTATTGAAGAGACTCTCCTTTTCCCATTGTATATTCTTGGCTCTTTTGTCATAAATTACTTGATCATATATGCATAGGTTTATTTCTGGGGTCTGTATTCTGTTCCATTGATGTATGTGTCTGTTATTATGCCAGTATCATACTATTTTGATTACTGCAGCTCTGTAGTATACTTTGAAATCTGAAAGCATGATGCTTCCAGCTTTATTTTTCTTTCCCAAGATTGCTTTGGCTATTCAGGGTGTTTTGTGTTTCTGTACAAATTTTAGGATTATTTACTCTATTTCTGTTTAAAATGCCATTGGAATTTTGATAGGGATTGCACTGAATCTGTAGATAGCTTTGGGTAGTATAGACATTTTAACAGTATTAATTATTCCAATCGATGAGCATGGAATGTCTTTCCATATATTTATGGCTTCTTAATTTCTTTCATTAATGTCTGTAGTTTTCAGTGTAAAAGATAATTCGCCTCTTTGGTTACATTTATTCGTGGGTATCTTATTCTTTTTGATCAAATTTTAAATGAGATTGTTTTCTTAATTTCTTTTTCTGATAGTTTATTAGTGTATTGAAATGTAACAGATTTTATATATTGATTTTGTATCCTGCAATTTTACCAAATTTGTTATTATTTCTAACAGTTTTTGGTGGAGTCTTTAGGGTCTTTTATACATAAAATCATGTTATCTGTGAATAGTGACAGTTTTACTTCTTTTCTGATTTGGAAGACATTTATTTTTTTTCTTGCCTAATTACTCTGTTTAGCACTTCCAGTGCTATGTTGAATAAAAGTGGTGAGAATAGGCATCCTGTCTTGTTCATTGTCTCAGAGGAAAAATTTTTGCTTTTCATCATTGAGTATGATGTTAGCTGTGAGCTTGTCAAATATGGCTTTTACTATGTTGAGGGAAGTTTCCTCTATAACTACTTTGTTGAGAGTTTTATCATGAAGGGATGTTAAATTTGGCAGTGATTTTTCTGCATCTTTTAAGGCAATCATATGAATTTTATCCTTCATTTTGTTAATGTGGCATATCACATTGCTTGATTTACAGAGCCTGAACAATCCTTGCATCCCCAGAATAAATCCCTCTTGATCATGGTGTATGATCCTTTTAATGTATTGTCGTGTTTGATTTGCTAGTATTTTGTTGAAGATTTTTGCATCTATGTTCCATCAGTAATATTGGCCTGTAATTTTCTTTTCTTGTAATGTCCTCATCTATTTTGGATATCAAGGTATTGCTGGCCTTGTAAAATGAATTTGAAAGTATTTCCTCTTATTCTATTTTTTGAAAGAGTTTGATAAAGATTGGTATCAATTCTTTGAATGTTTGATGAAATTCAGCAGTAAAACATTGTGGTCCTGGACTTTTGTTTGCTGGGAGGCTTTTGATTATTGATTCAACTTCCTTGGTAGTAATTGGCCTTTTCAGATTTTCTCTTTCTTCACGATTCAGTCTTAATATTTTGTATGTTTCTAGAAATGTATTCATTTCTTGCAGGTTGTCTAATTTGCTAGAATATAACTGTTCACAGTAGTCCCTTGTGATCCCTTTGTATTTCTGTGGTATCAGTTGTAATATCTCACTTCTATTTTATTTTATTTGTTTGAGTCCTTCCTCTTTTTTCCTGGTGAGTCTAGCTAAAGATTTAGCAGTTTTGTTTGTCTTTTCAAAGAATCAGCTCTTAGTTTCCTTGATCTTTTCTATTGTCATTTTTGTCTCTATTTCTGTCTGATCTTTGTTATATCCTTCCTTCCACTAACTTTGGGCTTTGTTGTTCTTCTTTTTCTAGTTCCTTGACATGTAAAGTTAGGTTGTTTATTTGAAATTTTTCTTGTTTCTTAAGGTAGGCATTTATCACTAAGAGCTCCCATCTTAGAACTACTTTTGCTGCATCTCTTTTATTTTGTTTTATTTTTAATTTCCATTTTTGTTTACCTCAATATATTTCTTTATTTCTCCTTTAATTTCTGCTTTAATCTCTTGATTGTTCAATAGCATGTTGTTTAATCTCTACATATTTGTAAATTTTTATTTTCTTTTTCTTACTGATTTCTAGTTTCATACCATTGTGTTTGGAAAAGAGACTTGATATGATTTCAATCTTCTTAAATTTATTAAGACTTGTTCTGTGTCCTAACATATGATTTATCCTGGAGAATGTGTCATCTACACTTGAGAAGATTATGTGTTCTGTTTCTTTTGGTTGGAATGTTCATTAACCAAGTTAAGTCCATTTATTGTAATGTGTCTTTTAAAGCTGATGTTTCTTTGTCGATTTTCTGTCTAGATGATCTATCCATTGGTTTAAGTAGGGTGTTCAAGTCCCCTGCTGTTATTCTGCGGCTGTCTGTCTCTCCCTTTAAGTCTGGCAGTATTTGCTTCCTGTGTTCAGGTGCTCCTATATCGGGTGCATGGATATTCGCAAATTTATATCCTCTTCTTGGATTGACTCCTTTATCATTATGTAATGCTCTTCTTTGTCTCTTATTATAGTCTTTGTTTAAAGGTCTATTTTGTCTGATATAATTGTAACTCCTCATCTTTCTTTTGGTTTCCATTTGCATGGAATATATTTTTTCACTTTCAGTCTGTTTATGTCCTCACCTCTGAATTGAGTCTCTTGTAGGCAGCATATAGATGGATTTTTTTTAAGTCTATTTAGCTGCTCTATGTCTTTTGATTGGAGAATTTAGTCCATTTACATTTAAAGTAGTGTTGACAGCATGTAATTATTAGCATTTTAACAAATTTCTTGCTATTTTTGTAGTTGCCCCTTTTCCTTTCTTCATCTTTTGTTCTCTTTTTTTGGAAGTTTGATGACTTTCTTTAATGGTATACTTAGATTCCTTTCTCTTTGTGTATCTACTATAGAGTTTTGCTTTCTGGTTACCTAAGTCTTACACAGACCAACTTATATCTATAACAGTCTATTTTCAGTCAATGACAGCTTGCTTGATCACATTCTAAAGTGCTACACTTTTATTTCCCCCCATTATGTCTTTGATGCCACATATTTACATTTTGTTAGTTAGTATCCCTTACCTAAATATTGTAGCTATTGTTATTTTTACTACTTTTTGCCTTTAAAAGTTAAAACTAGTTTTATAAGTGATTAATCCACTATTTTTGCTATATATTTATCTTTCTAGTGAGGTTTATTATTTCACATGTTTTCTTTACTAATTATTTCCCTTTTCTTTCATCTTAAAGAGCTCCCTTTAACATTTCTTGTAAGTCTGGTTTAGTGATGATGAACTCCTTTTAGCTTTTGCTTTTCTGGAAAACTCTTTATCTCTCCTTCAATTCTGAACGATAACTGTCAAGTAGAGTTTCCTTGTTTGGCAGGTTTTTTTCTTTCAGCACTTAGAATATCATACCACTCCCTTCTAGCCTCTAAAATTTCTGCTGAAAAATCAGCTGATAGTCTTATGGGGGTTCCCTTGTACATAACAAGTTATTTTTTCTTGCTGCTTTTAAGATTCTCTCCTTATCTTTAACTTTTGACATTTTAATTATAATATATCTTGGTGCAGGTCTCTTTGGGGTCATCTTATTTGGAACTCTCTGGTCTTCCTTCTTGGATCTGGATGTCTGTTTATTTCTCCAGCTTAGAGGATTTTTCAGCCATTATTTTTTCAAATACTTTTTCTGTCACTTTCTGTTTCTCTTCTCCTTCTGGGACCCCTATAATACAAATGTTAGTCTGCTTGATGTTGTCCCATAAGTCTCTTAAGCTATTTTTAGTTTTTTAAATTCTTTTTGCTGGTCTGAATGGGTGGTTCCACTGCTTTGTCTTTGACCTCACTGATCCTGTCTTCTACTTCACCTGTTCTGCTGTTGAACCCCTGTGGTGTATTTTTCAGTTCAATTATGGTATTCTTCAGCTCTGTGACTTCTGTTTGGTACTTTCTTATATTTTTTATCTCTTTTTGGAAGTTCTCACTGTGTTCATACATTCTTCTCCTGAGTTTGGTGAGCATCTTTATTACCAATACTTTGAACTTTTTATCAGAGAAATTAGTTATCATCATTTTATTAGTGTTTATTTCTGAGGTTTTTATCTTATTCTTTTCTTTGGAACATATTCCTTTGTTTCTTTATTTTGTGTGGCTCTCTGTGTTAGTTTCTATGCATTATATGAAACTATCACATCTCTGAGTCTTGAAAGAGTGGCCTTGTATAGGAGATTAAGCTTGTTGTTCAACTCTACCCTAGCTCTTGGTTGCTTCTCAAATCTTTTTGATTTTCATAGCAACTTGTTATATTTTTAAAAGCTCACAGTAGTTGAGGATGTGCCAAAACCTGTTGGTGTCCCAAAGGAGAGGACCTCTGTCAGCACCTAGTTTCAGGCTGATTAAAAGCTGCTGCCTAAGGGTCTGGCTTCCACAGAATATGCAGTCTTTTGGGACCACAAGCTAAGCCTTGCTGGCCACCACAGCCAAGTGATCTGAAGTTATCCCCTAGGAAGCAGTCACAAAAATTGGGGCTCCAGATGAGTGTACAAGCTTTTTTCTGGATGATGCTGGTAAGTTGTAGTGAGGTAAAGGGAGAATGCAATAATGGCACCCACCAGCCTACATTCCATGAGAGTAACTCAGTAGGCTCCTAAGTGTGTGCCAAACCTGAAGCCTGTCTCTCTGGCCAAAACTTCTTGACAAGCAAATAGGCCTCTTTCATAGCAGGAGTGGTGTGTGTTTCAGTCAGCTGTCTGCACCGTGCCCTGGGGTTGATGGTCTACTAGCAATTGTCTCTGATTCTTACAGTCTCATAGACCCCAGGAACAAAAGCTCCCCTGGCCACCAGAGCCAGGCAATCAAGGGGAGATATCCTGGGAGGTAGCTGAAAATCTTAGGGCATTAGACATGTGTAAAAGCTTCCTTCTAGGAGATACTAGTGCTCTTGAGTGTGGCAAGGGGAGAGTGTAATGATGATGCCTGTGGCTGTAGTGAGGCAGAGGGAGAGCATGAAGATGGCACCCACTGGAAAAAGATAAAGAATTTAAAGAAAAAAAGAGATGGTTACTACTGGCTAGAGCAAGGCAGACAAAGAGCATGAAGGTGTCAACCAATAGTCTCTGTCCTCAGAGAGTGTTCCAGCAATCTCCTAGATGTGTGTGTTAAATTAGGTGCCTGTCCCTCAGGCCAATGCTTTAATATAAGTAAATGAGTTTCTCACTTAAAGTCTGAGCCTGATTGGCAACCTTTGAACTGGGCCCTGCAGCTGATGAGTTTGAGCATGTGAGCTCTTTAAGAACCATTCTTCGGATTGCTACAGTCGTGTGGGTCTTGTGGATGTGTGCCCCTTTGGTTTTCAAAGCTATATGTTGTTGTGGCTTGTCTCTCAGGTGCAGGTCTTAAAACTTGGGCTTCTTGATGTGAGGTTCAAACTCTTTGCTACTCAGGGAGAATCTCCAAGCTTTGAGTTCCTTCTTGATTGTGGGTTGCTACACCAGGGGTGGGGTTTATGGTGAGACTGTGTCCCAGCCTCTGCTACCCACTTCCATGTGATTTTCTTTTTGTTCGTCTGATGTGTAGTTGTCACTGAGCCAGCACTCAGGTTTTTTCCAGAGAAAATTGTTCCATATGTAGCTGCAGATTCAATGTGCCTGTGCATGGAGGTGAGTTCAAGTTCTTCCTACATTGCCATCTTGAATTGAAACCTCTTACTATATAATTTTGATAGGACTTTCAAAACATATTTTGTATATCTATAAATATAGCTTCAAAATTGACAGCAAAAAATCATTTTTTAAATTTTTATTGAGATATCATTTACATATAACAATGTTAATTTCAGGTGTACAACATAATGGTTTAATACTTGTATAAATAGTAGGTCCCTCTTATCTGCAGGGGAGCCATTCAAAGACCCCCAGTGGATGCCTGAAACTGTGGATAGTACCAAACCCTATATATACCATGTCTTCCTATACTAACAACTTTTCATGCACTATGGTGATAACTTTTGCAGTTTGAAGTGTGACAGCAAACTAGAATGAATTTTTTTTCTTTTTCACAATTTCATAGATAGCAGAGTCATTCTCATCATAGATCTTAGCAATCTCAGCAAACAATTTTTTATTTTCCTTATTAAGTTGAGAAGTTTCATCTTTTCACTTAAAGAAAGCAGTTTATAACTCCTGTTTAGCATGTCTGAATTGCCGCCATCGCTACTCTTGAATTTTGGGGCCATTATTAAGTAAAATAAGGGTTACTTGAACACAAGCACAGTGATACCATGACAGTTGATCTGATAACTGAGAGGGCTAGTAAGTGACTAAGGGGAAGGCAGTGTGTCCAGCATGTATACGCTTGACAAATGAATGATCCATCTCGTGGGCAGGAGGGAGCAGGACAGCACAAGATTTCATCATGCTACTCAAAATCGAATGCAATTCAAAACTTATGGATTGTTTATTTCTGCAATTCTCTATTTAACATTTTCAGACCGTGGGTGACCATGGGTAACTGATACCATGGAAAGCAAAACCACAGATAAGAGGGAACTACTGTATTGTGAAATCATCACCACAATGAATATAATAATATCCATCGCCACAAATAGTTACAAATATTTTTTCTTGTGATGAGAACTTTTAAGATTTACTCTCTTAGCAACTTTCAAATATACAATACAGTATTTTAACTATAGTCACCATGTAATATCCATTACATCTTCGTGGCTTATTTGTCTTGTAACTGGAAATTTATACCTTTTGAACACCTTCACCTATTTCAGTCACCAACTCACCCATTCTTCTGGAACCACCACAATCAGCAATCATTCTCTCTATCTATGAGTTATTTTTTGTTTTTGTTTTTTAGATTACACAAATAAGAGGAGTCATACAGCATTTGCCTTTCTCTGTCTGACTTTCAGTTACCATAATGCCCTTGTGGTCCATTCGTGTTGTCTCAAATGGCAAGATTTCATTCATTTTTATGGCTGAGTTGTATTCCATTGTGTATATATAGCACATTTTCTTTATCTACTCATCCATTGACAGATACATAGGTTGCTTCCATGTCTTGACTATTGTACATAATGCCACAACGAACATGGGAGTGCAGATATCTTTTCAGGTTAGTGTCTTTATTTCTTTGGGATAAATGCTCAGAGGTGGAATAGCTGGATTATATGTTAGTTCTATTTTTAATTTTTTGAGAACCTCCATACTGTTTTCCATGGTGGCTGCACCAATTTACATTCCTTCCAACAGCACACAAGCATTCCTTTTTCTCCACATCTTTGCCAACACTTGAAATGTCTTTTTGATAATAGAGATTTTGACAGGTGTGAGGTGGTATTCCATTGTGGTTTTGATTTGCATTTCCCTGATGATTAGTGATGTTGAGCAGCTTTTCACGTTCCTTTTGGGCATCTATATGTCGTCTTTAGAAAAATGTCTATTCAGGTTCTCTGTCCATTGTTTAATTGGATTGCTCTTTGCTATTCAATTGTATGAGTTTTTTCCAACATATTTTGGATATTAACCCTATGAGATACAAAATTTGCAAAATATTTTTTCCCATTTGGTAGATTACCTTTTTATTTTACTGATGGCTTTTTTTGCTTTGCAGAAGCTTTTTAGCTTGATATAGTCTCACTTGTTTATTTTAGCTTTTATTGTCTCTGCTTTTGGTGTTAAATCAAAAAATCATTGTCAAGATTGATGTCATAGAGCTTACTGCCTTTGTTTTTTGTCTAGGAGTTTTATGGTTTCAGATCTTATATTCAGGTCTTTGATCTATTTTGAGTTAATATTTGTGTATGGTGTGAAATAATAGTCCAGTTTCATTCTTTTGCATGCAATTTTCCCAGCACCATTTATTGAAGAGACTGTGCTTTCCTCATTGTATATTCTTGACTCCTTTGTGATAAAGTAGTTGATCACATATGCATATATTTACTTCTAATGTATAAACATATGAGGACTCTCTATTCTGTTCCATTGATCTATGTGTCCGTTTTTATGCCAATACCATACTGTTTTGATGATTACAGCTTTATAATAATATTTGAAAACAGGAAGCATGATACCTCCAGCTTTGTTCTTCTTTTTCAAGATTGCTTTGCTACTCTGGGTCTTTTGTGGTTCCATACAAATTTTAGGATTGTTTGTTCCATTTCTGTGAAAAATGCCATTGGAATTTTGGTAGGGACTGCACTGAATGTAAAGATTGTTTTGAGTAGTATGGACATCCTAACAATATTAACAATATTAATTCTTCTAACACATGAGCACAGAATATCTTTCCACATATTTGTGTCTTCTTCAGTTTCTTTCATCAATGTCTTACGGTTTTCATGTACTGGTTTTTCACCATCTTGGTTAAATTTATTCCTAGTTTTTAAATTACTTTTGATGCGATTGTAAGTGGGATTGTTTTCTTAATCTCTGTTTCTGATAGTTTGTTATTAGTGTATATACATGCAACAGATTTTTGTATATTGATTTTGTATCCTCAAACTTTACCAAATTCATTTATTAGTTCTAACATTTTTTGGTGGAGTCTTTAGGGTTTTCTACATATAATGTCATGTCATCTGCAAATACTAACAGTTTTACTTCTTCCTTTCTGATTTTGAAGATTTTTATTTCTTTTTCTTACCTAATTGCTCTGGATGGGACTTCCAATACTATGTTGAATAAAAGTGGCAAGTGTTGGCATCCTCGTCTTATTCCTGATCTTCAAGGAAAACCTTTGCTTTTCACCATTGTGTATTATGTTAACTGTAGACTTCTCATATATGGCCTTTATTACATTGAGGGATGTTTCCTTTGTGCCCACTTTGTTGAGTTTTTACATGAATGGATGTTGAGTTTTGTCAAATGCGTTTTATGCATCTATTGAGATCATCACATGATTTTTATCCTTCATTTTGTTGATGTGGTGTACAGTACATTGATTGATTTTCCGATATTGGACAATCTTTGCATCCTTGGAGTAAATTCCATTTGATAATGGTGTATGATCCTTTTAATGTATTGTTGACTTTGTTTTGGTAATATTTGGTTGAAGATTTTTGCATCTATATTCATCAGGATATTGGCCTTTATTTTTCTTTGCCTGTGGTGTCCTTTTCTGATTTGGGGATCAGGGTAGAGCTGGCCTTATAAAATGAGTTTGAATGTAGTCCCTCATCTTCTATTTTTTGGAAGAGTTCAAGAAGGATTGACATTAATTCTTCAAATGTTTGGTAGCATTCAAAAGTGCAGTTGTCTGGTCTTGGGCTTTTGTTTGTTGGGAGAATTTTGAATATTAATTCAATTTACTTCCTAGTAATTGGTCTGTTCATATTTTCTATTTCTTCACAGTGAAGTCTTGTTAGGTGGTATGTTTCTGGGAATTTATCTATTTCTTCTAGGTTTTCCAATTTGTTGGCATATAAATAATTGTTCATAGTAGTTCCTTATGATCTTTTTGATTTCTGTGGTATCACTTAATATCTTCTTTTTTATTTGATTTTAGTCCTGTCTGTTTTTCTCTTGGTGAATCTAGCTAAAAGGTTGTCATTTTTCTTTTTATCTTTTCATAAAATCAGCTCTTAATTTCATGGGTTTTTTTCCCATTGTTTCTTTATCTTCTATTTCATATTTCCACTCTGATCTTTGTTATTTTCTTCCTTCTACAAAGTTTGGGCTTCATGTTTTCTCCTTTTTATAGTTCCTTAAGGTTAAAGTTAGGTTAAGATCTTTCTTGTTTCTTGATTTAGACATTTATCACTATGAATCTTCCTTTTAGAACTGCTTTTATTGCATCCTATAAGTTTTGGCATGTAGTATTTTTATTTTCATTTGTGTCAAGAGTTTTTAAGTATTTTTTCTTTTGATTTCTTCTTGACCTATCAGTTGTTCAGTAGCATGTTATTAAATCATAGGTCAGAAAGCAAATTAAAATTTTTAGTAACAACCTGTTTATACTTTCAGGTCTTAATTTCCCAAATCATTTTGTCTAAATTCTGATTGCAGTCTGCATCCCTGAATTGAATAGTCTCAATTCTGATTGTATGTTAGAACCACTTCAAGAACAGAAGAAAATCTATGTTTCAGCTTTATACAAAGCAACTAAATAAGGATCTAAGGATGGAGCTTGAGTATCTGATATGTTAGAGTTTTCCCCCACCAGGTAATTCTACTGTACAGCTAGGTATAAGAATCATATTCTTAACCCCAAGTCTAGGAAATGCTTTTCAAGGTAATTTATTTTAATTCTACAAAATTCCACTTTTAGATGCTGATTTAGAAACTCACTGTGTGTTTAAATGTGTTAGGGAGTTGGAAATACCAGAAGAAAAATCAAACAAACAAAACAGAAACAACTGCTGATATCTTGCAAATATGAAAATTGTAAATGCTTTTATTATTAGAAGTACCAAAGAGCTAAGTAGTTCAATCTATAAATAAATAATAATAATGCAAATCTAAATGACTTTTTAATAAATAGAAAATATTAAATTAGGTGAAAAGAAATTTGATAAATAAGAGCAATATTGTTTATTTTGAAAAGGTCAAGCAAGGATATGGCAAAGTTAATGAGAAACAAAGAGACAGAAGAAGTGAAAGAAAATATGAACCTATAATCTAAATACAGTCCCATGTTGCTTAATGACAGGGATATGTTCTGAGAAAGGTGTCTAAGTGAGTTCATTGTTGTGCAAACATCATAGAGTGCACTTACACAAATCTAGATGGTACAGCCTCCTACGCACCTAGTCTATATAGTACTAATATTATGGGAGCACCATCACATAGGCGACCTGTCATTGACTGAAACATTGTTATGTGGTTCATGACTGTAATTATTCAGGAAAATTCTAAGGAAAAGAAGAAACCTTCAATTGAAAAAAGTTGTCAAAATGTTAAAATCCTCGACTTTTGGTGGCTGTATGGAAGTTATTTGCTTTTTATACTAGATATTTTGTCTTTTCAAGATTTTCTCCACAGAGCATATAGTAAACCTACAATTGTATATATATATATATATATATATATAATTATATATATAATGATATATAAAAATATATATGTAAGTGTATATACATAAATATTTCTTAAATTGTTAATAATGACTCTCTCTAGAGAGTGTTTTTAGAATTGACTACTATTGTGGGTTTTGTTTTTCTGTCTTACAAAATGCTTATTAAAAAATTACTATGTAATCCAAAAAGTTTGTACTATAGAAAATTATATGGCCATTCTACTAAAGGTATGCAAAACACAAGAGAAAGAAACAAGTTATGAAAGAGAGAGTTTCCATAAAATATCATTGCTTTCTAGTCTGATTTCCTTTCCTAGTGCTGAGGTCAACTCATCATAACAACCATGAAAACTATTTGCAAATTCAGAACACTGGTTTACATTGTCAAGTTTCAGGCACTAACAGTAAAACACAAATTATAGTTTTTCTTGCTCAGCACTGCAACTCTTTTAAATGTGATTTATACCTGTGAAAAGAGCACAGTGCAATAATCGCATTGCTGATGTATTTCATTTACAGGTTGGGTGACTAGAGAAGTGTGTTTCAAAGTGTTCAGTCTTGTTAACCATAAAGTACAAGCTGGAGTAATCTCCTCAGCAGGTGAAGCAAGCAGATGTTGCAGCTCTGATTTCACAAGCAAGTGAATTACATTTTTATTATTTTTTTCCTGGCAGCTTGCATTGTTACCTTATATATATAAAAGCTAAATTCCATTTGAGATATTTTTCAGTCAAATATATGACCATGAATAAGTAGCATGATTATTACAAACAGAAACCATTTTTTTTTCATTGAGCAAACAATTTTAACAGCAGGCCTTAGTTCCTGTATATCTTCTATAGAAACTAGCTGATGACTCTTTCATTCCCACTCAAAGAGACTTCGGCTCCCACATCAATAGGTGGCTGGCTCATAGATTATCAATCAGATACTCTTGCAGCATTCGATCAGACATGACTTTAGGGGACAGTAATGTTGCAGAGAGAGATGTGGTCAGTGGTATTGAACTTGGCCACTAATAATAAAGAATACTCAAAACCTCATGTAGGCCAGTTCTCTCATCTGAGGACTACAGGCGTAATCCTCTGGGATGGCATCTTATTTCCAAAGCAAATAGAAGTGCTTTATGGGTGTCATTGCAATAACACACAATTTTTTAAACATGTAAACTCCTTATAATTTGTTAAATTTTTTTTGTTTTCCACTTTTTCACTCAAATTGACACTGTATAAACAAAGATTTTATTGTATGTTAATATTTGCCTTGTTACTTACAAGAGGCTAAAAACAGTAAATTTGTCATATTAAGGCTTTGACTCTACGAATTTATGACTTTTTTTATCAGATTGCTTTTGAGAAATGTTTAATTTCAGATGTGTATCCACCATGGAAGTGAGTAATCATTCCATTCCACCCTTGACAGGTTAGGTAGTATCATACATTAAACGCTGAGATTTGACAAGGAAAAGTGACATATCTTTCTCTTTTCATTTTATCTTTCATTCACTAACTGTACCCACTCCATGACAAGTGCCCTTCCGGGCTCTGGAGATTCAACAGTACACAAGTAGATTTAAAAAGCTTCGGTCATACTGCTTAGAGGTACAGAGAGAATTGGTGGAACAACATTCCTGAAAAAGTAAGAGTGGATGGGCGATACTTCACAATTAGAGGGATGAGCCCTGAATGCTGGTCTACACATCGAGGAGAGAGGGTGGTATGCATAATCACAGGGGAAGCTTGTGGAAATTGTGTTCAAATTCTTACAGTTTTTGTCTTTGCTTAATAAGAATTGGGCTCATCATCTGAGAGTAAAGATTAACAGGAGGTATAGTAGGTTTAAAGAGAAAGGACTATGTCCGAAAGAGTCGTCTTAGAGAATGAAAGAATAAATGCTTTAGAAAATATAATTTGATTTGACAGCAGCATTAAGGGCTGTATTAGTGATTTAAAAACATATATAAAGTGAGACCAGGCAGCATGGCTGTATTATTTCCAGTGATATTCGGCAACAGAACATAGGCCTGCAGTAGGCAGGAGTTTGGAGTTTCTTCACATGAATATAATGATGTGGGACAAAGGCAAGGCGATGAGTATGCAGGGGCATCTGTGGGGTGTGAGAGAAAGAAGAGTCAAGGATTAAAACTGGTTTTTCCACATACTTAATAAATGTTTCAAAATAGTTGTTAAATAGCTTACCTCTTCTTTAGACGGTGATGTTTAAATAACCATAGTAGCATAGAAACATCCATTTCCGAATATTTATTCTGTTTAATCAAATGTCTGTCCATTCTCATATCAGTACTACACTGTTCATGCATTATGCTGCAGATGAAAATTTATAGACATGAAAAAGAATTCCAGATATCACATTAATGAAGAGCCTTCAGAGCAGTCAGCTAGTTATGTGCATGTTTTTCCTGTAAAAATATACATATTCCTGTGCGGAGAGGCTGTCTGAAAGGAGAAACATCCAAGAGCCAACAGTGCTTATCTCTCGATGTTAGACTTAGAGATGTGTTTTATTTTTATTTTTAGTAAATATTATTTTCTTATTCTCCTACCATAAACATTAAAATATTATAAGAAAATATATTTATCTTTTAAAATGCCATAAACACAAGGTATATAAATAACGATTTAAAGAGACTTTGAAAAGGGAGAGAGAAATAAACCTTTCTCCAGCTTCTCTGTGCCCCAGGCAACTATTGTTGTTTCAGTTTATGAAGCTCAACATGTTTCACTTTGAAAATGTCATTTTTTAGGCATTATCTGATGCCTCCTGTCTCCCATAATTATGCTTTGTGCAGCTAAATCCTATTCATTTTTTAGATCTCAGTTTAAGTGTTTATAACTATTAATAAAGCTTCTGTCCCTAATCCCACTCCATATCTGCATAGTGTGCACTTTTTCTTGGTACTCCTGAGTAAAACTGTCATCACTTGGCCAATGTCAGTCCCTTCTGAGTGACTGTCACCTCCGCAGGACAAGGAAACACACTTTTCTAGACACTTGGATACTTAATCCTAATCCAGGGGCAGGTAACACATAATCAGCATATGGTACATTCAATGAGTGAATGAGAAAGAGAGAGGCTGGATAGACACAGATTTGCTCTCCCTCTGACTTACTAAGCATATACACTTAGCCAAGTAACGTAGGTTCTCTGGGTCTCAATTTCCTCATCTAAAAGTAAATAATGAAGGAAGCAGTCTACTTTATTAATTTGTTTTAATGTCAAAGATTTAAAAAATATGTGAAAGGCATTTAATCTTTGTATATATAATGAACACCCAGTTGATGATCACGTTATCGCTGCTTTAAAAAGTTTCAGGAATATGTTCTTTTAAAGCAAAAATGACTAACCACTGCAATGGAGTGTGCAACAGAGGATCTCCGGAAGAATGACCAGCCCACAAGGTGGGGTGGCTGGGAGTGGAGCAGTGGTGGTGTCAGTGTATAAAAGATCACATTCAGTTCTGAAGCAATCTCTCAGCAAAGTGGTTTGATTTTCTGCCACAGTGCTTAGCAGCCTGCAAGTGAAAGTAAATACATTTTAAATAGGAGCTGATAAACTTTGGGGAGTTAATATAACACAGACTGCTACAGCTTACGGTCAACGGGGGTCTGAGGTAGAATTCAAGTATAGTTTATGCGAGACAGAAAAGTAACCGGATCAGACAAGGACTTGAGTCATACAAGAAACAGAAAGAGGCTGAAGCTGATATCAGTTAAAGAATGTGATGCCTTCCAATTGCATCCATGACGAGTTATGAAGCAGATTATTGCATAGGCTATCACGGAGATTTCATCTCAGAAAAAAGAAGTGAAGGAAGAGGAGGCAAAAAAAAGGGAAAGGAAGTGTTATAAAATGGAATTGTTAACAGAATTTTCATCGTTATTTTCAAACATTATACCTTCAAAGGTACTTCTGATCCCACACCATTTTCATCTAATCTCAGTTATCCAGTGACATCACTATGCCTCCCCCTCCACCCAAATCCCACATTTTAATAAACTAACAGAAGGAAATTTCCAAATTATAAGCTTATGTTATGGCCGCCAGGTAGGTTCTGTTTAAAATAAACAACAAAAACTAGAGGGGGTAAGGATAATTTGGGGGATTTGGTATCCTTCAATTCCAACTTCTCACTGTTTCATATTTTAGATGATGTTTTGCCAATGCACTTTTTACATAAATAAACATTTTAACTAGCAAATAGGTCTTGGAAATTGAGTCCTTTTTATAAACACTTTTATAAGGTGTCATGTATCAGTTGAAGTTTTCTTTAATAGATTCTCAAAGTTAAAACTTTAGCAATTGAGGTATATCCAGTCAGTGTTTTTATTTTTGTGTGAATCGCTACAATCACTTTTGTTCCTTCACTTATCGTAGGCATCCTGAAGCCTGATTTTGAGCTTTTGTGAGATTATCAGATATAATATATATTCAAGTAACTTTCTATTATTCTGAAGAGATGTATATTTTATGATGTAATACAATCAATTTAGCTTATCTTTTAATACAGATGTATAAATTAAATATAGTTAGTTGAAATTGATTTTTGAAATTTTCTCTAGCTTAAATGAAGCAAATGTTAAGCTTTTGACATGATGTGCTGCTGACTAGTTTCTGTTTGATCTCTTTAGGATGTCTGACCTCAATCTGGATGTTACGGTAAATAGTAATATTTAAACAAATACTAATCAACCAAATCATTGCTATAACACTTTACAAAATTAGAGTTATTCTTAATACTTGCCTTGGTCAAGATGGTCATCCAAAATCTAAACAGCTCTAATTGCTAAGATTTTGACAAAAACATTAATAGTGTATAGTCAGACATAAATGAATTGTAAGTGTTAAGAAGGGAAAAAAATCTCTGCACTATTCACGGTCCTCAATTTTTGCCTGTTCTTGCAAAATGCTACAGTCTTTTAAATGTAAAAATAAGTATTTTAAAATTACCCTTCAGTGGAAGAATTTTTAATTTTTTTAGAAAATTTATGATCATGGGACTATAAAAAGTTAGCAGTAGAATGAACTTGAAAATTATCTAATCCACTTCTGTGTTTTAACATTGAACAGACAGATACCAGGGAACTAAATGACTTTCAAATGTTAGACTTCTCTCTTGCCCTCTTTTCAATTTCTGTAACCCTCTTCTTGTGCTTCTTTTCCTTCCTCCACACTGACCCCTATATTTCAGTCCTACGTTCTTTGTTTCTTCAAATATTGGGGAGCACCTTCTTTTTGGTTAGGCACTGTTGAGCTAAACAAAGGTGAATAAGAAACAGTCCAATAGATCTGAATACAATGTATCTAGCATATACATATATATATATATATATATGAGAACTTGTAGCATTGGACTTTTTGCTATGCTGTATCATCTTTCTAGTAGAAAGTCAATTGGAAGAAAAAAGAAATAAGACAAGAATGACAATAGTATGGTCTGGGTTTTGCTTAGTCTTAAACTGCTTAGTGTCTAGTGTTCTATAAATATACGGATTCTATAAGCTGTCCTTATCTTTGGGGTGTTTTTTAGAATATTAGAATGATCACTCAATAAATATTAGCGACTTGGCAAAACATTACATACAATATAATTGGAATCTGAGGCTAAGTTCCTTACTGAACAGATCTGGCCCTAAAAGAGATGGACACATTCAGAATATCAGGTTTGCATTTCTAATCGCCCTCCCCATCCCATCCAGCATCTATAATGAAAGATGATTACACAGTAACTGGGAACACAGCTGGGAAGTGTTCTCTGAATAAGATTTTTGTTCTCTCTTCATTTCAAAACATCTTTTATTTCCATGACATCTTTCATAGAGCAGATGGTCTCAAAAGTTAAATTTGACCATGAAAACTACATTAGCTGTCATGTAACTAGGGAAGGAAGATTATAAACAGGAGCTTCCTTTAAAATGTTTCATTCATTTTACTGTTATATCATATGTGATGCTTTCATTTGGTGAAGAAAGTATTTAGCAAATATGGTTTATGTCTGTTTTATAACTCAATATCACATCACTTTACTTCTGACCATTCAAATTCAAACGAGTATGCATTTCAAGAGTCATTAATATGCAATAGCGTATTACAATCTCATCACCAGCACAGAAAAAGAAAAGAAAGTTTTTCTTATTGTTTTCCAACTAGAGTCAATATAAGCAGATGTTCTGTACTTGACTTGCCAAGAAAATTAGCACTTTTCAAGGAGGTATACACAGAGTTGAAATATCCTCCAGTCATTGAAAAAATACATCTCAGCATGGCAGGGAGCTATGAAGAAGCAAACACTTTGAAATGGAACTACCACCTAAAACTACTTAATACTCTTTTTTTTTGCATCAAGTCCATAAAATGTATGCTAGACATCTCTTTAGCATTAAGAGGTAATGTTCTAGCATCCACTCATTAACTTTATTTTCTGGAGTGAGAAAAGAGAATATAGGAAGAAAACAAGAATCACAGTAAAAAAAAAAAAAGACAAAGAACAAATGGAAAAGATTTAGAAAATTTTAAAATAAAGCAGAGAAAACTCTAGAAAATCATATAGTGGACGGAACAATCCAAACTCTCATTTTACCTAGATGATTAGGATATGACTGTACAGGCTTCTCTGTTGCCATCTTTATTCTCACCCATTGCTCCTTCTACAGATTGCTCTCACAGTACTGGGCGGTCGCGTAATATAGGAGTAACAACCCCAAACTGAAGCATGACCCCCCGCGGCTGAGCTCTACAACCTCCTATCTGTCTTTTGGCAAATTGTTTCGCCTCCATTTGTCACATCCTTGCATCTTTTAAACTGGTAGAATAATAGTATCTTCATCATAGAAAGTATCTCCATCATAATGGGAGGATTAAAAGAACTGATAAGTGCAGAGATTTGAGAATTGCCTATAGTAAGCACCCTTAACAATGTTAACCATTATTTTCAGTCATTAATCACAGAGAAATAAAGGGATCCACTACTGCCATTTCTGTATTTGTCTTGCCTAATTGCATGCAGTGTTATTCAAATAACACTTTCATCACTAGGGAGTGAATGTAATACTAAACTCTTCAGAAAGAAAACAATATTATTATCCTTCCAGGTAGCACCTCCACATACTGCAATATCCTGTCAAATTCCCATTTAAACATCTACCTAGTTTTGGCTAACATTCAACTGGTTAATATCTAAAATTTTCTGTTTTTACCGAAGAGCTGTACAATGACAATCATTTTTGCATTTTACCTTAGATCTCATTCATTTATTGAATCAAAATCTCTGTGTTGAATATCCACCACGTTCCAGAAATTCTGCTGTGCTTTGTGAATATAAACATGCCTACGTGACACTTGCTTGGTGAGACTCATTATCTAGCAGAGGAAGGAGAAGAGCATACAGTCAAATATCAATGTGCTACATTGTGATAAATGCTCTTCTTGTGTTATGACCTCAGTAATATCAGAGTGCAGAGTAGGGAACATTTAAAGCTACACTACAGAGAAAGGGGAGCAGTGCAATGTGGACAAGTCATTACAGAGGCAAGGGCTTGCAAGGTTAAGGGAAAAGCGGGAGTGAATACAATATAAAGGTACATGCAGTGATAGGAGATATGAATATCAAAAGAAATTAGAGTCAGATAGTAAAGTGTCTGGGATGCTGTGATAAAGAATTTCACCATTATTTCTAGGTGAAGGAGAGTTACAAAAGGCTGCCAAACACAGAAATTAATAGATTATAGAGATTAATAGATTATATGGTTAAAATGATTACCTTTTGATTCTATATGTTTCTTAATGATTACAGTATTGGTGAAATAAATAATGCTGAATTAAGATAATACTTATGTCCCAATAGAACTACTGGTTAAATTCTGTTGTTTATATGATTAAAACCTAGGGTAAAATGCATTAAACTTTTACTACAAAGTGCAACACACACACACACACACACACTAAAGCATCTGATGAATGAAATAGTTTCGTTAGTTCTCAGGAAGTTTCTGAACTATGGATGCCCTAAGAATTTACCAACAGACACGAGTGAAGGCTGAAAACTTTCCTTTCTTCTGGAAATTATAGTGTCACAACTACAACACCACATTACCTCTTAATCTGGAGTCAGATCTTGTTTCACTTTAATATCCATTTTTAAGACTATAGATGGAGTAGAAATATTACTTATAGATGGAGTAAAAATATTACTTACATTCAAGAAAAAGACACATTGAAAGATAGCTAAGACAACATCATATTCTGCTCCCAAATTTCATTTCAAAGTCATAAATCACATAGCACATTTCAGTTCTGTAACTTTGACCTTGTGGGTGTGGCGATCCAGGCTGAGGCTGCCTCTAAGAGGAGTCGTGCTCCATGATTTCTCTAGTGGGCATGTTCCTCTTTGCATCATGTGGTGAAGCTGGGTAAGAGATATATTGGAATTCTTTACGCTATTTTTGGAAGATTTCTGTAAGTTGACAATTAGTTCAAAATAAAAAGTTCAAAACTTTAACAAAGAAAATGGAAACATTCATTTAAACATTACTTTCATTTATACTTAACTCTAAAATAGACAGTCATTCTCTGAAAACTTCAGAAATAGGTAAGTATATATTCAGTAAGAATATGTTTCAAACAA
Source organism: Equus asinus (assembly GCF_041296235.1). Lineage (NCBI taxonomy): Eukaryota > Metazoa > Chordata > Mammalia > Perissodactyla > Equidae > Equus > Equus asinus. The sequence continues at coordinate 56,265,039 of NC_091794.1, forward strand.
ACGGTCAGGAACTAGATAACTAAGAATAATGACAGTAATAGCAATAAACAATCAGACACTATGCTTTCACTTATTTACATATTTATTAAATAATTTAATACTGTCTACTGTGTAAATCTACTTTTTACCACATTTATTGAATTCAATGTTATTAATTATATGAAATTAAGATTACATTATGAAGGAGCTAATGAAAAATCTAAATTCACTAATAAGGTTTAAAGGCTAGGTAAAACAAATTCTTAGAGATAAAATATTTGTATCTATACACACATACATGAAATATTTTAATCTTCACATATTGCAAATTAAATACCTATAATTTCCCATAGCAAATATAGATTTAACATTACAATTTTAATAATAAGGTATAAATGCATTATAATAAAATATTCTGATCATGAAATGCTTGATATAATGTGACACTGATTTCAGAATTTAGGAAAATATTTGAGTTGCTGATCAAAATAGAAACGTAAAATTTCACCTTCTAGATATTGAAACATGTTATTTAAAAAATTATCTCAATAATAATACACAACATATATATCAAAAAAGTTTGTGTCTCTCATCTGATATGATTGCTCAGGTGAAAGGACTGGCCAGAAAGCAATACCCAATAGAGATTTTACCCTTTTCTTTAGATAATCATCTGGCTCATCATCAAATAATATCAATTGTTGAGGAAACCATTTGAGTTTGGCTAGTCCTCATGTATTTATATGCTGACACCCACTACAGAGTTAGATGTACATAACACACTTGAATTGAGAATGATCAAATCACTGGGGATATTTTAACAATAAGACATCTTGGGAAATTCACACACTTTTTAATAATGGAGAAAAAATTACTAGATTCCTTTGTAGTGAACACTTATAATTAATATAATTCAGGATTTAAATTGGTATTTTAATCGCTTTGGCACTAATTAACTTGTGATTAGTTTCAGTAAAGACTGCAGAATCAAGAAAATAACTTTATGATCATGTTTAGAAGGTTAATTCTAGTTTTTACTTTCTCTCTCTTAGTGACAAATGTTGAAAATGTGCCCTATTCCAAAATTTAATTAGTATCAAGAAATATAATCTACATAGTCATATACTTGATAGAGTTTATTCTTTTCATTTTCTAATCATATATTGTTTCTGATTAAATTTAGACAATTCTTTTCCTTGTTCTTGAATACAAAATTATTGCTTTAATCCCTGAAAATATATTTTCAGTCATTATTACATTCTTCTGTTTCATATATCCAGAGAAGAACAGCAATCATTAAGGCTTAGTTTGATTTGGTTTTCTGTCATAAGTGTCAGGTACAAAAAATACTTTACAGCATAGCTATAAAGTGTGTCAATATGATTAAAGTAGCAGTTGTCTTTGCTATAAATAGTATTCTGTAGCAGCTCAAGAGTTCTTTAAATGACATTTACTCTACAAAAGTAATAAAAAGAATAATCATGTGGTGGAAAATTTACATCTTATAGCAAAAAATGGTAAATTCTAAATTAAGTTAGTGTTGAAACTTTCTATCTTCTCTTTTTCCATTAAAAATGTATTTGATATAACAGAGGTTGTAGTCTATGAGATTAGTATTCAAAAAGTGCCTCTGTGCTTTCTTAGCTGCCTCAGCACTTTAGTACTGAAGTTAAAAATAAGAAGTAATAAAAACCAAATGAGATTGTTCAGTAGGTGCAGCTGGTCACTATTACAGAACCAGAGTACAAGCAGTTCTGGCTTGGAACATCTTTCTTACAAGTATCCCCACTACTGAATATCTGATAATATGCTGATTTAGTTATTACAGAAATCATTGTTAGCAATGTTTCCATGTTATTGAAAAGGTTCTAAATAGATTGAAACCTGGTTGATCCAGGAATAGCAAAAAAGAAGAAGAAAGAAACAGATCATAGGGGCTTTAGAAGCTTTGATTACTTGTTGATGATAAGTTTTATTTCTGCAATGAAGAAAATTGCATCTACAATGCTGATTCCACCTACACCGAGGCAAGAATTGCACTTAATTGGAAGTCATTTCCTCTGAAATTATTTCTAACCTTAGGTCAACAGTTTCATATACTCTGCTTGCTGGAAGGTACATCTCAGTTGCCTGATTAGATTACACTACCTAGATACACCTGGGAAGTCACTGAACACTTAACCCTTTGGTGTTTAAATTATTTTGCATAATAATGGGCTATAAATAAATACAGCTATTCTTATACTACAAAAGAAAACTAACAAACTGAGCATATTTTTGTGCATATGTATTCAGAACAAAAGCAATCTAAGTCAAGATTTCCTCAACATTTTTGTATAGCGTTCTTGTTTAAAAATAACAATGGGGGAAAAGTACATGAGACATTGTATAATAATGAACCAAACATTCTTTTGGAACACTAATGAATGTCTTGGAGATAGACGATATATATGGAAAGATAGATGATGGATAGATAGATAGATAGACAGAATGACATTTACAAAGCCAATAGAAGGATTTCCCTTCCAGAAAGATGGAGATACATGCTTTTAACTATTTTTCCCATTAACACAACTACAACCCCTAAATATTATATCTAAAACCAACCTAAGAAGATGTTGAAAGGGCGAGAGAAGAAGGCAGACTGGCTAGGGACTGGAAAAGACACTGGTGAGTTACTTAGGTTTTATTTTTAGCACATGATTCCAGACTTGGTGCTGAAGAAGCCAGCAACCCAGAAATGCCAATGAGAGCAAAGAAAAAACCCTTCAAAATGTCTGCTGTCTTTAGTCAAAGGACCAGGAAAGGGACAGCCTAAGGCAGAAAATGCTTAGACAACAACTGCCAGGCTGCAGACAAACAGCACAAGACAAACTGGCTGCACCCCAATCAGCCTCCACCAGAGGCTGAGTAGAGAGGCTAGATTTTCACCCCTTACCAGGCTATGATGCAGCACTCTAATCCACCCCCACCCCTGCCCAGGTGGTGTCAGAGAGGGCTGCAAAGTAAAGGGAAAGAAAAATAATTGAAAGCAATGAGAGAGAAACAAAACCTCATGAATTAGGGAAAAACAATTCAAGTGAAAGTGAATTTCTCATTAGAAACCACAGAGACCAGAAAGAGAAACATCACTTTTCAAGCCCTTAAAGAAAAGACCTGGCAACCCAGAGTTCTATGTCAAGTTAAAATATCCCTCAGGAATGAAAAGGAAATAAAGATATTTTTAGATAAAGAAAAACTATGAGAATTTGTTGCTAGCAAACTCACATCAAAGAACGGTTAAGAAGGAAACCTGGAACGTCAGGAAGAAATAAAGAATGATAGGAAAAAGTAAGTGTAGGTAAATACAATTGATTTTCCTTCTTTCAAGTTTTCTAGATTTTGCTTGGTGGTTGAAGCAAAAGTTATAGCAGCATCTGATGTGGTTCTAAATGTATATAGAGGAAATAATGAGACAATTATATGCTAAACAAGGAATAGTAAAGGAATGATAAGAGATAGAAGATTTCTACACTTCACTTGATATGACAATGTAAATACTTAAATGTAGTGTATATATACACATGTATCTGATGTAATGTAATGCTTAAAGCAAACCCATATAAGCTATAAAAAGAGATAAACAAAAAAATCCACTATAAATAAATCAACATGGAATTCTGCAAAGTGCTTAAGGAACTCATAGGAAGGCAGGGGAAAAAAAACAGATGGACCAAAAAAATCCACAATAAATGAGAAAACAAACAGAAAACAAAGATTTTAAGTGGCATACTTAAGTTCTAATATACAATAATTACATTAAATGTGCATAGTCTAAATGTATCAATTAAAAGAGAAAGCGAGACCAGTAGAATGGATTTAAAACATGACCCAACTATATACTGTTTGTAAGAAACTCACTTCTAATATAACAAAACAGGCAGGTTGAAAGTTAAAGGATGTAAAAAGATATATTGTGCAAATGTCAATTTAAAAAAAACAGCAATACCTATAGCGATGTCTCTTTAGAGCAAAGAAAATGACCAGATATAGAGAGGGACTTTATATAATGACAAAAGGGTTAATTTATCAAATACATTTCTATCATAAGTGAGTATGCACTGAACAATTTGGCTGCAAAATATGAGAAGAAAAAACTGATAGAAGTAAAAGGATAAATAAAAAATACATACTTAAAGAGATCAAATCTTGATCTCAACAATTGATAGAAGATCTAGACAGACAATAAGTAAGAATGTAGAAGAAATTAGCAAGGGCAGGATGGCAACTTTTGCTACTACTGAGGAGATTAGGTATATCAGTCATGGATCCACTCAGCCATCTCAGCAGAAGCCAGGGATAGAGATGGGATTGTCCAGCAAATATCTGTAGAGGGTCCTCTTGTCTAATGGTATGAATCTCTCATGACATATATGAGAGACTCACAAAGGTTTTGAGAATTTTATATCAGGAGAAGCACTGTCAGCTTGGACTGAAAGGGACAAAGACAGGGAAAAATGAAAGAAGGTTGTTAGAATCCCAAAATTTCATAGGCATGAAACAGTCTCATAAAACTACTCAGCTGCAAACAAATGTCACCACTCAAGAGAAAGGAAGTGTCACTCCTAGGGTACAGCCTTAGCTCAGAGTGGAGTCTCGAGCCACAAAGCACTACTACCAATGCTTGAAATTGAATGGGATGTTTCTTCCCAGATTTTGAAGTTATTTGAGACCAGTGACTCCTTTTGGAAGGAGAATTTCTATAACTGTTATACTATGTCATTCTTCTCATGGTGTTTTGGAAACAGATAAAGTGTTGTCTAGTTTGCAGATCCACAGATGGAGAGGAATTTTGCCCAAGGGTGGTTCATATCCAGAGTCTCACTCATATCTGATCTGAATTATTTAGATGATCAGGGAGGAGATTTGATACCCACAGGGCATAAGGCAATATGAAGATGGAGCTGAGAGAGGTTTGAAGATACTGGCCTTGAAAGTTAAAGTGACACACCCAGAAACCCAGGAATCCCTGCAGCCACCAGAAGCTGAAGAAGGGAAGTAACGGATTGTTACCGCTGCCCCCAAAAGGACTGTGACCCTGCCAACACCTTGATTTCAGTCCAATGCAACTGACTTCAGACTTGTGCTCTCCAAAACTGTGAGAGAATAAATTTCTCTTGTTTAAATACACCAAGTTTGTGGGAATTTGTTACAGCAGCTATAGGTAACTAATACAGATACCATCAACCAATAGAATTGAGTCAACATTTATAGAACATCTCACCTAATAAAAGAATAAACATTCCTTGCAAGTTCTCATGGGACATGTACCAAGACAGATCATATCATGAAACAAACCTCAATAAATTTAAAAGTGTTTAAATCATACAGAGTGTGTTCATCATCCACAATGGCATTAAATTAGAAATCAATAATACAAAGATAATAAGAAAAATCTCAAAACAGTTGGAAACTAGAGAACACACTCACAAATCATCCCTGGGTCAAAGAAGAAGACTCATGGAAATAAAAAATATATTGAAATAAATGTAAAAAAATACAACATATTAAACTTTTGAGGCACACCTCTGTGTGGAGAAGAAAATTTATGGCACAGTGCATACATCAGTAAAGAGGAAAAGTCTTAAATCAATAATCTAAACTCCCACCTCAAGAACCTAGGAAAAAATTACAAAGAAATGAAAGCAAGCAAAAGGAAGGAAACAATAAAAATAAGAGCAGAAAACAGTGAAATTTAAAACACAAAAAGAATCAATAAAATGAAGAGCTATTTCTTTGAAAAGATCAATATAATTGGCAAATCTTTAGTAACCAATAAAGAAAAGGGAGAAGCACAAACTGTCAATAATAGGAATGAAACAGGGAGATAGCACTAGAGATCCTGTAGACATCAGAACGATATTAAAAGAATAAAGTGAACAACTCTACACACAAGAATTTGACAACTTATATAAAGTGGACCAAGTACTCAAAAAGTACAAACTACCACAAATCACACAAAATGATATAAGTAACTCAAATGACTCTATTACCTATTAAGGAAAATGAATTTGTGATTAATAAACACTATGAAAAACCCCTCCAGTCCTAGATGGTTTCGCTAAGGAATTCTGCCAAACCTTTAAAGAATTAAGATCAATAGCACACAATCTCTCCTAGAAAATACAAAAGGAGGAAATGCTTCTCAAATCGTTTTATGGACTTAGCTCATATTATCCTGATACCAAAATAAGACAAAGATAGTATGCAAAAAGAAAATTACAGATCAATATCCCTAATATAAATGCAAAAATCCTTATAAAATATTCACAAATAGAATTCTACAATATTCCTATAGAGAAAGAGAATTATAACCAAGAAATGAGGTTTATTTCAGGGGTGCAAGGCTGATTCTATATTAAAAAATCAATGTATTAGACTATATTATGGACTATAGAGGAAAAATTGTATGGTTATATCAGTTGATGAAGAAAAAGTATTTGACGAAATTCAATGCTGATCCAGGGTAAAAAGTCTCAGAAATATAGGAATAGAGAGAAACTTCCTGTATTTGATAAATAGCATTTACAAAACACCCTACAACTAGCCTACTTAACAGTGAAAACTGGAATGCTTTTTCCTAACATAGGGAACAAGGCAAGGATGTCTTCTCTCACCATTCTTAATACAACTCTAGAAGTTGTAGGCAATGCAATAAGGCAAGAAGAAGAAATCAATGGCATACAGACTGTAAGAAAAAATAAAACAGTCGCTATTTGCAGATGACATGATTATCTACACAAGAAATCAAAGTGAATTTACTCAGAACTCCTGGAACTAATAAGAGGGTTCAGTAAGTTTGCATGATACAGGGTAAACATAGAAAACTCAACTGCATTTCAATAAAATAGCAATAAACACATAGATACTAAAAATAAAAATACAATATCATTTATAGTTGCTCAAAAAATGAGAAAATTAGGTGTAAATCTCAGGAAACATGTATAGGACCTGAATGTTGAAAACAACAAAATGCTGATAAAAAACATCAGATATAAATAAATGGAGGGACGTACTGCGTTCATGGATTAGAAAACTTATCATAGTAAAGAGGTCAATTCTCTCCCAAAGAGATATATATGATTAATACGATTTCTATCAAATTCCCAGCAAAGAAATTTTACTTTCTTTTTTTCTTTTTCTTTCTTTTTTTTTTTTTTTTTGAGGAAGATTAGCCCTGAGCTAACATCTGCCTCCAATCCTCCTCTTTTTGCTGAGAAAGACTGGCCCTGAGCAACATCTATGCTCATCTTTGTCTACTTCATATGTGGGATGCCTGCCACAGGATGTTTGTATAAACAGTGCATAGGTCCTCACCAGGGATCCAAACTGGTGAAACCCCGCCTGCCAAAGTGGAACATGCGAACTTAACCCCTGCGCCACCAACCGGTCCTCCAAGCAAGAAATTGTAGAGAGAAAGAGACAAGATTATTCTAAACTTATACAGAAAGTCAGAATAGCTAGCATAGCTAAAATAGTATTTTAAAAGAAAAATAGATTGCAAATAATCAGTCTCCCCAATTTTAAAACTTATTATATAGTGATGGGTATCAAATCTTTGTGGGTTTTCAGAGGGATAGACACATACCTCAAAGGAACAGAATAGAGAATCCTGAAATCGACCTACACAAATATGTCCAAATGATCCTGACAAAGGTACAGAGAACAATTCAGTGGAGGAAAGGTAGTCTTTTCAATGACTGATTCTAGAGCAAGGTGGCATCCATACATATACAAGAATAGGAGAAAAAGGGGAAAGCTTGACCTAAGTTTCACTTCTTATAAAAATATTAACTCAAAATAAGTCATGAATGTAAATGTAAAGCTACGAAACTCTTATAAAGTAAAAACATCGATAAAATCTCCAGAATTTAGAGCTGCACAAAGTATTCCTACATGTGACATTATCCATGAAAGGAAAAATTGATAAAATTGGACTTCATCAAAATTAAGAACTTTTGCTCCGTGAAAGACCTTATAAAATGATGAAAACACAAGCTGGAGACTAGGAGAAAATATCTGCAAACCACATATTCTAGTTGGAATATTAAAGAACTATTAAAACACAATAGTCAAAAAAACCCCAACCAATCTAAGTACAAAATAGGAAAGACATTGCACCGAAGAGAATATACAGATATCAGATAAGCACATAAAAAGATGTTCCACATCATTATCCATTAGGAAAAAGCAAACTAAAACCATGAGTATCACTGACAACACCAAATGCTGGCAAGGATATGCAGAATCTGAATCACTCTCACACTGCTGGTGAGAACGTAAAATATTGCAGCCACTCTGGAAAACAGTTGAGCAGTTTCTTATAAAATTAAGCATGCAGTTACCATAACACCCAGGAATTGCACCCCTAGGCATTTATCCCAGAGAAATGAAAGCTTGTATTCATACACGCACCAAAGAAACATGGAAATGGAAATGGAAGTGTACGGTGGTTTTAGTCATAATCACAATCATAAACACACAAAATTGTCCTTCAGTGGGTGAATGACTAAACAAAATATGGTTCATCCATACCATGTAATACTACTCAACAATAGAAAAGAATTAACTATTGATACCTGCAACAATATGGATTAATCTCTAGAGAATTACGCTAAGTAAAAAAAAAAAAAAGGCAAAAAGAAAAAGAAAACAAATCCTGAAGGGTTACAAACTATATGATTCTGCTAATCCAACATTCTTGAAATAACAATATTATAGAAACAGAGACAATATTAAAGAAATGCCAGGAGATAAGGAGGGATTTGACTGTGGTTATAAAAGAGCAATATAAAGGATCCTTGCTGTGATGGAACAGTTCCGCATCTTGACTGTTTCAGCGTCAATATCCTGGCTGTGATATTGTCCTATAGTTTTACAAGATGATACCACTGGAGTAAACTGGGTGAAGCGTATACCATCTCTCACTGTATTACTTCTTACGGCTGCATGCCTATCTACAATTATCTCAAAATTAAAATTTTAGTTTTAAAAAGATGTTAAAAAATATTTTTAAAAGCCAATGGAATGTGGAATGGCAGGAATGCATGCCTGAAACATCGATATTTGTTATTAACTTGTTGGATTCTTTGAGATCTTTTGATTGTATGAGGCAAATATTTACAGCAGAGTTAATTCAGAATTTGTTTCGCCACATAAAGGATGTTTTGAAGATCTTTTGTAACTGCTATTTAATAGCTTAAATTATATAATTATCAAAACAAAAGAAAAGCTAACCAAATATTAGAGGGGAGTTAAATGTTAGCAGTTTTTGGGTTGTAGAGAAAATATTTTTATAATTGTGCACAATTAAGTCTCTGAGTGAATTTTACTAAAACTTGGGTCCGGGGCTAAAAGACAAGCCTTAGAAGCTAAGTTGTGACTGATTAGCCAGTGAGAACTCCAAAGAGGTTTACCACTCCAGAGGTATATGTTTATATGCTCAAAGAGGCATGGAGACATCCCTAGGTTGTGACGCTGGAGACTCTAGTCCTACCTTCCTCTGAAGAAATTTATTTACATTAAAGATCATGAAGACCCAGGATCCTTCTCATATTTGTAAGCAGATTCTCTCAGAATGGGAAGGGGAGACAGCAGCTGCCTCTCAATCCTAATAAATGCACAGATTTACTTTTGGATGGTTCTTTACCTATAAGACCGATCTGGTATATATGAGTATTATCTGCTCCTCATCACATTGTGCTAGAAGAGGGAAATTATGGCACAGGAAAACTTGTGCATTATTTGCTGCGAGTAAATAATAATATGTTCTGTTTCAGAAACTTCCTGCTGGCATTTAGAAGAATACTGATAAATATAGATATTAAAAATACTTAACCTCAATCACCTGATTGGAACTAGATTTTACATTGGTCTTTAATTTGACACTTAGTTTTCTGGTAGGTAAAGTAGAAAGGAAATTATGATGTTACATAAATTACCTAATTAACAAAAAATAAAATAAAATTATACAGAAATAAAATCATCCTCAGACACAATTTTTCCCCTTGAATTAAAGCAAATTTGTATTTCTTTTGAATTAAAGAAGTAACTTATCATGCAAGTTGTTTTATAAGAAACATTGGATAATATGAGAGAAAAGTCTTTAAGTTTTAAAAATAGGCACAGAAACAATAATACATGGAAGCTAAACTAGATGGAAGCATTTCAATAGAGCACTGATATAATATTTTAGATATTTTTGACTGAATTGTAGCAATATAAATTAGAAAATCCTATGAAAATGAATATTTTAGTATTCATTCTCAAATAGCTTCTGTAAGACTATTGTATAAGCTGAATTATCAAATATTCATGATTCAATTATTGACAGATATGTATGATAGATACGTACCATGTAGCATCTGAAAACGTAACATTTACATATCTCATATACTAGATGTGAGGAGGGCATATATATGAATGTGTGTATACGTATATGTGAAGTTGTGGAACAGTCCACAAGACTGCTCTCGCTTCTGACACCAATTGCAAACTTAGGAGTTTCCAATACCACTCAGCTTCAACAATTCTCTGGAAGAGTTCACAGAGCTCACTGAAAACTGTCATACTCGCGATTGTGGTTTTGTTACAGTGAAAAGATGGATTAAAATTAGTCAAGAGAAGAGTCTCATAGGCAGCATCTGGAAGGTTCCAAACATGGAGTTTGCAGCTGTTCTCTCCTTCCAGCAACGATGTGTGACAATATGCATGTAATTTTAGCAACTGGGGAAGCTCCCCAGACCTGATGTCTAGAGTCTTTATTGGGGCTCCATCATATAGACAGGGTGAAGTGCCCACATGGCTGACCTTACTCTCCAGACCCTCCAGTAGTCCAGCTGATACCACATGAGCCAGAATCCCTACCAGAAAGCACTTCGATAGACTACTTGGCATGTCCCAAGGCCCCCAAGTAAACAAACACTTTTATCAGACAGGACATTCCAAGCATTAGTGATTACCTCCCAGGAGCTGAGTGCAAAGGCCAGACCTCTCTTTGGGCAAAGTTAAATTCTTTTTTTTTCCCAAGTGATTTTATTGGGATTATAATAGTTTATACCATTGTGCAATTTCGGGTGTACATTATTGTTTATCAATTCCTGAATTCACTTCATTGTGCTCACCCCCAGTAGTCTAATTTTTATCTGTCACCATACATATGTGCCCCTTTGTCCCTTTTGCCCACCCCCCAACCCCCTTCCCCTCTGGTAACCACTAATCTATTCTCTTTATCCATGTATTTGTTATCTTCCACATATGAGTGAAATCATGCAGTATTTGTCTTTCTCTGTCTGGCTTATTTCGCTTAACATCATACCCTCAAGGTCTATCCATGTTGTTGCAAATGGGACAATTTTGTCTTTTTATGGCTGAGTAGTATTCCATTGTATATATATACCACATCTTCTTTATCCATTCATCTATAGATGGGCATTTGGGTTGCTTCCACATCTTGGCTATTGTGAATAATGCTGCAATGAACATAGGGGTGCATAAATCTTTTTGGATCATTGATTTCAAGTTTTCCAGACAAACAGATCAATGAGTCAGAAACCCAGAAATAAAACCACACATCTATGGACAGTAAATCTTTGACAAAGTAGACAAGAACATACAATGGAGAAGGGAGAGTCTCTTCAATAAATGATGTTGGGAAAACTGGACAACCATATGCAAAAGAATGAAAGTAGACCATTATCTTACACCATACACAAAAATTAACTCAAAATGGATTAAAGATTTGAATGTAAGAACTGAAACAATAAAACTCCTAGAAGAAAATATATGCAGTACACTCTTTGACATTGGTCTTAGTATCATCTTTTCGAATACCATGTCTACTTGGGCAAGGGAAACAACAAAAAGTTAACAAATGAGACTACATTAGACTAAAAAGCTTCTGCAAAGCAAAGGAAACCATGAACGGAGCAGAAAGACAACCCACCAACTGAGAGAAAATATTTGCAAATCATTTATCAGACAAGGGGTTGATCTCCAAAATATATAAAGAACTCATACAAGTCAACAACAACAAACAGCCCCATCAAAAAATGGGCAGAGTATATGAAAAGACATTTTTCCAAGGTATAGATACAGATGGCCAACAGACTCATGAAAGGAGGTTCAACATCACTAATTATTAGGGAAATGCAAATCAAGACTACAATGAGATACCATCTTACACCAGTCAGAATGGCTATAATTAACAAGACAAGAAACAGCAAATGTTGGAGAGGATGTGGAGAAAAGGAAATGCTCATACACAGCTAGTGTGAATGTAAGCTGGTGCAGCCACTATGGAAAACAGCATGGATATTTCTCAAAAAATTAAAAATAGAAATACCATACAACCCAGCTATCCCACTATTGGGTATTTATCTAAATTTAAATTCTTTACTACAAAGTATGTATGCGTTTTTATAGATAAAATTCCTGCAAAACTTCAGGATTCCCAAAGATCATGGCCATATCGTATGCAGAGTCTGCCTTGGATTGGCAATACGTTTAGGATCAATGTTACCAACACCCTGCTTTAATAGCTGAAAAGAGGATTTACACTTTTCTGGGAAATTGAGACCATATGTTTTAATATAATTCAACTATTGGGGCTTAGAACCTAGACAATCTTTATTAACCTAACTTGGGTGTTCATTTCAGTAAATGATTGCCCAGAAAATAAGTCTATAAACCAATAAATAACCTTACAATTTGTCTCAGCAAAATCTTGAAAACCCATTTATCCAGGCCAATAGTTTGCTCATCTGGGCAACAGTTCCGTTAGTGGGCAAAAGGTTACACACTTAAAACTGCTTACTTTTCATAAAAAATATTGCTCACTAGGATCCTTTTATTACTGTGTTCACCAATCCCAAACTTATAAAGTGAATTATTCATTTGAAAAGTACCTTAGAATGAGAAGAAAAAGAAGCAAAACTCCAAACATCCAGTGCTCTGCATTTTGACTGGTATGAGAATGCTTCCAAATAAATTCAGATTATCAAATTATTTTTTAAATTGTGTCACCAAAGCAAGTAAGAAGATATTTGAAAACCTTAAACTGTCTGTCTATTCTCCAAACAATAAATTGAACCTAACAGTTTTTATCCCAACATATCCCTTCCCTTGTCCTATATACAGTCATGTGTTGCTTAACGACAGGGACACGTTCTGAGAAATGCGTTGTTAGGCAAACGTCATAGAATGTACCTACATAAATCTAGATGGTGTACCTACTACACACCTAGGCCATATGCTACGGCCCATTGCTCCTAGGCTACACACTTATACAGCATGTTACTGTACTGAATACTGTAGACAATTGTAACACAAGGGTAAGTATTTGTGTATCAAAACATAGAAAAGGTACAGTAAAAATACAGTATAAAAGATTTCAAAAAATGGTCCACCTGTATAGGGCACTTACCATGAATGGAGCTTGCAGGACTCGAAGTTGCTCTGGGTGAGTCAGTGAGTGAGTGTGGAGTGAACGTAAAGGCCTGGGACCTGACTTGACACTACCGTAGACTTTATAAACGCTGAGCACTTAGGCTTCACTAAATTTATTTTAAAAATGTTCTTTCCTCAAGAATAAATTAACCTCGGCTTACTGTAACTTTTTTACTTTATAAGCTTTTTTTTTTTTTTGACTTTTTGGCTCTTCTATAATAACAGCTTAAAACAGACTGTACAGTTGTCCAAAAAATATTTTCTTTATATGCTTACTCTAAAAACATTTTTCTATTTTTAAAATTTTTATTTTTTGTTTTTTACTTTTTGAACATTTTTTGTTAAAAACTGAGACACGAACACAGCTTAAAACAGACTGTACAGTTGTACAAAAAATATTTTCTTTATATCCTTATTCTATAAGCTTTTTTATATATGAGAACTAGAGTGGTTTTAAAAAGTTGAAAATGCTAAATAATATCTTTGGAGCCTCTCTCCAACATCGTTCTTGTGAAAATAAATTATACTTTAATACAGTTCTGCAAGTAAAGAGAAGATGAATTTCAGGAACAGGTGTTTTAATTCTTTTATGCAATGACCAGGTGTAAATCCTGAAACAGGTGTGCCCAATATTTCTCTTCAAGTTTTGTGACCAGCCTTAAGCCAGAATCAGACAATTTAAAATCCAGCAAAATCGGGAATGGGAAATAATCCTACTGCCAGATCTCCAACCACTTTCTGAACATTTTGAAAGAGTCTTAGAATAAAAGTAGTGGAATAAGACCCAGGAAAAACTGATATGGATGGTCTTACAAACAACTAACTGCTCCCATCCAGTCATTCCATACCAGAGAATAGGGCCTTTTGAAAAAAAACACCTGCAGAAGTTGCAAGTATAAAGCAACATTGCACAATCAATTGTCCTGTGTTCACCTGGAAACTGAAGAAGAAATAAAATTTGGCAGCTGGTTGGTGAAGGTGTTCTGAGTGGGAACCAATTATTCAATTTCCTGTTTTATCCTTAAACAATCATGGAGACATTTGTCTAAATATTAAACGATAACTCTACAAATTTTTGATAGATACAAGCATGAAATATGAAGCGAAACACCTGTCACTTTTACACAAATTGCCTCAGAGTCTGTTTCTAATAACCCACAGGTACTTTCTGTGCCTCAGCCTATAACCTTCACACTGGTGTCCCTTTACAACAAGAGACTAAATATCTAATTTTGTTTTTCTGGACAGAACGACAGTATATTGGGTCAGTTATGTCTCCAGAGTTTACTTAGGCACTGTCCTACTTTTCAAAAGCCTTCAGCCAGGACCCTATGGACCCTTAGGTTTCCCTGAAATTCTAGCCATATCCAAATATGCAAATGATTCCTGGTTTGTTCTAAATATAAGGTGAGCTCTAAGATTGATAACAACTATCTACCTGCTATTTTACCTCAGAATGAATATTAAACTTCCAAATTCATGTTTTAATGTTATCAAAAGAAATAAATCCCCTAGGAAATTACTTATACCTAGGAGGTAAATTCTTATATCCCTTTCTTCCTCAAACATTTCCATCCAGCTCTCCTTTTGCTACCAGAAGAAGGGGAAATTCACAAGTGCCCTAGCATCTTTCTGACAGCTGTCCATATTCCAAATACATTTATTAAAAATCCCTTCCCTAGAAAACCTTGTGTTTTGAGGGGCTCTGCTCTATGACAGGAACAGGAAGATACCAGGCAGCTTACAACACAACAAATCTTAACTCACCCCTAGAATATGTCTCCTTGCCAGATAGGCAGATTTGTTGAGATTGCAGAACTCATGTCATTCACCAAGCTTGCTGAGGATCTAGAGACAAAACCGTGAGATTTCTTGATTTCAGAAGAAACTTCAGTAAGAATGACCAACAGCGCCAGCCCAGTAGCATAGTGATTAAGTTCACATGCTCCACTTCAGTAGCCTGGGGTTCTCAGGTTCGGATCCCTGGTGTAAACCTACACATTGCTCATCAAGCCATGCTGTGGTGGCATCCCATATACAAAATAGAGGAAGACTGGTAACAGATGTTAGCTCAGGACCCATATTCCTCACACACACACACAAAAAAAGAATGACCAACCGATTAAAGATATTTTAATATTTTAAGGGCTCTATTGCCTATATCTACAAAGGTAAAGGTCCATATAAAAAAGAATAACAGCCAGAAAATGCCTTCACAGATCTTGATACCAGATAGGCAGCAGTCACTAAGACCTTGCCTGGTAACACTCCAAAGTGCTCTCTGGAGAGTTTCAAAGAACCCATTACGGTTCAGACATTTTCTCCAGAGTCAAAAAAAAGATATTTGGAAAAATATAGCTGTAATTAACCTGAGGGTAATCTCTGAGACTTTTAGGACAGTATTTGATGACACGAGGGAATCTTGCAAAAAATGTACATCAAGTTCCCCACCACAGCCAAAACAAATTGCAGGATACTCAATCAATATCAGCAGAAAATCTACAAAAATAGCTTAGGATGTCCCTCGTGAAGGTCTCATACGTCAGCAACACAAT
This sequence comes from Equus asinus, assembly GCF_041296235.1. Taxonomy (NCBI): domain Eukaryota; kingdom Metazoa; phylum Chordata; class Mammalia; order Perissodactyla; family Equidae; genus Equus; species Equus asinus. Next base: position 56,281,058 of record NC_091794.1, read on the forward strand.
CTTGGTAAAACTGTAGAGGTATAACGTGGAAATAGCCCAAGCTGCAGGCTTCTTCTAAATATCTCCAGGTATATTTCCGCAACTACCCCCAGGATGAATTCTGAAAAATGTCTGATTATCATTTAATTTTTCTCAAGATGGAATGAAGCTTCACCTTGTTGGACAGTTATGGCCATGTTGATAGCAAATATATTGTTAGATTTTTTTATGATGGTAAAAAAACACATAGCATTAAATTTGCCATCATAATAATAATTTTTAAGTGTCCAGTTCAATAGTGTTAAGTATATTCACAATATTGTGCAATAGATCTCCAGAACTTTTTCATCTTGCAATGCTGAAACTCTTTACCCGTTAAACACTAATTTCTCCTTCCTCCAGCCTTTCTACTTTCTATTTCTTTGCTTTTGACCACTTTACATACTTCATATGAATAGACTCATACAATATTTGTGCTTTTGGGACTGGCTTATTTCACTTAACATATAGCTCTTGAAGGTCATCCATGTTGTAGCATGTGACAGGATTTCTTTCTTTTTTAAGGCTGTGTAATATTCCTTTATATGTATCTAGCACATTTCTTTATCAGTTCATCTGTTGATGGACATTTGGATTGCTTGCTCCTCTTAGCTATTGTGAATAATGCTGCAATAAACATGTGTATGCAACTATCTCTCTGAGATCTTGCTTTGAGCTCTTTTGGATATAAACTCAGAAGTTGGTTTGCTGGATTGTATGGTAATTCTACTTTTAGTTTTTCAGGAGCCTCAATACTGTTTTCCATAACAGTTGCACCATTTTTCTTTCCCCACAGTGTACAAAGATTCCAACCTCTCTGCATCCTCCACAATATTTGTTATTTTCCGTGTTTTTGAGAGTAACCATCCTGCTGGGTGTAAGGTAATATCTCATTGCAATTTTGATATACATTTCCCTAATGATTAGTGACATGGAGCATCTTTTCATGTGCTTTTTGGCCATTTATATGCCTTCTTGGGAGAAATATATTCTCAGGTTCTTTTATCTTTTATCTATTTTTAAATCAAGTTATTTGTTTTTTGTTGTTGAGCCATAGAAGTTCCGTGTATATTCTGGATATTAACTCTTTCTTAGATACATAATATGCAATTATTTTCTCCCATTCCATAGGTTGCTTTTTTACTCTGTTGTTTTTTTTTTTAGATATGGAAGATTTAAGTTTTGCATAGTCATGTTTGTCTAATTTTTATTGTTTTGCCTGTGCTTTTAGCATCATATCAAACGAATCATTGCCAAATCCAAACTCCTGAAGCTTTTTCCCTGTTTTCTTCTAAAGTTTTAATAATTTTGCTCTTGTATTTAGATATTTACATTCATTTTGAGTTATTTTTTTGCATAAAGTGTAAGGTAGGGTTCCAACAGCATTCTTTTACTTGTGAATATTCAGTTTTCCCAGCACCAATTGTTGAACAGACTGTTTTTTCCCCATTGTGTACTCTTGGCACCTGTCAAAAATTACTTGGCCATATTTGCAAGGGTTTATTTCTGGGCTCTATACTCTGTTCCATTGGTCTAGATATCTATTTTTATACTAGTACCACACCATCTTAATTACTATCATGTTGTAGTATGTTTTGAAAACAGGATGTGTGAGGCCTCCAATTTTCTTCTTTTTCAAGATTGTTTATAGCTATTTAAAGTGACTTGAGATCTCACACAAATTTTAGGATGGTTTTTTCTATTTCTGCAAAAACTGACATTGAGATTCTGATAGGGATTGCATTGACTCTGTAGATTATTTTCGGTAGTGTGGACATTTTAATTATCTTAAGTCTTTCAGTCTATAAGCATGTGATGTCTTTCCTCTTTTCGTCTTCTTTGATTTCTTTCATCGATAGTTTGTAGCTTTCAGTGTATAAGTCATAAGTCTTTCACCTCCTTGGTTAAGTTTATTCCTAAATAGTTTATCCTTTTTGGTGCTATAGTAAACAAGATTTCTTAATTTCCTTTTCAGATTAGTCATTGTTAGTGTGTAGGAATACCACTGATTTAGGGTTGTTGATTTTATATTCAGCAACTTTGCTGAATTTTTTTATTAGTTCTAACAGAGTTTTTGTTTTTTGTGATTGTGAATAGATTTAGAGTTTTCTATATATATGATCATCTAATCTGTGAACATATATAATTTTGTTATTCTTTTCCACTTTGTATGCCTTTTCCTGTATTGATTCAGATGGTCATATGGTTTTTGTCCTTCATCTTGTTAATGAAAGGTATTACATGGTTTGAGTTTTGTATATTGAACATCCTTGCGTTCCAGGTATAAATCCTACCTAATCATGATGTATAATTGTTTAAATGTGCTGCTGAATTTAGTTTTCTAGTATTTTATTCAGGATTTTTGATTTAATATTTTTCAGAGATAATAGTCTATAGTTTTCTTTTTCTGTTTTGCCTTTACCAGATTTTGTTATCAGGGTAATGATGGCCTCATAGAATGATTTTGGGAGTGTCCTCTCTGATTCTTTAGAAGAGTTAGAAAAAGACTGGTGCTAATTCTTCTTTAAATGCTTGGTAGAATTCTCTAGTGAATCTATCCAGTCCTGGGCTTTTCTTTGTTGGGAGGTTTTGATTACTGCTTCAAGCTCCTTGCTAGTAATAAGTCTGTTCAGATTGTGTAGGTTGTCTGTTTCTAAGAACTGATCCATTTCTTCTTTGCTATCCAATTGGTATATAATTGTTCATAACTATTCATAGCAGTCTTTTATAATTCTTTGTATTTCTGTGATATCAGTTGTAATGTCTCCTCTCTCATTTATAATTTAATTTATTTGAGTCTTCCCTTTTTCTTTCTTAGTCTAGTTAAGAGTTTGTCTATTTTGTTGATCTTTTCAAAAAACCAACTTTTGGTTTTATTGATTTTTTCTATTGTTTTTCATTTCTCTATTTTATTTATCCCTGGTCTAATCTTTACTATTTCTCTCCTTCTGCTTACTTTGGGCTTATTTTGTTCTTCTTCTTCTAGTTTCATAAGGTGTAAGGTTAAGCTGTTGATTTGAGATCTTTCTTATCATTAATGAAAGGTTTTACTGTTATAAACTTCCCTCATAGTATAGCACTTGCTGTATCTCATAAGTTTTGGTATTTTGTGTTTCCATTTTCATTTGTCTCTAGATATTTTCTGAATTATCTTGTGATTTCTTCTTTGACCCATTGGTCGTTTGAGTGGATTTTTAAATTTCCACATATTTGTGGATTTTCCTGTTTTCCTTCTGCTTTTGACTTCTAGTTTAATGCCACTGTGGTCAGAGAAGATATTTTGTATAATTTCAATCCTCTTAAATTTGTTAGGACATAGTTTTGTGGCCTAACGTGGTTTATCTTATATATTTACCTTTACCAGAGAATTTTATATGTTTGTGTTGCTGTTTATCATCCTTTCCTTTCAACTTGTAGTATTCTTTTCAACAGGTCTAGTGGTGACAAACTCCCTTGGCTTTTTTTTTTTTTTTTATCTTGGAAAGCTTTAATTTCTTCTTCCTTTTTAAAGGACAGTTTTGATGGATATCATATTCTTGGTTGGAAGTTTGGGGGTTTTTCAGTACTTTGAATATAACATCCCACTTCCTTCTAGCCTATAATGTTTCTCCTGAGAAAGCTACTGATAATCTGAGTTCCCTTGCACATGACAATTTTTGCTACTTTGAATATCCTCTCTTTAATTGTGACTTTTGACAGTGTGATTGTCAGAGTGTAGCTCTTTCTAGAGTTATCCTGTTGGAGTTTTTTAAGCTTCGTGAATCTATATGCCTATTTCTCTCCTTAGATTTGGGAAATTTTAGGTCATTATTTCTTCAAACAGATTTCTGCCCTTTTGTCTCCTTCTTCTCCTTCTAAGGCTTTTATAATGCATATATTGTTCCATTTGATGGTGTCCCATAAGTCCTGTAGACTCTCCACATGTGTCTTCATTGTTTTTTCTTTTTGCTCCTCTGCCTTGGTAATTTTGAAAATCCTCTGATTCTTTCTTCTGTCCAGCCAAGTCTACTTTTGTGTCCTGCCAGTGAATTTTTCAATTCAGTTACTATATTCTTCATTTTCATATATTGTTCTTTTAAATATTTTCTATCTCTGTGCTGATATTCTCATTTTGTTCATGCACCATTTTCCTGATTTTATTTAGTTGTCTATCTATTCTCTCTTTTAATTCGTTGAGGATCCTTATGATGGTAATTTTGGATTCTCTGGTAATTCATTTATCTTTAGATTTGGTTTCTGGAGATTTAGTATATTCCTTTAACATGTGATTGTTTTCCATTTCTTTGTATGTCTTGTTATTTTTTGTTGTTGCGATTTCAGCATTTGAAGAATCAACTAACTTTCCCAGATTTTGTAATTTGGTTTCCTACAGGAAGGACTTTCTCCACTCATCACTGCTAGAGATTTGGAGACTCCTCAAAACTTTTCTGCGTATGTGCCCTCTCTGGACTTCTGTGTGTAATTTCCTGTTTGAAGAAGTTTTCCACTTTATACCCAGGAGCCCCTCTGGTGTCCGGCTGCAATACTGTGGCCTCTCTCATGCAGTAGCAAATCACCATCCTGGGGTTCCGCCTAGTATTCCTCTATGGTACTGCAGACTCAGGTGCATGGTTGAAGTCTTCATTCCTAGAGATCCTCAACCTAGTACCCAGTTCCTGTCAGTATTTGGATATAATCCAAGACAGACAGTGGTTCCCTTGAGCAGCCCCTCTAATGTCAGTTGGATGTATATTCTACTCCTTTCCCACACCAGGGAGAAGATGTGGATTGGAGATTTCCTTTCAAATGTGCTGCACTTCATACAGGGTTTGTGTGGTGGGAGTCTAATGAGAGAGAGTGAAGGGTGTTATGAATTTCCTACTGGAGATTTTGTGTGATTGGCTTTGCTCTCACCTGGGTTGGTGGAATCTTTTAACTGGTTTCTGAATTTCTCACAGAGGTATTTTGTCAGTTTGTTCTTAAATCCACGTTTCCATGGTGGGGAGGAGGGTCTAAGTTCATGTTCCTCCATCTTGCTGAGGCTACACCTAGATGTTGAGTTCTCAACCCGGGAATTCTAGCATCACTCTAATGACAAGGGAAACCATTTTGTTGACTGTATGAAAAAGCTTTGCAAACTCTTGTTATTTATGAAGATATTTTATTGTTGCTTCACTTCCAACTTCAGGAAAAGTAGATAGAGCTACTGACATTTTAAAATTCACACTGTTTAAGCAATCTGACACCCTTGGGCTTCCTTAACTAATTATGTTACCTCTGACCTGTATGACCAGCAATCATTGATTTTCACAATAAAACTTATCAAGTGTCATTTTCTGAAGATGGGTATTTCCTCCCCAGTTTTGGACTCTGCATTAGTTCAAGGTGACATCACAAAGTTCTAGAAGAACTAATGATGTATACTCAGCCATACCATATCCAGGTACAATCTGTTTGTCCTCAGGATCCTTCCAAATAGTCTTCACAAGCTCAAAACCTGAAGACTTCATTTGTGGAAAAGATGTCAAAGAAAAATGTCTTAGAATCACATCAGAAAAGACCTTATAATACATACTTTTAACTACCAGTTAATGACCAGGAAGTAGGGCTTTTGATCTATGACTCCCAACTGAGAAGTCACACAAGTTTTCAAGCTTCATCATCTGTGTCTCCATTCTGATGAGAGATTTAAAACTGGAGATTCTCAGAAGTTCTCTGTAAACAGAAGACATTGGAAGAAAGAGAGCTATCCCAAGATCATAAAACCACGCTGATGACAATGGTCGGTACACAGCTCCCACCTGAGTCACTGGATCAAGATCTTACACATTTTTGTTTTGTTTTGTGTCTATATAATTTTTGTTTGTTTGGTTTTTTCTTTTCTTTTGCTTTATTTTTCAGTGTGTATTCTACCCTGCCTTCTTTTGTGCCACTTTCTGTCATTTAAAGGTGAGCTTTTTTCTTTCATACTTTTTTTTCCTGTTTCTATGGGTACATTTGCTTATTATCTGCTATGGTAGCAATAGCTGGTTAAAAATGATCCATTCAATAAAGAAAGTCTCAGAAAATTACTGAATTCTGTGTCTGCTCCCATTTCATCTAGGAGACTTCTGTTAGTCCCTATACTGTTGTCAGAAAGATCAAAATACTCATTCTGAGACAAAACATGGAAAAATAGCCTTAATGAATTTTTGAAAGTCGTTATCATTATAGATACGACAAAGACAGGTTTAATGTACTTCATGATGTGATCCACACAGAAGCAGAAAAAATGATTAGTGAGAAGAGGCGCCAAAAGACCCAAGATAGGTATTACTTATGCAGTAATATTTGTGTTCGTGTGACTGTGCCATGAAGAAACTGTAAGAGGCAATACTCAGCCAAAGAGCACTGTGTGCTCTTTCTTTCTCCTTCTTTGACTGAGAGTAGGGTTAGGGAGTGGGTGAGTGGAAATTATCTCCTTTTCAGAAAACAAAAATAAATAAGTAAAAGTTGCTAAACAATCCCATTGTAACACTTTGGCAAGAAAATTCTCCAAGGATAGCTCCTAATTTGTAGTACTGCATTTGTGGAACTTAAAGCACACTTGGTTTCCTAACAAAATGTTCAGGAACATATTGCCCAAGTGCTGACCTGTTTCCAATCTATTGCATACCTGCCACCTTGGAGTGTTATCTCAGATTTACCTCACAGGGCCAGTTACAAGGCTGGGATCCCTTTTGTGATCCTCACAAACTTTTACCACTGTGGCTTACAAATAGAGTCATGTAGATGATTAGCCATAGGGAAAAATTATACTCTAGCTCAAGAAGAATCTAACATATTAGTACTCAATGCGTTCAGCCTATTCACAAATAAAGAATTTTAGCTAGCCATTTTCTGTCTTAATAGCTGCCTCACTGCAATTTACAAAAAGCTTCAAAAGATTAGAAGGGTTATCCATGCCATGACAAAAAGAATTATCCAGTCATTGGCAATTCCACCAAGACTATCGGCTTACTGAGGAGAACAGTAGCCAAAAAGTGGATGAGTAGTTACATATAATAGCCATCTGTCCTCTTTCAATCTCCCAAGGGAGTTCTTGTGCTGTCATTGTTGAAAAATATTGTACATATATTCCTAGAAACTTTTCTAAAATCTTTAAAATTTCCTGTTGGATTTTAGATCGAAATATTGAAACGGGAAAAATGGGTGACTTCTCAAACATAATGGTGCCAAAGCAGGGGATTTCTCCTGGCTTGGCTTTGACCTATGCTCATTGATGAGATTTGCAAAATGAGGAGACTGGCTCAGGAGGATACTCTAGTTCCTAATAATTATACTCTTGGTAGCTTGCATGCTCATTTCCTTGTACAAAGGTGTGATCTCCAGAATCTTAAATTTTGTGATACAGCTATTGTATTGCCAACTGACCCAACAGATAATTGTAGAGCAATAAGAGTGTGAAAAACTGATGCTCATGTCAGTTGAAAGAGCTACAACTTAAAACTTTTTTCCACTTACGAAATATCCTTTTTATTTAACATATCATAATGAGATTCCACATTGCTACATAATTATGATTATTTTAATGACAGTATAATTTCCTATGAAGTTAATAACCATAATTTGTCTCACTGTTCAGCTATTGTTGGTTGTTAGGTTGCTACCAGGTTTTTTTCTTCATAAATGATGCCATAATGAACCTTCACATTAATTTTGAAAATAGTAGTTTAGGTTAAAGAGTGTAAACCTATATCTATACACAGCATTATTAGTTCATGAAGCAATATAAAATGTTGTTTTTGTTTGAAAACTTTTATGCTGAATGAATCTAATTCATTGCTTACTGTTTTTGGTGCGGTAACATATACATAATATAAATCTTGTCATTTTAACCACTTTCAAATGTACACTTCAATGGTATTAATTATGTTGACAATATTGTTCAACTTCACAACTACCTATTTCCAAAACTTTTGCATCACCCCAAACAGAAACTCTGTTCCATTAAGCAGCCATCCCACATTTCACCCCCCATCCTAGATACTGCATATAAGTGGAATTGTACAATATTTGTCCTTCTGTGACTGCTTTATTTCACTTAGCATAATCATTTCAAGGGTCATCCACATTGTAGCATGTATCAGAATTTCATTCCCTTTTCTGATTGAGTAATATTCCATTACATGGAGAAATCGTACAATATTTGGAGCTGTACAGTATTTGTCCTTCTGTAACTGGTTTATTTCACTTAGCATAGTGGTTTCAAGAGTCATCCACTTAGACTTTGAGCCTTTCCTGTATTCCACAGCTCTCTTGTGATTATTTCTGCACCTTTGTCTTTCATTTTTTTCTGTTCATCTCTTCAATTTTTCCATAATTTTCTATTGTGTAGTCTTTTAGATGAACAATTTTGTATTCTGCTATTAAACACATTCAATAATTTCTTAATTTCAGATATTTTAGAATTTTATATGATTCTAAATTTTTTTGAAATTCACCAATTCTTCATATATTTAGTCCATTGTTTCCTGTTTTCTTGAAAAAAAATCATGATTATTATTTTTTTTGAGGAAGATTAGTTCTAAGCTAACATCCACTGACAATCCTACTCTTTTTTTTTTCCTGCTGAGGAAGATTGGCCCTGAGCTAACATCCATGCCAATCTTCCTCTATTTAATATGTGGGATGCCTGCCACAGCACGGCTCGATAAGTGCCACACACAGGATCTGAACCTGTGGACTCCAGGCGGCTGAAGCCCAGAGCATGAACTTAACTGCTGCACTACCAGGCTGGCCCCCAATGATTACTTTCAAAGTCTGTGGTTAATAACAACTATATCTGAATCACCTTGGGATCTATTTTTATTTTCTTCCCTGCTTTTTGGACATTTTTTCTAGATTTTAATATGCTTCATTTTTTGTTTCACCTTTTCTTTTAATTTTTATGTTAACCTTACAAATATATAAAAGAGTTAATGCATAAACATTGAACCAGATATATTCTGCCTAAATCTCATGTAAATAAATTTGCCATATCTCTTTAAAATTCAGGAAATGCACATACTTTTAAAAAGAAAATAAATAACCCAAACTGAGATGCCTATAACTCAATTGCTAAGAATTTTTGGATTCTCAAGAATGCATCTTATTTTATTCAGACATTTATTTATATCTTTTAACATTTTATTCTGAAATAATTTCCAACTTTCAGAAAAGTTGAAAAAATACACAAAATAATCCCCCATACTATTCGCCCGGGTTCAACAAGTTATAACATGCTCCTTTGCTCCTTAATACTTTATTTAGTGTATTTCCTAAGAACAAAGTATTTCATTTAAATAACAGCACTACAATTACCATGTTTAGGAAGCTTAACATTGCCAGGACACTTTAGTCTGCAGTATATTGAAATTCATCGCAATAATATTTTTGCAATAATAGCCTGTAAAGGAGTTTGTTGTTTGCTTTTCCTACAAAGGATTCCACCAGGTAAAGACCTGTTTGCGGTGCTTGTTTGCTCTCCTTTAATCTGGAAGCTTCCTTCAGTCATGCGAGGTATTTCAATTTGGGTTTTGTTGTTTTCTGACTCTCTTCCTCATTATTTGGTTCAGGCTATCTATTTTGGGCTAAAACTACATGAAATTGATTATTCCTTCCCAGAGTATCATATTTTCAGGCACACAATACCTGTTTCTCCATTATTGGTTATGTTAATTTTGATCATTTAGATGAAGTGTTGTCTGGTTTCTTTTCAACATAGTTGCTCTATTTTCTTTTGAAGTTACTGAGTAATTTGTGAGGAGAAATTTAAGACTCTGTATATACTCTGTTCTAGGTAGTTATACAATTCTGATATATACTAAAGTAACTTTAGATGAGATTGTTCCCAGTAAATTTTTCAGGAATTTTCTGATCAGTGGCTGTAACGCCAAAGCCAGGCTTATGCATAGCTTAAAAGTGCTATGTAACTTATTGAACTGAAAAGAGTAGTCAGTTATCTAACAGAGCAAAGTGGTAAAATTTGACTTCTTGGTTTATTTAATGCATAAGAGACAGTTGTTTACAAGTTCCACATTTTGAGGTGTAAAAACAATGTTTGTGGGGACTGGCCCCGTGGCTGAGTCTTTGTTTGTGCCCTGTGCTTCAGTGGCCCAGGGTTTCGCCAGTTCAGATCCTAGGCCTGGACTAGCATGGCTCATGAAGCCACACTGAGGCAGCATCCTACACAGCACAACTAGAAAGACCTACAACTAGAATACATAATTATGTACCGGGGGTCTTTGGGGAGAAGAAGGGAAAAAAAGATTAGCAACAGATGTTAGTTCAGGGCCAAGCTTTAAAAAAAAAATGTTTGGGAAATCAATGCAATTTCAGAGTATGAACCACAGTTTTTGACTTATCAAGTTTCATTTATATTTTAGCAAGAGTAGAATTACTCAGATGCTTGGTAAGAACAAAAACAACAAAAAAGCTTTGGTACCTCATTATCTATGAAGTACTTTGTTTCTAAATCCCATATCTTTTTAACTCTGCTGTAGGATATGCGGCAGTATTATTTCTGATTTAGAGCAATTACATTTATTTTTTGATGTAAACAAATTTAAAGATTCATAGATAGAAGACAGAATTTTGTTATTTATCTGATTAGCAATATGATTATTAAAAATGTACGCTTAATTTTAAAAAGTGGAACTCAAAGTTTTAAATTTTATGAAATTTAAACCTATGACATTTTATAAAGCCCAGTTTTAGAAACTAGTAATATTTGCTAAGTACAAAGTAATTTACAAATATATTCCTTCAGAAAGCATCATGATATAAAGAATATTTTAATTGACTTTGGTAAGAAAGAAGTCCTTGATGAAGCTGCTGTCAGTTTGAATATCAGTAATATTAGAGATGGGGTAAAAAAGGATTTACATTATATAAGAACCCATATCATCCTTTATCTTAACATCAAGATTCCATACAACTTATTTTATTTTCTATTAAATAAAGCAATTTTGTAATAAATTTCATAAATATAATAAATTTTATTTATTTATTATTTTATTTACTTTATAAATATATTAAATTTTATAAATAAAACAATTTTTATTTTCTGTTCTATGGAATATGAAAGGCCACATTTTGCAATTCATTGAAAATGCATTCTGCCTATGTTTCTGTATAAGAATAGAGATATAAAATATAGTGATATCATAGGGTCATTTCTAATAGAATTTCTATTAATATATTCATAAAAATATCTTGGGGATTCAATTCTGAAAGTTTCAGGGAAAAGTACAATGTTACCAGACTACAGTTATTAATAATTGCTAAATATTAGAGTTAAAAATGATTTTTCTAAACATATTAATCTGTCATTAGTGTAGTGTGATATTTTCTTTTGATGGGGGCATTATCATGTAATACAACTTTTAATGAAAATAGAAAAATAAACAAAAAGAACCTGGGGGAAAAAATTCTACCTAATGATTGAAAGATAACATTGTTTATTACATTTTCTTCAATTTTTAAAAATATGTATTTGTCTAAAAGCAAAACTTCCATGAAATAAAAATAGAAAATAAACTTTAATTGCATGGACAATAACTGTTTTACCAGTTGGTCAATAACTGGTGACCAGGTGGTCAGAAACTCAAAGAAAGAAAGAGGCTAGATAGAGATTACCATGCTCTTAGAGAAGAGGCCAAACACAATTGACTGTAAGATAAGGAAACGTCACTTTTGAGGTTCAGGAAATAATACAAAATAGATTTCCACTCTCCATAGCTCCAGATCTGTCTCCAAACTCCTCAATATAGCAAATGATGGAGATAATAATATAAATTGTTATCACTGGGTTTTGATAATGATGTTCAATTATACCAGAAGGAGACTCCAAAATAAGTCGCTTGCACATTTTTTCAGTAAATAGCAATCTTATCTATATCTACTGTTTAGAATAAATAATTAAAACTGGGAAAATCAATATGTAAATTTGGAGACACTAAACAATAAAATGTTTGAGGTTAGTATGGCATTTAGGTTATAGATGAAGAGCATATTTTCAATGCTTTACTCCAGAAAATAAACTTTCTTCTTTTTTACTCTATGTAATTTTCCCAATTCTGTCTTCTACGTTACTAATTTGGTTTTCTGCAGTAATTTTGTATGCTTTGTATGTTCTCATGCCATATAGTATTTGAAAGATAATTAGTACGTCTAAGTTGATTTCCTATTACTACTGGTTTCATTTTTTATTTCTCCCACTGAATTTCAAGACATAGAATCAGACAATACTTATACAAAATAATGTAAAGGTATTTTCCTAGAGAAAGAAAATCATACAAAATGTAACATAAATTCTTTTAAATTTGCAATAGGAAAGGTCATTTATGCACTAAAGTATGCTTATATTTTCAGGTTATGTGCGATCCACATATAGTAGAAGTCAGACTGAGCTCCTCAGAAATCAGAGCCTGAGTCAGCACCTCCTGTGCTGCATCAGTAAAGTTGGTGATCCCAGGAGGAAAGAGTGATGCTCATAGGGAGAGAGAGCCTACACTAGGAAGGCTTATTGACTTGGCCTCCCCTAAGTGCCACTGATTACTCCGTCTCATGGAATTATCTTCTGACAAGCTGTATGAACTGTTTTTGAAGACAGCCGCTCTAGATGAGAATGAATAATTTATCTACTGGCTCTTATCTCCCATCATTTAAAGATTTTCCCTGAGGTTTATTAATTCTGCAGCATTTCTGGGAGGCCTTGTGAAGTTAAGCCATCATCAAGTTAGTTGGAGCCCACACCTTAGGAGTGACTCGAAAGAGAAACGATTGGAGCGAGAGAATCTAGAATAGTTCATAAGAAATGTTTGATACAGTAGACAAAAATAAGAAATAAGGAAAATAACCCCCTGGCTGTATTTATTGAATTTTAAGGACAAAAAGCATTGATATAAACCTAGGAAGACACAATTAATCCACAAAATCAAGACAAGAGCCAGATTGAATAACATCTTCCAGATAGTTAAGAGTAAGGGCAACTTCTCTAATTCCTGTCAAGAGAGTCACCTAGAATAGACTGCTACTACCACCAGCTCCCTCCAGTCACCTTGCAAGTTTTAAGGAGAAACTAGGATGTTAGGAACTAACAGAAATAACTGCATTGAAAATCCTGGAGCAAATACTTATCTTCGACTGATGTATTTGTGTTGAACAACACTACCACCTAGGCGGAGGGCTGCTGGGCATGGCAGTTAGAACAGAGATTAGAAAAAAATTCCTTAAGTTCTCTTTTGTCTCTTCTCTTCTTCCTTTGAGACAATTGCTGCCTGCTCATTTACTATAGAAATTGTCTCCTATGGCCCAAAATGTAGATTCAGATGCAAACAAGGTTAACATAAGGACAGTCTAAAAGTCCTTCTGGGGTGAAGCATAAGGTTTGATCGTCCTCCTGTATTCTCTTCTCCACTCGCCACCAAATCCTGAAGGCCCATGGACCATGACAAAAGATGCTAACCCTTCCCAATGTTGCTACTGTCAAAGAGTTCAGAAATTGAATCGGGAAACTATGCTCCAATGCAAAAAACAGCCAAGAAACCTCTAAAGGTAAAGAATAAAGGGAAAAGATCCCTAGCAGGAATCAGATTTTATTACAAAGCTATTTGCAAAAACATGGTGCAGAAATAAATTTACCAAAGGAACTTTGATATGTGACATACTTGGCTAGCAGAACAATTGACAACAACAGAATCATTCAGTTACTAGAGCTAGAAAATTTGGTTATTCCTGGGAATGAAAATTTAATTAGGCACCTACCTCATACCATTAATAGAAATTAAATGCCATTGGATTAAGTTCTCAAACGTTAAAAGCAAACAAAAATATTTGAAAGATAACTTAAAAATAAATGTTTCTGAAATTGGGATAGGGAAATTTTTTTTTATATAATAAATACAAAAAGTACTAAATATAAAAGAAAGATAAGTTTTTCTATATTAACCTTAAGAGCATCTTCTCATCAAATAACATTGAAAAGCGAGCCCGAAACTTGGAAAAACACATGAAACTTGTTTTACTAACAAAGATGAGTTAAGTCTGTAGAATGTTCTTTTCCATAAACTATTGTTCAATTTTTGCTTCTGATTCTTTTTGTTTTATTTGTTCTTTTTAAATGGATATTATGTCTGCAATTATAATTTGGGGCATTTTTCATTTACCTATTTTTAAAGTGCTTTTTACATTGTCCTATCAAATTAATTTAGTTCAGAGAATATACAATTTATATATATATTTTACATATCATATAGACAGACAACACATATGTGTATTTTTATATTTGGAGATCAGAGGGTACATCAGAGAATAAACCTACTGAACTATGTTGAACAAAGTGACTATAATTTTGTGTAATTAAAAAAACAGTAACAAATAACAAAAGAGAAGAGTATACAGAGGCAAAAACCTAATCAATGGGAAATAATATAGAAGTAGGAAGCCCAAGAGCGGAAGGTCACATTGTTCCAAACTATGTTGCTCATATCCACTAATCTTACTCTCTTATTTAGTAATCAATCTTTGCATTTGGTTACCCCTTTACAAAACTATTTTCTACAAGTGGTGTCATTTCTTTTAGCTTGATTGCTCCTCAAACCGAATATCTAATGAGGAACTAGACCATATCTTTCAAATGCATATGTGAATATATAAAGTAAGAATTATGATACGACAAATAACTTTGCCAAAGTGATTTTACTGGCGGAAACACGAGGTGTTGCTAAGAACTAGATGTGCCGTCACCTCATAATTCAGATAGATTGAAACAGAGAGGATTAAAGCTCCATCCCCTGCAGGAAAAATTTTTACTTATAACCATTTTACAGTATATTAGCTTATTTGCCAAAGTAATATTTTCACTATGACTCATACAGTCTGTTAGAAAGGTTGACCCTTCAGTCATAACATGTTAATTATGTAAAGTAAGTCTTTATAACCCTTGATGAAATATTTTAAATAATGGAGCCTACTTCTTAAATTTCCAGCTACTCTCTCTGATCTGATTCACTGCTTAAGATATGAAATTTACTTAATAACATAAACAAATAAAAGGTTTTACTTGATACTATTATTATATGTAAAATGATTTTTAAAAAGCCAAGAAGGGAGAGAGAGAGAGAAGAAGAAATGTCATATTTAATTTTCTAAAATGATTCTGAATTAGGGGCTGGCCCCGTGGCCGAGTGGTTAAGTTCGCGCGCTCCGCTGCAGGCGGCCCAGTGTTTCGTTGGTTCGAATCCTGGGCCCGGACATGGCACTGCTCATCAGACCACGCTGAGGCAGCATCCCACATGCCACAACTAGAAGGACCCACAACGAAGAATATACAACTATGTACCGGGAGGCTTTGGGGAGAAAAAGGAAAAAATAAAAAATCTTTAAAAAAAAATAAATAAAAAAAAATAAAATGATTCTGAATTAAAGTACTTTTTAGTTTTAATGTTTCCAATTGTGAATTTTTAAACAGCAAAGTGTTATCTGATTCAAAAAAGTAAAAAGGCAGTGACTCTGTATCATAACAAAAGGAATTTTTTGACTTTAACGGTGGTGATCCAGTGTGTTCCAATGATGGAAAATAGATGTGACAAACAATGGACATAATTGTTTGCAAGCAACAAATCAGTTTTAAATAAATGGCTGTAGGAATCTGAGGCACAGATGAAGGATAGTGTACTCTGAGACATAACTAGGATCATTTAACAGGTAGAATTAATGTCTTTGAAGTGATTTCCTGAGAATAGGTAGTACAACTCAGACATAGTAATTTTCCTGAGACTTAGTGGTAAAGCATAATTAACTTAAATCATGGCATTATTACTGAATTAATAGTGTCTATTCATGCTCCAATCATAAAGCAATTCTTCCAGATGTGTTAGTTCTGGAATTTTAGCAGGAACAAAATAACATATTCAAATAAGTGCTCTCGGTTTGTGAACTTTTGTGATAGGAGAGCCCTGAAATTAAAGGTGTGCGTGCCTAAATGATCATATCTCATATAAAGTGATTTTATACAATCAAATTTCCTTCTCATAGTCTAGGACTTCTCCATGCATTAATTCTTTCCAAATTGAAATCAGTTATTGAAGATAATACTATGATTAAAATTCTTACATTTTATTTTTTTTCAGAATTTTAAACATTGACAAGATAGTTACAAAAGGAGAGATGATAAAATAAGTGGGAAAAACATCAAAAATGTCTATTTGAGGCTAGTTTAAAGAAGAATTACATTTTCAGTGCACTGTGTATTCTTCCTCTTATTATTAACAAAGAGGTATGGGTCATGAGTGAATTGACAAATATAGAGGAAACTATTTTAAAATAAGCTGCCAAAATGACCATTTTAAATCCATTAACTACTGAAAAATAAGCTATAAATGGAAAAAATCCAATTTCTCAGGAATGAAATAATTTTTCTTAAAAATCTTTGATAGATCTATGTGGCTCTTTCATTAAAACCTATAATTTGAAATGAAAGCTTTTACTTTTTATCTTTTAGAGTAAAAATATCTGTAAACTTACTTTTTATCTTTTTGAGTAATGATTCTTTTGACATACAGAAATTTTACATATAATCAAATTTGGTAAGAAATTTATGGGTATCTGTAATTTGTTTACATGATAAGATGTCATTTCTGCAAGTCCTTCTTAGTATGTCTAGATATTAGTCTTTTTTTAGATAATTTGCTTATGTAAAAAAGAAAACAGAAGGGCCATCCCACTGGCGCAGCAGTTAAGTTCGCATGCTCAGCTTCTGGGCCAGGTTCACCAGTTCGGATCCCGCGTGTGGACGTACGTGCCACTTGACAAGCCATGCTGTGGCAAGTGTCCCACATATAAACTAGAGGAAGATGGGCATGGGTGTTAGCTCAGGGCCAGTCTTCCTCAGCAAAAAGAGGAGGATTGGTGGCAGATATAAGCTCAGGACTAATCTTCCTCAAAAAAAAAAATAGAAAACAGAAAGAAACTTTATTCATTTAGCAATTATTTACTAACAGCTACTCTGTGTAAGTCACTAAAGTGACTGCCATAAACACAACAAATAGAAGTCCTAGACCTCAAGATCATGTTTTATTTTGGGTAGAGTTGGGGGTGGCAGTAAATAGGATCAAATCCATTAGTGACCTGAACATGCGCCCTGCTCGTCTTGGGCATTTTTTATTGTGTTACCAATAAAGATATACAGGCAGAAAGATAGAAAGCGCGTTACCACGCTAATCGTTGCTAGTGTTGTATGCTGTAAGTAAGTATTTATCCGAGTGCTTTCTACCCATTAGGGAGGGTGGTGTAGTTCGGTTTCAGCTCCCGGCTTTGTGTAGGTCTGAGGTTATGACCTCTGTCTCAGAATACACATAATCTCATCACCAAGTCCTGTCTGACTCCCCTCGGGCCCCATGGCATCACTTCCAATTTCCCCCTCAGTCTTTCTGTTTCATCCTCATTTCTGACACCTAAAGATATAAATGCATCTTGCCAGTCAGAAATTGGAAGCCTCAAATGGGGTAATTTCGATGTTAGTATCACACTCCTCTGAAAATGACTCAGAAATATGACAAATGGTACTTGCTTGCATTTGGAAAAAAAAGAAGTTAATCCAAGCTGTGTAAATTTATTGTTGTACTTACATAAATGTTTCAATAAGTACAAATAAACCAGAAAAGGTATAATAACAGTGACAGAGCATTCCCCAAATCACCATTTTATTTAATTTTGTTAATGAGAAAAATCTCAAACTTTGAAGAGAAGCATGAAAAGTCTTTATTACACAAAAGCATAAAATGGGTATTATTTCCTTTTATCACTCTGTCTCAATACTACAGCACCAAATAGTATCTATGAAATATCACTGTAACGGCACTAATGCTGGGAACGCAATTTCAGTTTTAATTGTTACCATAATGAAAATGAGATGGAAAATGAACAATTTATAAAAACATTCTCTAGCATTTCCTTATCACTTCAGCAACAGATTTTACTTTTCTTCGTATTAGTAAAATGTAACCAAGTTCAACAAGCTGACCATTTTAATTTCTCACATTAAATTCTTTGTTTGCTGTTTTATCTTGCTGCTGTCTCATCTCAGCAGCTCACAGTAAAAAGCTAATGGCCTGTAGCAAGGCTCAGCCTCAAAAATCAGAATCATATGAATGTGATGTGAAAGAAGACCCCATAAAAGAAAGGCTCATGCTGCCTTTTGATCTAGTCTTCTAATTTCAAAATATCTGTGTCTTATCAAATCTGCTTCTTCTCTACTAAACATCACTAATTATCCGACATCATGTATCATGAGATTTCTTCCCTCCGACATGTTATGAAAATGAAATTCCCTATCATCTCGATTGTTCTTCCTTCTTGCTCTCAGATCTATTTCTTCCCATATATGCTGAAAAACTTTCTCAGGCTTAATTACTCCAAGCCCATGTGAGCTAAATCATGACCTGTAGAGAGACAGATGTCTGATCAAACCTTTGATTGCTCATGACACCTCAGTTCTGGGTAAAGGAATAAGGGTTTCCTGGAAAAAAAAAAAAAGGTGGTTTCTGTTCATCTAATTTTCTAAATGTCCCAAAGGAGATGAGCTATTAACATGTCACAGATAAAATGTGAAGTGACCAGTACTTATCGAGGAGAATCAGAAAGTGTATTAATCATGTAACAGAGAAAACATCCACAGGAATATTTAGTAGAAATACAATGAGTTAAGAAAGCAAATTAAGGACAAAATACACAGACCGTCAAGTTGATATGGGAGGAGAAATCAAAAGAGGGAGATGCAAAGGTTTGCTTTCTCAACATTAGAAGCGTGAAGTGTGAGGTGAGCCAAAAACGAAGCGGGGAGTTTAATAAAACAGCAGTAAGGCTCCTACAAATGCTGAATTGCATGTACATCTTGTAAAAGGGCACTGAACTTGCCACCTCATCCCCTGATTATGGGACAAAAGCAAACGTAGCTGAAGTAATTACAAACTAGAGGCTGGGGAACATAAAACTCTTGCAAAGTATTATGAGACAGTCTAGACTGGTGTCTTGATGAGTTTCTATTGAAAATAAGAAATTAGAGGAACGTGTGTGCTGAAGGGTTAAGTTGAGCTTACCTGTGCAAGAACAGCTTGAGAATTGCAGGCTTGCTTAGCCGCCTGTGCCCTGACTGCGGTCAGCAGAAACAGTAAAGAAAATGTTCCACGAACACATATGCCCTCACTTAACCTGCTGATGACACTGTTGTATGGACAGAAGCATGAGAGGCACAGGTGGGTGGACATATTAGTCAGGAGTACATTCACCTGCCAGTTGGAGACAAAAAATACTACCGACAGTGGGATTTATTTGTATCAGGAAGCTCAGGGCTATTATGGCAGCTCGAAGCTGTCACAAGGCATTCAGGCTGCTTCCATCTTTTCACTCTCCCCCTTAGGGGCTTGGTGTTTTACTACGTGCTTGTGGTTTTATGACTACATGTCTCCTGCTCTGAACCAAGCAGAAAGAAGCAGGAAGGAAGAACAGGGGATGGTTGTCATTTGTAACAGGAATGTAGGGTGCTTTCCCAGAAACATCCATTGATTATGTCCCATTGGCCATAACTATCTTTCATGGTCTCATATATTTCACATAACATGTTGCTACCCTAAACAAATTTGAGGGTATTTTGGCAAGAAAATTACCAGGTAGTAATACAAAATTTGTATCGGTTAGAGTATCAGGTAACAGATTCCACTCACAAATAGGATAACTGCAGGAGAATATTGACAATATTTGGGTAATGTTAAAGAAAATAAAAAACAGATAATAAAGAACCCAAGGTCAGAAACAGCAGGGATCTGCTACCACGGTTAGATTGAAGGGAAGAGAAGAGAGAACTGTTACTGTTGCCCAGAGACACAGAGCTGTAGTTGGGGGAGCAATCTCCTGGACAGGAACTGTGTCAATCTACAGGCTAGCAGAGGGAGAAGTACCCCAACATCACCATTCTCCCACTTCTGATCTCTTGCTGGTGTCTGCCACTGATCACATCCAGTCAGGAGACAGAGGGTAACAGACCCAGTTAAAATAGCCTACAAATTTCCACCTCCTGGAGGAGGTGGGTCGGGTGGGCAAAGCATGAAGTAAAAAAGAGGGAGTAGATTTGAAGGGTAAATGGAGAATACCAGTGCAACATCCAAATGCCATGATAAGTCTGTGGGAGAAATGTCGACTAAAGAAAGATTTAGGGAGATAACATGCCTTCAATTGAAATCTAAAGACCAGTTATGCTTTGGGTACAAATGGATAGCTCACTTGCATTGTCCAATTAAGATAATCTTCGTTAACTGCTCTCAAAGCAACCTACGCTTCTATTTAACATTTGTCAAAGAAACATGTAAATCATTATTTGGGCATTGATTTTTTTTTCCAAACTTGGTTGCATATATCATGAAAGAAGCAATTATAATTGACATTCACTGCTTGTAGTGAGCAGAATTCTAAGATGTCTCTCAAGATTCCCATCCCACTGGGGAACACTCGCCTTTTACCAGTTACTCAATTGAACAATAATCTAAGTGCTGCTCAGATGGTAGTTAGTAGGTATAATTAGGGTCTCATATCAGTTGACCTTAAGATAGGAAGATGATCCTTGGTGAGCTTCCCTTAATTAGGTGAGCCCTTATGAGGGTCTGAACTCTTCCTGGTGAGACACCTGAAGTCAGAGAAATTCTAAACATGAGATAGATTCGAAGTGAGGGAGATTTTCCATGGCTAGCTTTTGAGATGGAGGAAGCCACATGGCAAGGAATGTAGATGGTCTCTGGGAGTAGAAAATGACCTTGGCTGACAACCAGCAAGGAAACAGGGATCTCATTCCTAGAGCTACAAGAAACAATTCTGCCAACAACCCGATTGAGTTTGGAAGATAATCCCAAGCTTTTGATGAGAGCCACAGTATGTCCAACACCTCGCTAGATCCCGGCCTTGTGCCAGCCTCAGCAGAGAATGCAGTCATGCTGTGCCAGACTCATGACCTGTAGAACTGAGCTGCTAAACTGTGTTGTTCTAAGCCACTAAATTTGTTACGCCATAGTAGTAAACTCTATACTGCTGTATTCAAAAGCAGAGTGACTGGTACAGGAGAGAAAAGCAGTATGGAATAATATTTTCATATGAGAGAATTAAATCATAATAAGAACCTTATAGATAATATAATTCTGACTTCTTGCTTTGCAGATAAAAGAACAGAAGCTCAGAAAAGTTATATATCAGTGATCAGACAAATAAAAATAGCTGAACAATTTTGACCAGAGGCGACCTCTTTCTGCACCTCCTCCCCTGTCTGTATGCTGCCCATTGCTGTTTATCCAGGTTTCTACCCAAAAAATTTTTCTCAAATAAATATAGCACTTTCCATATTTTCAAATACAGTGATTCTTTTTTTTTTTTAAAGATTGGCACCTGGGCTAACAACTGTTGCCAATCTTTTTCTTTCTTTTTTTTTTCTGCTTTATCTCCCCAAACCCCCCCTGTACACAGCTGTATATCTTGGTTGCAGGTCCTTCTAGTTGTGGGATGTGGGACACCGCCTCAAGTGGCCTGACGAGCGGTGCCATGTCCGCGCCCAGGATCCGAACCCTGGGCCGCTGCAGCGGAGCACGCGAACTTAACCACTCGGCCACGGAGCCGGCCCCTCAAATACAGTTATTCTTAATCAGAAAATGGACAGGAATCTTGGAAAATAGATTTTTAATATAACTTTTAAAATGCTAGAAAATCGATAATCCACTAAATTTATAGAATTTATAATTTTATTCCAAACATATTTATACATTTAGCCTCCATCTACCCAAGATGCATCGGCAAGAATAAAAAAGATTGTAAATTTAAAGTTATATATTAAATCTGAATATTTTACATTAATATATTTCAGGAAAATGGAATCTTAAGGATAATCTTTTGTATGTCTTCCAATTTACACAATAGATAAATGCCATTTTACAAGAACATATTTAATTTGGACCATTCTAGAAATAATCTTTTTATTATCTTTTTTTATAATCTATTTATTTATATAAATATATAGATTATATAAATCTATATATTTATATATATCTATTATTTATAATCTATTTATTATTTCTTATTATTTTGTATTCTGGTACACCATTGTTGAGAGCTTCGCAATCCATAGAAACAAAAGCAAATAAGTAATAAAGAAAAACACAAATAAAACCCTCCATTTGATAAACTAATAGCTAATAAAGCAGCATCTTATGTCTTTTTAAATTTAATTTTATATATTTGAAACATGTTAATTTGCATATCAGTTTCTAAATCTAAACATAATTTTCTGTTAATTAACTTGATTTTTAGACTGTTTTAGGACAGACCAAAGGATTCCTAAAATTTTTAATTTAACACTGAGAATTTCTTTTAAAAAATTGTTTAATTTTATATGAAAAGATGTTCAATTATGCTATTCTAACAAATAAAACCCAAAACATACAACTAATTCAAACAAATGAAATTATAAGAGCTTTTTTTCTTCTTTTATTAAGTTTGCAGTGCAATTAGGGTATCAGAATTCTATAGCCATCAAAGCAATGACAGAACTTAAACATGTATTGCAATTATATTTCCAACTCCTAAAGGTCAATTGGAAAAGTATCATTCAACTAATTGCTAAAATCAGTGTGCTCCATGAGGCTTCTTCCTAAAACCAGTTTCGTTTGCTAAATAGAAATATTTTAGTTAATTATACATAGGTTTGCCTTCAAATTTAAATATGCAGAAAAACATCTGTATTTAAATATATATTTTCTATAAACTAAGAGCACTTAAAAAATTCAATAATTTTTGGCATGTACAAAATTATCCAAGATTTTAATTAAAGTTTTTTTTGAAACAAACCTTGAAAATTAGGAGAAAAAAATTCCACATACTAGATTTTACATTAGCATTACCAGCGAAAGATAATGAGTTAACTGAAATTTAAGGATCTTTATTGTCAGCAAATAATTGCTTAGCAGACATTGTGTGGGAGTATACTGCATCGTGTGCTACCTAACTGTATTGTTGTTCTAAATTTAGACTACTAATTTTCTAAATTATCCCTAAATTTCATTTCCCAGCAAATTCATCAGTCACTTTACATAGCTTTTATTTCTCTTACAAAAAATTAAAATGGAATTAAACCAAGAGAAAATTACCTTTTACATCAGTAAAATTCAATTAACCACACCAAAATATACACATAGTTTATCACGGTATGACTGAATTTTGTTCTCTCTTTTTGATATGACCTCGTTACTTGCATATATTATAATTTACTCTGTCATAACTTTTTTTGAGAATATAAATAGAGATATAAAAACAATTTATTTAATTTCAAAGATAAAAATAATCTTGTAAAAAATAAGGACTCTAAATGAGTATTACCTAATCCAAGTTAAAATAAACAATAGGTATTTACAACATATATGCAAAATAATTCCAGAACTCTAATTCTGTGAAGAAATAATAGCTGTCTATACTGTGAGATATTTGATGGATTTACAAATATGTCTAAATATTTAAAATAAGCAGTTTTCAAAGTTCATATACTCTGATCTGACATCCCCATATTGGAGAGGGCACCATTTGGAAATCTGTTTCCAATTTATATTAACAGTCCCATTGTGACAGCTAGCATTTTGTTCTTCCTCTCATTAGGGCTACTAAACTTATTTTATCTCCTCTTCCAGTAGCCTGTAACTTCATGAGAGCTGAGACTTGGCATAATAGCCATTTATCCACCAAAATACACATATTGATTTGCACACCATTAAATACTCAAGAGAATTGTTATTTTCATTAGGTGTGTTTGTCAAGTAACAAAGAAAACTCACAAAAGTTTTGGGAAAGAATTAAATAATTTTTATATGGTATTTATGGTGGTAGAGAGATGGACTTAAAAAGAAAGATTTAATTGCTTATTAGTGACAGTAAGTAATACTAGATGATATAAATGATAAGATCTAAAAACTCAGTGCTATAGCAAGTGAAAATGTAGTGTATTTTTCTCTTTGTCCAATTACCCAGAGGGGTATTTCTGGGTGGGTAGCTCTCCTGAATGACTTGAATTTAATCAGTAACTCAGAAACCAAGCTTCTTCCATTTTGGTACCTCTCCCCTCTTCAAGATGCTCAGGGTCCTCTCCATTTAGTTAGTGGATAAAAAAAAAAACATTAGAGAAGACATTCCTGCTTTTCACCACCTCAGCCTAGAAATGACATTTCTACTCACATTGCATCAGTGAAACTTAGTCACATAGTCATTTTGATTCAAGGAGACTGAAAAATGTAGTCTAGTTATTACCATAAGAGGAAGTGAGCACTGATAACTTCCACCATAGTTACCATAAGTTTCTTCAGACTATTTTAAATTCCACTGTGGAAAAAATGTAGGATTTCTTTTTACGACCTTTTGTGAATTTGCTTCTTAGGGCAAGGCTTCTTTACCCATAGGTGGAGGACAGAATTTTGTTTGGAGAATTATTTTTCTGATAAAGATCATCCTATCCTGGGAGACCATGACTCTCGATATTTTCTTATAAAGAATGAATGATTTTCTCCAGCCCTCTAAATTTGGAATATCTATGGTTTCTACATAATTCCGTCTTTAAATATGTGAAAAGTCTATATAATGAGGTTAATCGCATAACTACCTTTATCAGTCTTGCTTCATTCTCTTTATCATTGTGGACATGTTGAAATAAGGGAGGCCATTCCTGCTGTTATCTGAATTAATGATGTTTTGTTATGAGTCTAAATTGAAGTTCCTCTGCAATTATTATTTTTAAAAAAAGCTATTTAAAAATCTTTCACTCAATGTCATATGCCATAAACCATTGCTATTCCATGTTTTATCCATGAACTTGCTATTGGTTTGCAAGGTCTGCGTAAAGTCAAGGAGTTTTTATCAGAATCTAAACAAATTCACTGGTCACAGTTTAGTACAGTTGATATTGTTTTTCATATCAAGACTTTTCAGTGAAGGAAGGAATACATTGACTTATCTTTTGGGTCAAGCCTCTTACCTCATTGTAGATCTCCTTTTTGTTTAATAGCCCCTTAATTCTCTCACAGTTATAGAATTTTTCTTTTCATGGTCATCTATCTTTGTCATGAAATTATTTCAGTTATAGAAATAATACTCATGCTTTAGCATTTCCTAAATCCATTTTTATTATGTCAGCCTGTTCTATTGAATGAATTATTTTGAAACTTAGAACTCACAGGTAACACAGTCTCATCCTTTAAGAATTGTGACATAAAGACAGTGAAATTTCTTATTTCCCTCTTTACTTCCGGTAGACCTTTGTTCCAGAATTTTCAGTAATGAAAATACTTTGATGTTCTTCTAATGTTGAGCTTAATGACTCCCTCCCTATCTTCATACACACATGAAAAGAAGATCAAAACACAGAGTATTGTTAAACTACTATTTATTGTTAAAAATGCTGAGTTTGCATTTGTATATATTCTTTTCTTCCTCCTTTTTGCCTTCTTTTGGATTACTCATTTTTATTATTCCACTTTCATCCTAAGTTCTTTTTCCAGCGTTCTTTTTTTTTTTTCTCTCGAACTTCCAGGTTTCTGCCTGGGTTCATTATTCTTCTTGAAGCCTTCTCTTTATTTATTTATTGTTCTTCTTTTAGTGAATATTTCTGGCAAAAAATTCCTCAGTTCATTTTTCTCTGAAAATGACATTATTTCATTTGAATATTATTTTTCCCAAGTGTGATATAGTACATTGGTAGATTTCCTTTCAGCATTTTCAAGTTGTTGTTTCCTTTGCTTCTGCCTTCCATCTTTCCTGTTTTGAATCAGCTGTCAGTCTTCTTACTGCTACTTTAAAGATAATAATCCTATTCTTTTTTTTTCTATCATATCTTTTAAGGTTTCCGTTTACCACTGTTTCTGAACAGTTTTAATGTTATGTGTCCAAGTGTTTGTACCGGGGGAGGCTCACAGGGAAACGAACTTGAAGATAGAGATTTGTGTGCAGAAGATTTATGAAGGAGTACTTTTGGAAATAGTCTGATCCCGTTTTGATGGAACAAACACTCGGCATTCATAGAGTGGTGCTGCCCAAGGTCCTGTAATCAAAAAAAGCAAAGGCTAAGCTAGAATATGTCTTTATTCCAATGAAGGAGAATTTCTGCCATCTCCATGTTGGAAGGGTTCTGATGTGGCCAATTTGCCCCCGATGGCTGGTTAGTCCCTTTGAGGGATGATTTGGGGCATAGCTTTGGTCTCTTTTACTGGTATGTTGTACAACGAGCAGCAGCAATAGCTGTATCAGCTTGTCCATGTGTTTTTTCATGGGATTGGGACCCATTCATAATGTCCATTGCTGGCACTATGACTACTCCATCCGTGAGTCCATTTTTCTAGAATGGGTGGGCAAGCACAATGGATACAAAGGTAAACAGGATGCTGACACCAACTGGATGAGTCATTCTACTTACTTGGTTACTTAGTGCCTCTTTAGTAGGTACAGTATATAATCAGTATAATAATTTATAATATAGAAATTATTCTTATAGAAACTTACAGTGTATCAGACACTATCTTATATTTTAACACCCCCCAAAAAAAAACTTGTGATAAATTTGAATATTATTATTATTCCCATTATTTATGTTTAAACCAAGCAATTGAGAGTTAAAGTAACTGGTCCAAGAATATTTGAAACGTTGTTTTACATAGCTAGTAATTGTTGAAGCCAGTGTTCAAACCTAGGTGTTGTGACTCTGAAGGCCACATTTCTAGCCACTATGTAATGCTGGTACAGAGATTGATGGCACATTAAACTACCATTGTGTTGGTTCTTGAGTACTTGTACATCATACTTATGAGATTCCTGCATATTGTCATTTTGTTGTTGTTATTGTTGCGGAAGATTTGCTCTGAGCTAACATCTGTTGCCAATCTTCCTCTTTTTGTATATGAGCTGCAATGACAGCGTGGCCACTGACAGACAAGTGGTGAAGGTCTATGCCCAGAAACTGAACCCAGGCAACCCAACCAGAGCGTGCCGAACTTAATCACTAGGCCGCCGGGGCTGGCCCCTGCATATTGTTATCTTTAGCAATAGTTTATTCATTTGCATTATTTTAGAATATTCTAATTGTGTGACTATACCACAATTTATTCTACTGTTTATGGGTATCTGGGCTCTTTTCAATTTTGGGCTATTATAAATGATGCTGCTGTGAATGATTCCAGTACATGTTTTTGATAAACACATGTACACATTTTTTATTGGGAATGCTGGAAGTTATAATTTCATAGGGGGATACTATCAAAGAGTTATCCCAATCGATTGTAATAAGTTTTGTTCTGCTAGCAGTATATGAGAGTTTCAATGACTCCACAAACCCTGGCAACACTAATTAATACGTTAATTTTGTTGTTTTGTTTTGCTTGTTTTTATAATTTTATTCATTCTGATGGGTATGCAGCAACATGTGTTTGTGGTATTGTCAGGAAACAGTGATCTAGGAATATCTTCATGTATTTTTTTTTTGGATGGTCAGGACCTCTTGAGCAAAGAACATTGATATAACGATAGCACCATCTGTCTTTTCATCCTGATTATTTCCCATGTAGTTGAACCCCATGCACTTACATTTCAACTGACTGTAAAACATTACAAAATAAAGGTTATTCTCCTTTTCTCAGGAGACAGGGTGACATTTTGTGGTTTATATGAACTCCCAGACAGATAGTTTTGGGGTCCTTTCCTGTCATTTATGACACCTCCTTATTGTATGAATAGGCATGTGACAGTCATTACAATGTCCTGAAGTGGGAGAAAGGCGTGTGGAGAACTCATGGGGCTGTTGTTGTAAATAATGATAGCCTGCCTTGAAACAGAAACATACTTGCTTTCAGAATAATAAAATGTGTATAAATGGAAAGAGAGATATTAAAAAGATAGCCATTATTTTGCACCTTCCTGATGATAAATGATGTTAAACAATTTTTAAAATGTTAATTTACCACTTAGATATCTTTTAAAAATATCTGTTAAAGACTTTTGCCCATTAAAAAAATGACTGCCTACTTTCACTGTATTAGTAAAGCTTTTGTTTATTTCTTTAATATAATCTGGTTGTGAGGTTTTTGTCGAGATACATAATGCAAATATCTTCTCCCACTCTTGGTTTGCATTTTCAGTTTCTTAATTGCGATTTTTTTCTGTGTGTGTGAATAGAAGCTCTTATTTTTAATGATTCAACTTATCAACATTTCTCTTTTACGGTTAGTCTATTTGTGTGTATGTGTGTGCGTGCTTCCTTTTTGAAATACATTTACCCAAACCAACCTCATTAGATATTCTATTATTTCTACAAGTTATATTGTTTTGTCTTTCATATCTAGATCTATAATCAATATTAAATTTTGAGGGATATGGTATGGTTTAGGGTCAACATTCATTTTTTCTCATATTCGTATCCAAATGGATCTGATTACTTTAATGAAAAGCTTTCCATTGGATGGAACTTTTTCATAGATCAGGATTCTATGTCTTTGCATTTGTTTTAATTATATTTCATTTGTCTATCTATCTTTGCATCCATGTTACACTGTCTTAGTTGTCATAGTTTTATTATAATTTTGATATCTGTTTGTATAAGTCCTCCCACTTGATTCTTCTTTAAGATTTTCTTGGCCATTCTTTGGATTTTTGCTGACCATATGAAATTTAGAATTAACTTATCAATTTCCACCACAATGATGTTATTCTTGTTGCTATACAGTTTCGACTAGGATTGAATGAAATCTGTAGATCAGCTTAGGAGAAGATTCACATGTTTATAATGCTGAATCTTTCAATTAATAAAATTCTCACCTGGATGCTTTTATGTCACCCCCATGGTGAGATTTGGCCTAATCAAATCAAGAATGAAGAAAATATCTCGTATCTAAACAACTCTTTTCCTCTCTATTATTTTCCCTCACTCACATATAAAGCAGTCAGTAAATATTTGCCTAATGTAATTTATTTGGTAATTGGTGATGAGTATGCCTGTACCATCTCTACCACTGGGAATACAAATTGGAAATAGGAGTACCTGAGAAACTAGAACAAACATCCTCCTGTCTCCACAGTTTAAAGAGAAAACTGACTCTCCTGTTTTTCTCCACACATTGTATACTTAAGTCAGCTATGCTTCATTTAAATTTCATCATTTTCTAATTACTCTCTATGAAAGGAAGCTCAAAGAAGCACTCTCTGAGTATAATATGTGTGTTGACATATAAAAGGTAATTAATGTCAAAGGAATATGATTAAGCCCATGTGGCAGGGCAGATATATTTCATTTTTCCATTGTAATGTGTAACACAGTACAAGAAAAACGAAACTTAGAAAGTCTGTCTGAATTGAAGTGATTGAATAAAGACCCAGAAAAGAAAATCAAGGCTATTATCCAATAGTAAAAAGAACATTTCATGATGGTAGAAGTTTCCAGGAAGTGGTTAAAGAGTTTTTCTAATTAAAATAGAGAAAAAGCAGACACCTCTTATAAATTCTCAGTGTGAGAGGCCTCTCTATAGGATAATTAATAGGTAGAACACAGAGAAATCATACATGAAAATTAGAGAAAGAGAATACACTGAGATATAATTCACACAACATCTGAATGAAAAAAGGTTGTAAGAAGCAGATAAAACACCATAAAAAGACAGACAAGTTGTGGAAGACGACACTAACAATGAATGCCAGCTTAAAGTGGCATATAAGAAGAAAGAAATTGAAACATTAACACCTGTTAGCCTGACCATATTTCTTTCCCTTTGTATTTATTTGGTTTTTTTTCCTCATTTATTCTCCACTAAATTCAAACTTCTAGGAAATTTTATTTTCAAAACAAGTGTTCTCTGTGCCCATCAATCATTCTTTACTGTAACTGATGTCACAAAAGAACTGACACTGTGGCTTGCCTGCAGTAGAATGCTGAGACTGAGGTGAGCAGAGCAGAGAGAAGGGTAGACAACCCAGACATGATGTTGAGCTCTGTTTTTCCCTCTGCAAATAAAAATAATGGCTCTATTTTATGCATATTTATAAGGGAAGAAATGACTGTATTTTATACTGGTCAATTATTATATATTTTTCTTTATAAAGAGATATTGAACTTTATTCTTTTTGGAAGCTAAAATTCTGGAGTTATCTAAAATTTTAATGACTATTTTGTGTATACAACTAACACTTTATCTTTAATCACTGGTACAATTCTTGTTCCAGAGCAGTGTTGAGAGAAATCTTTATCTCAGTCTATGAAATAAACTACCTTTTATATAATTGTATAGAAGCCGTGGAGAATGACCACGTGAGCAGGAGTTAAATTTGTATAACATAGCACCTATTATATTTATCAGATACCTGAATTTTGAAAGCATTCACAGACTATGTTTAATAAACATTACAGTAGGCCCTCCGTATCTGCGTGTTCTTCATCTATGCATACAGGGGCCTACTAAGGAACTTCAGCATCCCTGGAGTGTGGTATCTGCAGGGATTCCTGGAACCAATCCCCCTCTAATACAGAGAGATGACAGTATTTTAAAAAGGAAAACTTCTAATTTTTAGCCCTCTTCATTTTCATATACTTTTCTGTCAGTTATTTAAACAAATGAGAATTTAGTGTGCATTTCAGATTTTGAATCCATTTTCCAAACAGGAAAATTCTATGTTTTATAAGCATATTAATGAAATATGTCATGCATCAATTAAAGATGGGATATATTCCAATAAATGCATCCCTAGATGATTTCCTTCCTGTGTGAACATCATACAGTGTATTCACACAAACCTAGATGGTATAGGCCATTACATATCTAGGCTACATGGTACTAATATTATGTGACCACTGTCGTATATGCAGTTCATTTGACTGAAATGTTGTTATGTGGCACAAGAATGTACATGAAGTTTTAAGTAACATTCCTAGGATTTGCTCGGTGGGCAGAGGGTGGAAGTCCTCACTTAAACACATAATTTAGGGAACAAAGTAAATGACCTGCATAAAATTTTATACTTTTCAGTGAGACCTGGCTGTAAAATACTACTTT
Organism: Equus asinus; assembly: GCF_041296235.1. Lineage (NCBI taxonomy): Eukaryota > Metazoa > Chordata > Mammalia > Perissodactyla > Equidae > Equus > Equus asinus. The sequence continues at coordinate 56,312,173 of NC_091794.1, forward strand.
GTTTCCTAGAATTACTAAACGTTGTCTTCAGAACAAGAAAAAGCTATTGCAACCACAAAAATTAAATTCTTCTTCTCTTAAGAGTTTTCTCAAGAGTAAACAACTCAGTAAAATGTTGTTCCTTCTTTCTTTACTAACATCCTTGGAGAGGGAGTCAGCAAAACAGATTACTTGCACACTGATCTCCAATTCAATCCCCAATCTCTCACTTTTGGACAAGTAACCAAACATATGCTTTTAGCAGCACTCAGATTACAGGCTAAGAGGAATCAATAAACCTATGAGTCACTGTGGATTATACCCATTCCTAGGAAGAGTGAGAAGACATGGGGCCTCTTATTGAGGCATCTCACATATAAAATAGAGGAAGATGGGCACAGATGTTAGCTCAGGACTTATCTTCCACAAAAAGATAAATTAATTAATTAAGTAATTAATTAATTAAAGACAATACTGCTTAAACATACATCAGTGATAAGCAATCTGCAGATTCAATGAAGTCTTCACCAAAAGGAAGGAAAATGATAAGTCTCCACAAATGAAACCTGAAATCATAGAAATTTACAATCTAAATGACAGAGAATTCAATATAACTGTCATAAAGATGAGTTATGAGGAAATTCAGAAAGACAAGTCAGTGAGCTCAGGAAAAAAAGATAATGAGAAGAAGGAATACTTCACCAAAGAGATTGAAACTATAAAAACAAAAGCAGAAATTCTGTATATGAAGAACACAATCAATTAGATAAAACATAATCCAAAGCATTAAAAAATAGAGCTTATGTTATGGAGGAAAGAATTAACGATTTAGAGGATACAAATATAGAAATGCTTCAGGTGGAGAGGAGAGAGAACTAATATTTTTAAAAAATAAATGAATTCTTTGAGAAATATCTGACTCAATGAGGAAAAGCACTATACTATAATGATTACAGGTATTCCAGAGGGAGAAGACAGGGAGAAAGATGCAAATAGCTTGTTCAAAGAAATAATATCTAAGAACTTCCCAAACTTGTTGAAGGAACCAGCTTACAAATACATGAAGCCAATAGAACTTAACAACATCAATACTCAAAGATTTTTTCTAAGGCATATAATAATAAAACTGGCAAAAGTTAACAAAAGAGAAAAAGTATTAAGTGCAGCAAGGCAGAAGAAAATAACCCACAAAGGAAGCCTTATCAAACTTTCAGTGAATTTCTCACCAGCAACCCTACAGGCTAGGAGAGAATGGAATGATATATTCAAAATACTGAAAGACAAAAACTTTCAGCCAAGAATATTCTATCCAGCGACCGTAACCTTCAGATACAATGGAGAAATAAAAGCTTTCCAAGATAAACAAAAGCTGAGGGAGTTAATCACTCATAGACCTCCCCTACAAGAAATGATCAAGGTTGCCCTCATACCTGAAACAAAAGGCAAGAGTCCACAAAGCTTTGAGCAAGAAGATGAAAAGACAGACAAAATCTGAAAATTGCAGTTGTCTTTCAGAACAGGTAGGAAATACTTAATTATAACTTAAAAGACAAAAGGAAGCAAAGCATCAACAGTAACTATAAACACTTCAACTTAGTCACAAACTCACAACACAAAACGGAATAATTTGTGACAACAACAATTTAGAAAGGGAAGAGCAAAGAGATGGAACATGCTTAGGCTAATGTATATAAGAGGCTATCAGAAAATGAACTATCTCATCTATGAGATCATTTATACAAACCTCATGGTAACCATTAAACAAAAAATTGAGCAGAGCCACAATTCAAAAATAAAAAAGAGAAAACCACCACAGAAAACCACCAAAATGAAATGGCAGTCAGAAATACAAAGGAAGAGAAACAATGGAAATATAGAACAACTGGAAAACAAGAGATAAAGTGGCAGCATTAAGCTCTCATATATCAATTATCACTCTAAATGTAAATGGATTGAATTCTCCAAAAGAAAGGCCCAGAATAGCTGGATGGATTAAAAAACAAGACTCAACAGTATGCTGCATCCAGGAAATGCTTCTCAGCTCTAAAGACAGACATAGGCTCAGAGTGAATGAATGGAGCATGATACTCCAAGCAAATGGCAAACAAAAGAAAGCAGATGTTGCCATACTTATATCAGACAAATCAGACTTCAAGATAAAAAAGATAATGAGAGACAAAGATGGACAGTATATAATGATAAAAGGGACATTCCACAAAGAGGACATAACACTTATGAATATATATGTACCTAACACAGGAGCACTAATGTATATAAAACAACTATTAACAGACCTAAAGGGAGAAATTAACAGCAATACAATAATGGTAGGGGATGTCAACACCCAACTTTCCCAACTATTACATCAATGGACAGATCATCCAGACAGGAAGTCAACAAGGAAATAGTGGATTTAAATGAAACACTTGATCAAATGGACTTAATAGATATATAGAGAGCATTCCATCCAAAAAGAGTAGAATACACATTTTTCTCAAATACACATGGAACATTCTCAAAGATGAATCTCATGTTATGAAACAAGGCAAATCAAAATAAATTTAAGAATACTGAAATCATATCAAGCATCTTTTCTAATCACAATGCTTTGAAACTACAAATCAACTACAAGAAAAAAGCAGGGAAAGTCACAAATATGTGGAGACTAAACTACATGCTACTGAGCAATGATTGGATCAATGAAGAAATCAAAGGAGAAATTAAAAAATACCTGGAGACAAATGAAAATGAGAATACAATGTACCAACTCTTATGAGCTGCAGCAAAAGCCGTTCTAGGGAAATTCGTAGCAATACAGGCCTACCTCAACAAACAAGAAAAACGTCAAATAGGTCATCTTCAACTACATCTAACAGAACTAGGAAAAGAAGAACAAGCAAAGCCCAAAGTCAACAGAGGGAGGGAAATAGTAAAAATTAGAGCAGAAATAAACGAAATAGAGACTGAAAAAAAAAATCAGTAGAAAGGACCAATGAAACTAAGACCTGGTTCTTTGAGAAGATCAACAAAATCAACAAACCTTTAGCCAGACTCACTAAGAAAAATAAGGAGAAGGCTCAAATAAATAAAACAGGAATTGGAAGAGGAGAAATTACAACAAATACTGCAGAAATAAAAGGACTATAAGAGAATACTATGAAAAACTATATGCCCACAAATTGGATAATCTAGAAGAAGTGGATAAATTCTTAGACTCATACAACCTCCCAAAACCGAATCAAGAAGAAATAATGAGAGTAGATCATTATCTTACACCATATACAAAAATTAACTCAAAATGGATTAAAGACTTGAAGGTAATACCTGAAATCATAAAACTCCTAGAAGAAAAAATAGGCAGTATACTCTTTTCAGCAGCATTTTTTCAAATACCATGTCTACTCAGGAAAGAGAAACCAAAGAAAAAATATACAAATGGGACTACATCAGATTAAAAAGCTTCTGCAAGGCAAAGGAAACCATCAATAAAATTTAAAGACAAGCCACAAACTGGGAGAAAATATTTGCAAATCATATATCTAACAAGGGGTTAATTTCCAAAATATACAAAGAACTCATACAACTCAACAACAAAAAAAGAAGGATGTGATCAAAAAATGGTCAGAGAATATGAACAGAAATTTCTCCAAAGAAGGTATACAGATGGCCAACAGCACACGAAAAGATGTTCAACAGCACTAATTATTAAGGAAATGCAAATAAAAACTACAATGAGATATGACCTTACACCTGTCACAATGATGATAATTACCAAGACAAAAAAATAACAAATGTTGGAGAGGGTGTAAAGAAAAGGGAACCCTCATGTACTGCTGGTGGGAATGCAAATTTGTGCAGCCACTATGGAAAACAGTATGGGGATTTCTCAAAAAAATAAAAATAGAAATATCATAGGATTTAGCTATCCCACTACTGGGTATTTATCCAAAGATCTTGAAATCAACAATCCAAAGAGATTTATGCACCCCTATGTTCATTGCAGCATTATTCACAATAGCCAAGACATGGAAGCAACCCATGTACCCATCAATTGATGAATGGATACAGATGTACTTATATATACACAATGGAATATTACTCAGCCATAAAAAATTGTCTCCTATATGACAATATGGATGGATCTTGAGGGTATAATGTTAAGCAAGATAAGCCAGACAAAGAAAGACAAATACTGCATGATTTCACTCATATGTGTAAGATAAACAAACACATGGATAAAGAGAAGAGATTAGTGGTTACCAGAGGGAAAGGGGACAGAAGTTTGGGCGAAAGGGGTAAAAAGGGGCACATATGTATGGTGATTGATAAAAATTAGATTTGAGCATGATGTAGTCTATATAGAAATTGATAAATACTGTACATCTGAAAGTACAAAATGTTATAAAACATTATGATCTCAATAAAATAATTGAAAACATATATACATATATTGCAAAGCTACAGTAATTACAATAGTATGATTGGCATAAAGACAGACATATAACAAATGGAACTAAAAATAGAGACCCCAGAAAAAAATCCATGCACATATAGTCAACTGATCTTTGACAAGGGTGCCAAGAATACACAAGGGAGAAAGGTCCATCTCTTCTAGAAATGGTGTTGGGAAAACTGGATTTCTACATGCAAAATAATGAAATTCGACCTTTATCTTACATCATATACAATGATCAACTCAAAAATGAATTAAAGACTAAATAAAATCTGAAACTGCAAAGATCCTAGAAGAAAACACAGGGGAAATCTTCATAATATTGGTCTTGGCAATGATTTCATGAATATGACACCAAAAGCACAGGCAACAAAAGCAAAAATAAACAAGTGGGACTACATCCAACTAAAAAAGCTTCTGCACAGCAAAGGAAACAATCAGTAGACTGCAAAAGCAATCTCTGGAATGGAAGAAGCTATTCACAAACCATAAGAGGTTTGATAAGAGGTTAATTTTGAAAATAGAAAAGAACTCCTAAAATTCAGCAGCAAAAAACTAATAAGATGATCACAAAATGGGCTAAGGTCTTGAATAGATATTTTCCAAAGAAGGTATACAAATAATCAACTGTTAGATGATAAGATACCCAAGGTTCCTAATCATCAGGGAAATGAAATCAAAACCACAATGAAGCATCATTTAACACTTGTTAGAATGACCATTATCAAAACAAAACAAAAAGATAAAATAACAAGTGTTGGCGAGCATGCGAAGAAAAGAAACCATTGTACACTGTTGGTGAAAATGTAAAATGGTGCAGAAGCCATACAGAACAGTAGGAGTTCTTCAAAGAATTACAAACAAAACTATCATATGATCCAGCAACCCCACTTCTGAGTATTTATCCAAAAGAATTAAAATCAGGATCTTGAAGAGATGTTAGCACTCCCATTTCCATTGCAGCACTATTTACAATAGCTAAGAAATGGAAAAAAATTAAATGTCCATCGACAGATGAATGGATAGAGAAAATGTGATACACATATGCATGGAATATTATTCAATCTTAAAAAAGGGAATCCTGCAATATGCAACAATAGGAATGAACCTAGAGGTCATTATGCTATGTGAAATAAGCCAGTCACAGAAGGACAAGTACTAAATGATTTCCTTATATGAGGTGTCTCAAATAGTCAGACTCACAGAAGCAGAGAATGGAGTAGTGGTTGCCAGGGATGGTAAAAGGGAGAAATGGGGAATTGCTAATCAAGGGATATAAAGTTTCAATTCTGGGGCCAGCCTGTGGTGCAGCAGTTAAGTTTGCATGTTCCACTTAGGCGGCCCGGGGTTGCCTGTTCAGATCCCGGATGCAGACATGGCAGCACTTGGCAAGCCATGATGTGGCAGGCGTCCCACATATAAAGTGGAGGAAGATGGGCACAGATGTTAGCTCAAGGAAAGTCTTCCTCAGCAAAAAAGAGGAGAATTGGCAGCAGATGTTAGCTCAGTGTTAATTTTCCTCAAAAAAAATACAAATTTAAAAAAAAGCTTCAATTCTGCAAGATGAATATATTTTTGAAATCTTCTGAACAGTATTATCTGTACAATTAACAATACTACATTGCACACTTAAACATCTCTTAAGAGAGTAGATCTCATGTTAAGTGTTCTTGCCAAAATAAAATAAAAAGAAAGAAAGAAAATGTAGTGGGAATATCTTCACGATATTCTCTACAAATTTTGGTATTTAGCACTATTATCCTCAATCAACTTTAATAATTTGCTATTTTTTCAGAAAAATATTTGCATAACCAAGAAGAAATTTATCTTAATCCAGCAAATCTTTATTATTTCTAACACAGAGATCAAGACAGGAAGTTAACATAATCATCTAATGTAATCATCTTTAATAGATGAAACTAGGGGACATTTTTCTTTGGTATTCTTCTTCCCCATTTCACTCTTAGTTTTCTTCTGTTCATATCTGATGCTGACATAGCTGTTCTAATACTGTTTTTTTTCCAGAGAATGTAAAAGTATGATGTCAGTGTTGGATTTTTTTTTTGTATAAACATAAATATAACCAAAAGAATAGTTCTCTGAACAAGATTGTTCTTTTGTGCCTTCATGTATTGATAAAAATCTGTGGTGCTTGAATGCAATACATCGTCTCATTCTCCTCTCAGACTCTTGTTCCTACATTGACTCACAAAAAATGAGGCAGTAGAATAAAAGAAAAATATCTTTTTCTGTGAATGTTCCTTGACCCACTTTTTTATCCCCCTATGCAGCTATTCTTCTTTGACTTTTTAAATTATTTTCCTATAGTATTTATTTCATTGTATTCCATGATATTTCAAAATGAATACCATTTATTTCACTTACAAACATCCTCTTCCCTGTTCCAGTTCCCTGGGGACAGGAGCCATTTTTTATTTCCTCTTTGTAACTGAGAGCCTCTGCACAGGTGAGGTGCACAGGAATCATTTGTTGAATGGCCAGTGGAGTAATGGATGCACACATTTGTTCAGGACTTTTAATTTTACAAACCATATTCACATATTTGTCACATGAAAGAAGTCTCCCATGAAAGGCCCTTGCTTTATAGAAATACAAAATTCAAACTTTACTTGGATAACCAGGCAAACTAAAGAAAATAATCTCTGCAGAAAGTAACAGCAAATGCAGGGAGATGAACACTGGAATCCTGATGTAGGCACTGTTCTAGGGGCTTGTGAATTCCAGGTGGAAAATTTACCTGTGGATTTTCAAATTTTACTTGGTGGATGAGAAGAATATTGGTGGAGGCAGAATATTGCCTCCATATCTTTTTTGACCACCATGCCTCTGCCTACTGTCCTTGAAGTGAGGTGGAAAAACCTCTGGGGACTGTTGGAAGTTTCTTACCATCACACCTCTGCCCCAATCAATCAAAAACTACAAGAATTCATCCTCAACTCTTCTCTGGTAAGGGTTATTGGCTGGGCAGGTGGGGAGGGAGTATGTTCTGTGGCCAAAAGATCTTCCTAAAATCTGGGTTAGTCATTTTTCTCTTTTATAAACTGTGGACATTTGTAGATCTTTCGTATTCATGTCTACTGTATGATCCACTAATAACTATTATGGTCTTGTTACTCTTTAGGAGGATGCTGTAGAATGCAGATTTCCCAAATATATTTGACTAGAATTTAATTTATTTGCTAGTAATTTCTGAATTTTATGTGTGTGTATGTGTGTAATATCATTTGAGAAAGATTGTTGTATACAAAGAAAAATGTTATTTTGGTTCCCTTCAGAAGAATGCAAGTTATTTCTTACTATCATGCTTCTATCCTCTGACTTCAAAAATTTTTAATTTGCACATCTGCAAAATGAGAGACAGACTGTATGAGCTTTAAGATATTTTCTAGATTTAAAACCTAATGATTCTATAAAACTAAAGCAAGTATTTTATCTTGTGGATAAATCCTGAATAAATCAAATAGCTTTAATTAATAATTCAAATATTTTTCTGATTATTTTTAAATGTAAACATGCATTGACCTTAGAAGAAACGGAGACTATTTATCACTAAGATTTATATACATATTTCAAAATATTTAATTGGATTTATGCCAATTTGAATTGCAATTTGATGGAATGATTTTACTACATGAACTTGCAGTTTTTAGATTTAGCTCTCATGACTGAAACTTCTTTCAGTTGTCATATGTACAAAATCTCCTGAATCAAATAAAATGCTCAAATGTTCCTGCTGTAGCGTATGGCACACGTTTCTTTACTTGGATATGGATGAAGTATGTTTTTTTTGCGTGCATTTCTATTGTTATGTTCTACTGTATAGAGATTCTATTTTATCACTGGCTTCACATTCTGAATTTTTAGAAGTGTTTTAATTGGCAGGGTCTATATATTTTGAAGTTCTTAATTTTCTGTATGAGATATATCATACATGATAGTAAAAAATGTCATAATATAAAAATAAATATTTAATTTTAAATTTAACTTTAAGTATGGACAACCAACACCAGATGAATAAATTCAGTCACATTAATAAAAAAACTATTTTTAAAATTTTTATTCTATGTAGGACAGCTATAATTTTACCAACATGTTAAATGTGCTTAAAAAACATTTATATTAAGATTTAAGTGCACATAAAAATTTACAGCTTAATGGGGGCCGGCCTGGTGGCATAGTCGTTATGTTTGTGTGCTCTGCTTTGGCAGCCTGGGGTTCACACGTCCAGATCCTGGGCATGGACCTACACACTGCTCATCAAGCCATGCTGTGGCAGTGTCTCACATGCAAAATAGAGGAAGATTGGCACAGACGTTAGCTCAGCAAAAGTCTTCCTTGAACAAAAGGAGGGAGATTGCAACAGATGTTAGCTCAGAGCCAATCTTTCTCACCAAAAAAAGGAAAAATTTACAGCTTAATGCAATATCATAAGCTGAACCACTGTCAAAGACAATAAGTAAAATATTACCAAAACCCTAGACTATTTCTAGCATTCCTGAAGCCCCTCTCACACCCTAAGGGCATCACTACTTTTCCCTCTTCTCAAAGGTACTACTATCTTGTCTTTTAAAGTTTGATTTTGATATTTATATTTATATAAACAAAGCCATATAGGTTGCATTCTTTTCCATCTAGTTTCTTTAATTCAAAATATGTGCTAGTACTATATATTCTTGAGTGTTGCTATTTGTTCATTTCAATTGTTGTATATAATTCCAAGTTCATTATTTATCTATTTAACAATGATGGACATTTAGGCTGTTTTCATTATGGGGTTATACAAATAAGGCGGCTGTGACCATTGTGATATGCGTTTTCCATTGCATAGGTGTACGTATTTCTCTTGGGTAAATATCCAGGAATGAAAGTGTTGGTTCAAAGACATGCATATGTTCAATTGGAGCAGACAGTTCCAAAATTGTGACTGAATCAATACAATGTGAGATGCGGGATCAGACTTATTTTTGTTTCTCTAAATGAAAATCCAAATTACCCAGCAATATTTATTGAAAAGACTGTTTCCAGTATCACATTCATCACAAATTAAGTGCCCATATATGTCTGTGTATCTGTTTCTGTATTTTATTCTGTTACAGGTTTTTAAAATAACAATGCATTTAAAAGACAAATGGATTTTATTGAATTGAAAACAATTGAGGGGCCAGCCCAGTGTTATAGTAGTTAGGTTTGTGTGCTCCACTTCAGCAGCCCGGGGTTCAGGGGTTCAGATGTAGGGTGCCAACCTACACACAGCTCATCAAACCATGCTGTGGAGGTGTCCCACATGCAAAATAGGGAAAGATTGGCATGGATGTTAACTCAGGGGCAATTCTCCTCACCAAAAAGAAAAAGAAAGACTAATTTGCACTATGATTTCCATATAGATTAACAAAAAACAATTGATATAATCCCAATTATTTTTAAAAGACATTCAGCAACAAATAAAGCAAAAATCATCCTTCATAGAGAGATTTGTGCAGATTTCCAGGAGGTCTTCAAGAAACTGTCTGGCATTAACTGACACCCACTGATATACAGGAATCCACAAAGACCTAACGTTCTTGGAATGTAAGCCATCAATTGTGACTTCAGATCACAAATTCTGCCAGAAAGATTACTGAACCAGTAACCAGTTCTGGATTATATATAAAAGATGTATGAAAACAGGAACATTTGGGGACAAACTGTTCAAACTGCAGCTAAAAGTTCTCTGTATCTCTTACAAAGTAGAGCTGGCCCTTTTCAATGAGCTCACCACCTTCAGCAACTATGAACACAGCCCTGTGTGTGTGTATGTATGTGTGTGTGTCTAAGCATGTGCAGATGTCTGCTTACCTCTGTGGTGAGAATATTTTAAATTGAAGTTCTAAGGCCACTGGTGATTTGTCTTAAGTGTCTGTCCCTACTGCATTTCATAACAAAATGTGTCAGTTAGTACACGACATACAACATTAGATTTGAGATTGTTATCAAGAATCACAACAGTTAGATCATTTTTGTCTATCAGATTTAAAGCAGGCACTTGAAAAATTGAGGTATATATTATAACTGACAAATGTGAGACAATTTTAAACCCTTCCTGAGTTGACAGCTGTTACACCAGTTGAGATTTTGATGACCCAGAGTAGATATGGAATAAATAGTTCAAATGCTTCAGGTATTATTCATTTGAGGGTTCAAATATTAAAGTAATACATTTAAGTGACTTTTTACAAATACGGAAATGTGTTCACATTTTAAAACTAATTCTAACTCAATGAAGGATTCTTTTAACATCTTAGTTCTAAATTGTTTTTTAAACTAATTTTTAATATACTTGATCAATTATCATTGTCCAATTTACACTAGCTCAGTTTATTTGCAAACATGGTTATCTCCATAAGTGGATCTTAATATATTTCTCCCAAAAGTGTGTAAAAATGCCAAATTTTCAATAATATGCATATGTACAACCTAATTACATATCATATCTCAAATAGAAATCAAATAAACAATATATTATTTCTATTTGGTTAATTTGGAATGAAATTTTTCCATGACTTTAATTTTCCTTTGTCAATTGTAAGCTAAGTTATGTTATGGGGCCACTAGAAGTTGCATTCAACTTTGAAAAACCAAACAGGGAACAAGATTAATTCCTGACTGTGAAATTAATTACACTGTTTCTTACACATGTATTTGTAATCAATCTATTTGCCAGCTAACAGTAAAATGTGCCTTAAAGGCATATACAAATTAACATTTGTTAATTTGAATTCTGTTACATTTCATTTTTCGAATTAAACATATTTGAATTGTTT